>NC_132893.1:23106781-23451781 GCF_030463535.1 Salminus brasiliensis | reverse complement strand
AGGCACAATGGAGCCTCTGAAACGTCTTGAAAAGGAGCCCGTGCTGCAGAGAGAGGGGGAACGGAGAAGCATCATTATTTTGAGCACTTGAGCGGTCACCCTAATGCTGGCAGGCAGAGGAGAGTAAATATTTTCCCATTAGAATGGTGAAAGCTGGTGTTGGCTAAATCAGAGGCATTACATGCTGCGACACAGCCCCAGACCTCAGCGAATAATGTGCGACAGAACACCGTGCATGCCAGGCCTGCAGCAAAAAGCATTATCTATACATCCCGTTCCTCCTTGCTCCATGACAATGGCCACAAACCTGTGGTTGTATAAGTAAATATTTCGGCACAATAGGACGGAATCTTCCAGCTTCTGTCCTGAAAATGTTAAATTAGAGTTCATATCTTTCTCAAAGGTCTCCTCATGGCATGAATTTCTAATTTGATTAATTTAGACCTGTATTCTTTATTTTCTTTTTGGATGAAAGTACATTTAGGATCCTCATCATATTTGGTAAAATTGTTTTATTCATGCTAACATTGAGTGTTTTGCGTCATCAAGCAAAGGTCTTTTGAAAATCGTTGTCCAATTAGAGGAAGGCTAGTTAACGGTTACTTCAAGTGCACAGTATCGAGCTTGGTGTAATCGTAACACAAGCAAACTAATAACAAGTGGAATGCTTTGCTTAGAGTTTGAATGTGAAGTGCATTTTCCTAATCTGTACCCAATTACAAGGTTCATAAAGAGAGTAAGCGCTCAGATGGAGCCAGGCATCAGCTACGTAAACCCAGACACAAGATCCACCTGAATCTTCCTGTGGAGAGACGTGTTTCAGAGGTGGGTCACCATCCGCAAGCTTTCTCCAAGAACAAGGTACATACTCCATCTGACTCTGGCAGAATCTCCCATTCTCCTGGCCAGGAGTGCCTCCCTTCTGCTTCGACAGTCAACCTCAACATCAACCTGAACACCCCAGCTAAACTTACAGTGCCTTTCCTTGGTCCTGAGCCACAAGAGCATGTTTACACGCTCGTCCCACCACAATGGAGAATCAGGCCTGATGTGTTTAGCCCACCTTTCATACACCCGGGTTATGCCATCCACCAGATGAGCTCTTCCCCTCAGGTGCCAGTGTCTGTCCTGACCTCTGGAAACTTCCATGAGGGCAGAATCCATCCCCAGGACACTGGCATAAGGATGAATGGTGAACCCATCCTAAGAGCACATGAGAGCAGCACTGCCCGGTGAGTTAAACCACTTAGCCCAACCCTTTGAATCCCACTTCTACACTTTTGCATTCTGTGTTCTATATACACTGATCAGCCATAATATTAGTGCCACTGACAGGTGACAAGTGAAAAACATTGATTGTCTTTATCTACAGTGTCACCTGTGAAGGGGTGGGTTGTATTAGGCAAGTCAGTTATTGAAGGTGATGAAGCCAGAAACAACTGACCTCGTAGAGCAATTACATAGTAGTAATGTGGAAAAGCATTTGTTATTTGTAGTGTTTTAGAGACCTAAAAAATGAAGTCATGAAAAAAACAAAACTGAAAAGTATGTTAAAATTGTGGAATGACTGCTTTATTGATTGATCTGTTAGAATCTATGCCTGTCATCTGTCATGTCTCATAGGATAAATCTGTAAACTGTAAATAAATGTATCTTTGTGGTTTATAATCACTACAGTTGTTAGACACAATACTAAGCAATACTGTTTTTCTACAAGGTAGAATAATTTTGTAATTTTATTTTTTTAATTGTTGTGGAAAACATGGTTACAGTTGCCACTCCACATTCTCAGCTGGGTTGAGATTCAGAGAAACCTTGCAGTGCGGTGTCACACTTTGGCATTATCACTGTGGATACAATGTCCAGTGTTGGGACTTGGCGATGTGGATCCAAAAAATAAATACATTTTAAAAATTTAAATGTAAATATATAATATGCTGTCAGAATCTCAAAACAGATCTTTAGGCCTATTTAGTGAGTGAGATTTCACCAGTAATATAAAAACAAATGCTTCCAATAAGCAAGATGTATGTCTTTTTTAGGATTGCTTCAAACTGGCCACCTTTTAAGGAAGACCCCAGTTTGAACACTCCTGAGGTTGTGGTGTTTGATGAGGGAGACTCTGGTCATGCACTCCAGACATGCAGTGGTGGTTACGCAGTGCTGCCCCCAATAGGCAGATCCAGCCGCTGCAACGAGGAGCTGTGCAGTGACGGAACGGAACTAGCTCCAAATGCTATACAGAGGAGTTACTCAGATGGGTATCTTGCACAGCTGGAAAAACAAAGACAACTCAAGGCCAGGATGTATAAGGTGTGTTTGTTATTGTCACTTTAGGATAAAATATCATTATGTTTTTGCTAGACTGTGTCTGGTATCGTTTCTTTTGATGTAGTCTCTATATTTCCTGCATAAACATGAATCTTAATCTCAATTCTTATCAAACTGTAGCAAATTTAAGTTAAAAATATTGTTTAACTGGAGGGATATTTTTCTACTGCTCACAATGGATCATATGGCATAAATTGCACACAATAATCTCTGTGTTAAAAAAAGGACAAATGGATAAACTAGTAACAGATCTCTTTTAATGACTTAATTTACTAAATTGGATATAGGGTGAAAGTTCCCACAGCAGCCATAGCACATTGTAAAATCCTTCTCTCATGATTATTATAGCAGTTTGTAGTTCTGCAGGTTAATTGTATAAGTAATTGAAGATGCTGTTAATTGCTATGACATGATGAAATAAGGGACGGTAACCGCGATGATACTGAAGTGAATTAAAAGATCGGGTGATTAAGCACTGTGTGCCAGGCTCAGCTTTGGAGATGCTCATTTGCATTTAACGACGGCCACTTTGTCCCATGCCAGCATGAGGTCTGCTGGTGGGGCCTGCTGAGAAACAGACTTAGTCATCAACAAGAATACAAGGTAGCTAGAGCAGCCACACCAGAGAAAGCACAGGCATCTAGAGCTTCCATTTACTGCCAGGAAGAGAAAAAACACCAAATAACTAGAGCTCTGTTCATTCCCAGAGAAAGCATCAGGTAACTACTGGAATAGCCATTTACACCCTACGCAAACACGAGATAACTACAGAAGTGCTATTATTTACACCAACAGTAAGCACCAGGTAACTACAGCAGAGCTTCCATTAATACCCACAGAAATCATCACAGGGTGGAGGTGTACCACCATTTAAATGGAAGCTAGTAGGGAGTCTGAGTTGACATTCACACACAGAGAACTCTTCATGATATTGTCATCATGCTCATAAACAAACAGCCCAGTGGTAAATACACACAGCACCACTGAGGGGTCATTATGTCATGGAACACATCCACTTGACACCATGTCGGGATTAAGTTGTCCTTATACCATAAAGCAGATTGCTTTTTCTCTTCACCTCACCGTGTCCGCCGTCATGTCTCATAGGATTAGAGGATAAATTTGTAAAACAGCTAGTGTTGCAGCCCAAGGGGAACAGATCAGTGAAGGAACCAGCCATCCCGCAGTGTCCATGACCAATGGCTGATCCAAGGCTGGCCCTAGAGCCTGAAGGATCCGGCCCGATCTGGCCTGATTAGGCCCTTTTGTTTGGAAGGGCTTGTGGATTGCTGCTCGAGTGCACCTTAGATGTCCATAACGGATTAACTGCTTACCCCTTCAATATGTCATACATACCTTCCTTTCTCTTTCTCTAAACTTTTTTTGGAAATGCTTAACACAGGCTTTTGGGATTTGTTGTGTATTGAGCAATGAGAATATTAGTATGAAGATTATAGAGACGTGACAGGTTGTTGTACTGGTTCGATGCATTGCTGATAGCTGTATTGGGTTTAAGGTGTGTTTAAATGGAATATTCAGCTTCTGTGGGCTTTCTAAAACATTAATATAGATATTTTTAACTGCTGTGATATTTCAGGCATACACACTGAAGGACTACAGGAGCTTGAATCAGGAGGTGAAGCTGGGAGGTCTTGGTCCGTCCAACACTGTGGATGAGAACATGGTAAGGGCTGTAATACCATAATGTCGTCTAATTGAAACATGCGCTCCCCTTTTCTTTATGTTGGTGTTACTAATCCCTGACAGCCATTTTCAACAACCAAGTGGTTTTGAGGTCTCTGTCCTTTTCCTCGTGAATGTGAAAGACTTTCATCCTTCTAAACGGAGCAGAAAGGAATTTACAAACCTAATGAGTGCAGGCCTTAGAGAGGGGTATTTGCCTGTTTTTCTTTTGTCACCAATGGTAAAACCTTCAATGAGTCTGATTTTCAGGCGGGTTGTCAGCGAGGCAGCGGCTGATTTGTATTTGACACTGGTTCCAGGGAGATGATGAGTTTTATTTGGTTTTGTTTGCTGCCGTGGAGAGGCCTCAGAGAGAGATGCACAATGAGGCCGAGAGGCCTTAAGGGAGAAAACGGCTTAGGTAATTAAACCTCCCTTTTGTAATCTGCGCCTCTCTCTCTCACCGCTGTCAGGCCGAGAAAATTAGACGACAGAAGCTGTATTCAAATGTGATCCGCGAGCAGAACAAGAAGATAAGTAGGATTCCCTTTCTGTCGGACAGAAACCCAGTGGGCAGCGACAATAAGGACGCCATTCCCAGGAAGAAGGTGAGAAAGGCCTGAAAACACTGTGCTAGCTGTACGTTAGAGTGTGTCCACCAGTGTTTACGTCACTGGAGCAATCACAGGAGCAGATCTGTTGGTCATATACCCATTCCAGCACACCGTTTTATCTGTAATATGATAAAACAATCCCAGGCATTGCTTTAAAGTGCTCCAGGTTTAGAATGCTGAAAATTTTACGCTAACATTATTTGATATTGAATTCAACATTTGTTTAAATCTCGCAGACTGACTCAACATTCTTTTCAGAGCAACAGTGTTTAATTAATTATTTAAATTAGAGAAATTAAGTTTTATTTTAGAAACTAGTGCAAGCTCTCATCATTAAAGTACTGAGTAAATGTGTACAAAACCACATGTGTTTCCTGCTCTGTTTCCTGCTCTGTGTTTCCTGCTCTGTTATTTTGTCAGGGTGTTTACTATGTGCCTTTAAAACGATTTATGTTGTAAAATTAACTAAATCAAATTAAGGTATTAAATGTTGCAATGTCATGTCATTGTCATATTGTGTCTGATGTGTTCATCCACAACTTTCAAAAAAAGAAAGACACCATATTAAAAATTCTGTGCCTTCATAAAGATGATTATGCCCAAAATGAATGCTAAGATTCAATTCGGTTGCTTTAATGGTTTAATGCACTATTTTTGCATAACAACTGGTATTTAAAAAAATCTGAAAGTCTCTGGTGTGCATGCAGATTGAAAATGGATCAACTCTGTTCGAGAATCTGTTTCCTTGAATTAAATGAATTAATTGTCCAACTTTGTCCAGGCTTTGGAGTATGCCAAAACCATTGCAAAGCCCAAAGTCCCTCAGCAATGGAGAGTGAAGCCCAAAGAGAAGAGTGAAAGTGAGAACATGTTTGAGCAATCTGCGTATATTCAGTTAGGAGTGGATCTCTCCCAGCTAGCAGCTCTGGAGATGCTGAGGAAACGGCATGAGCAGGAGAAACAGGCGGTGGCACGCTTCACCAGCCTCCACAGTGGTTCATCTGCACCATCTGTTCACACCACTTGAACAGGTAGCCATTGCATTGAACTGTAGAGAATAAGCAAATTCTGGATGCAAAAAAAAATCTTTCTTTATATTGGATGTGAAATACCCCTTTAAAGTAATCACAGAGCTATTAACTCTACCACTTTCTACATTAGTTTTTACATTAACTTTTAACAACTGTTAGAAGATTTTTGTGAATTTAATTTTTATTTGTCCATAATGTGTTGTAAAGCTATTGTAGCTGTCAGAAACCTTGTAATTGTGTATTTTTTCAGTAGGTATTTTGACCTCGAATAAAATCTTGTTACATTAACATATGTTAAAAGTAAAGTTACCTTTCTCTTCAGCTACGATACATAGAAGTGAATTTGATGTACTGATTCTGTGGTTTAATGTTTGTATGATGTAAATACATGTGTGTGTATATATATATATAAATATAGTTTAAGACTATTCCAACAATCTGCTCTTTTTCCTAGGCATCGTAACTATGCTGTCATTATCCATATTTCAATAGATCTCTTAACCCGAGCGGCGATCTCATAAACACACCTGGCTGCACTGATAATGGGAAGCACTGTGCTATTTTTCAGCCAGTTCCTGCCCATTACTCTGATTATTTCCACTTTCCTCTGCCCTTTTCTTTAACTGGAAGAGAAAGAGAGAGGAAAAAAAAACGGGTCAAATAAGGATGGCACTTTGAAGCCTGCCTGATTAGAGCAGGCAAACTTGCTTTCTGTGTTTTTTAAAGTGATAATTTTCCCCCCCATAAAACAATCTGGAGCACCTATTTCTTTAATGGAAGCTTTAGATCGTTATCAAAGAGCTATTTACTCGTATGTAATATTTTAATTAGATTATAGCCTCTATTTAACCCATCATGTGTGCTTTGATGCTCTGTGTTTTTCAGCGTTAAGCCTCAGAAGCGAGCCTAATCAATGCCGGACCTTTTTGAATTAATGAGGGATGCTGCCCTCTCTTTACATCTTTTTTATTTATTTATTTTTTTCCCTCTCCGCGCTACCATAGAAATCAGTTCATTGAAGGAGGCTGTGAATTAGCATCCCCTTTCTGAGGCTGGGCTTTGATGTGGGCGCTGCTGAAGGACTTGGCAGAGCCCTGCCAATGAGCTGATGGAGCCACGCGCCGCAAACCGCTTAATCTTTTAATTGATCACCTTCCACACAACCTATTCTCATCAGTTTTTTTCGCTCCCCTTCTAAACCAGAATCCTGTTCTACAAACACTGCATGAATTGCTTTCCAAAAAGGGCGTAAGAGTGGTGCGCATCCCCAACCCCATTAGGCTAAACACTCACAAATGAATGCTTGCTGCATATCAGACTGGAAGGGTCTTAAGGGCTGGTACGGAGGGTGGCTGGCATTCACTATAAATTCAAATACTGCTTAGTAAATTCAGCTCCTTTAAGGTGGACCTTAAAGGTGCTGATACAGGTGTTCACTTGCATAAACACGTCTTGAATAATCTCCATAGAAAAAGTGCTGCCAATAGAATGGGCCAGAGGTCACCATGCCCGCTTACTAATGTCGGATAGATGCCCACTAGCACTGGGATGTGGAGCAGTGCAACTGTCTTCTCTGGCATGCTGGAGCGCATCAAGATGAATAATGGGTATTGCGTCTGACCTATAACTAATCATGACCTTACTTCTTGTGGCTGGATGTAATCAGATCCTTACAGCAATGTTACAACATCTAGTGTAAACCCTTGCCAGAAGCATAGCGAAGGTGTTACAGCAGCAAATGGGGCAAATTTCTTCCTACCTTTGATTATGAAAGAAAAGTTGGCTACGCAAGTGTCTACAAACTTTTTGTCATTTAGTGCAGATACATTTGAGATGTAGGATTTTTGAGAATGATTCCCATCTGTGTACGTCTGCATAAGGGTTCTGTTTCTTCTGTTTCTGGAGCTGAAGTGTCTTTAATAAACGGAAGAATGGTTGTTGTAACTGGCATTGGGGTAGTTACATGTGTAGACTACCATCCAGTTCTCAGGACATATTGATTATTTATCTCCATGTAGTAGCAAGAGTTTACTTATGTGTAGCAACCCTATATACCCTAAGCCCTTACTTAAACTGGCCATATTCTGGGCTGTGAGGCTACAGGTTGATAATTTATTTATATATATATATATATATATATATATATATATATATATATATATATATATATATACCAATCTTTACATTTTCTAAAATAATGTATACAACCATTTAGTAATTTCTGCAATAATTATGTATGTGTGCATAACTCAATTATTATTATTATTATAATTATTATTATTATTGTTGTTGTTGTTGTTGTTATTATGTTTCGTAGAGCAGAAAGGATAGGTTAGGTTTGCTTAAGATCTGAATTGACGTGAAGTAAAGATGAGGTAACTCACTCATATTCACTGGAATGTCGTGTCGTGTTGGTGCTGTATAAAAAGTTGTACATATATATAAAGTGAGTTCAGCTTCTGGCGCTGGCTTTTATCACGCGCATATCGCATGCGCAGCTCATAGGAAAGCATTGCCAATATAACAGGATGCTCTGGAGCATTGGGAATGAGTGAAGTCACCATGCCCAATTCCACCCTGTAGATAGAGGGGTATAAAGTGGAATTGACTTCTCTAGAGTGCTGAAGGTTCAGCCAATACCTCTGGGTTACGTTTGAGTGTCATTTATGATCTATAACTAATCATCCATCATCAGTACCTGACATCACCTGTCCTGAGAACCTTATGGCCCAGTGACATCAGATCCAAAATCTAGTGTAAAGTCTTATTATTATTGCAGACTTTAAAGCAAGTCTAGCGGAGCAGGTATCTACTTTTGTCTGTGTATTGTAATATGTATTATAAAATATATAATATAGGACTGTACGAGTCTTATTGCTTAGTTAGTTTTTCTATAATCATTTTAGTAATATTTATTTAGAAATGTAATATATATAAAGGTCATTCTTAAATGCAATCCTGATAATAATAAATAATAATAATAATAGTAATAATAATAACAAGCATCAATAAAAGCATCAGCAGCAATAATAACTGAAGTAGCAAGTCTGAAGAAATATTCATAGAAATAGCATTATTGTCAACAAATAGTGGTCTAAAGAAGTAATAAAATGCACTCCTGATAATAATAATAATAATAATAATAATAATAACTAGTTAATAATAACTCTTTTTGTAACATCAGTTCCAGAATATAAATCTATCGTAACATCCCGCGAGGTGTGAAATGAAAGAAAGTGTTGAAACATTTAAAAGACGAACACAGCTCAAGTTTGCAACAAGTGATTTTGTTAGATAATTCATTCACTGTACATTATTTTAACATTAGTGGGTTCTGAACAGGATGCAGTAGTGAGAATGGAAAAGGCGACACAGTGTAGGAGAAACTCAGCTGATCCACTGGTTCAGTGTCCTTTAAACAAGTGCTAAATATCCCGCTGCTATTTACAGATTGTCCATAGAATATTTACTACCCCCCATATTCACAAAATGGGTCATTACAGGCGACCCTTAAAACAAACGAATAATAATAATAATAATAATACAGTATGAACATGCATCATTTTAAAATAGGGTGAATTTAGGGGGACATTCCTCCTAAATGGACTCTGCTCATAATGCATGTCAGTTAAAAGCGCTTCAGTGGTACAGCGGGAGGAGGCTGTTCTCTTATAAAAACCAGGAGTAAAGAAGGTGGATATCGTGTCCTATCTAAACTGGCGGTAATCCGTATACACATGTACAGCACGAGAGGCAGCATGTCTATAGTAAATGGTCTGGAGAGCAGATGTCCTCCTCGATGTCCACCTCGTCGTCGTTCTCCTCCAGTGTGTACGTGTCCGGACTCCTCCTGCCTTCCGCTGCGCCCCTCCGCTCCTGCTCGCTCTCGCTCGATGTCTCCGCACATCTGTCCAGCTGTTCGCCGGGAGCTTTTTGCTCCTCCTGGGTCTTCCGCAGCTGCTTTTTGTGCTTCATCCGGCGGTTCTGAAACCAGGTCTTCACCTGCGCTCACACACAGAAGCACAGACACGTTTTACACACGCATCCAGATACAGTGTGTGACTGTCTATAAATCTGTCTATAAATAAACAAACCCACCACAAATTCAATTCAGCTTAAAATCGTGCTGATATTTTCATATCAATCATTTGAATTGAAAGCTGAATGTTATTATTATTTTTAGACACAGAAAACAGCACTAATAAAACCGCGTGCTGTGCGGGTGTGGGAGCGCGCGGATTAAACTAGCTACAACACAAAAAATCAAACACTGTAAAAACGAAAAAATATGAGGTCAAATATGGTGCATAAACCCAGCTGCTGATTTTCTCTGTTTTTTTTTATTATTATTATTCAGATTCGTGTTGATGATGTTATGTTTTATTCACATGGTGTAAACTCACAGGAGAGTTTTATCACTGCAGTTCCCGCGTTACATTTACTGTCATTTTCCACGCATGCATTTAAATGCAGTGTACGTAGCGTTGTGCGTGTGCCGGGTGTCGAGTCGCACCTGTGTCTCAGACAGGCTGAGTGCCGTGGCGAGCTCCACGCGCTCCGGGGTGGACAGGTACCTCTGCAGCTCAAAGCGCTTCTCCAGCCCGGACAGCTGCGAGTCCGAGAACACGGTGCGCGCCTTCCTGCGCCTGCAGTGCTTCCCGGGCAGCTCCGGGTGAGGAGGAAACAGCGAGGGCATCTGCATGCCTACACCAATGAAAACAACGATCCACGTTATTACAGTACTGCTAAAAATAATAATAAAAAACAATAATATTTGTAATAATATCTATTAATACTAGTGTGATTAATGACGATAATAATAATGGCAGTAAAATGCTACAATACTAGGCTGCTATTATATTGATATTGATAGACCTCGTCTGTTATTGATCACAATAAAATAATAGAACATAAAAATATTAATAATATTTTAACTTTAAGACTAATACTGCTGTTCATCAAAAAAAGAAGAGTGATTCTGACTAGAAGAATAGCAACAAAAAGAAGTAGTAGCAAAATTTGAAAGATGATAAATAAATAATTAAATAAATCAAATAATTAATAAGTGGTCGAATACAATTCTAAAAACATAATTAGAATGATTTAACCATTATAAATAATTGTGATAATTATTATTAAACAAAATAAAGCAAACTACAATAATAAATGCTACAATTATACTAATATTTAAATATTAAAAAGCAAAAGTGCCGGAATAAAAATAATACTAAATATTTAAAAAAATATGTACAAATAAATCGAATTATTGCCAGTAAATTTCTGCGTAATTAAATGGGCGATTTACCCAAATAAATCTGATCTTTCTTTCGCACCTGAAACATGAACGAATTCAAACTGCACACCTGTAGATTTCTCTCCTGTTTCTCTAACAGTTTTTTAACTTGTTTTTATTGTGTAAATGTATGTCAGATATATCGATGTGGGCTTAAAGTTACAGCTCAAACCAGAGGCCGGTTTGCGCAAACGCACTAATAACGCACAGCTGACTGACGCTGTTTCTGCGCCCTTCGTTAGACCTGCTGCGCTCAGTTTGTTCTGCTGCCGCCCCTAAACCACAGACTCCAAACCCTTCCACCTAAAAACACACGTTTCCTACTGTGCGCCCCCAAACATCACCCACAGGCCCGGCGCGCTTACACTCCTTACCCGAGGTGAAGAAGTAGGGATGGTGCTCGGCTTTGTGAAGCGGGTGATGCGGATGCGGGGCGAGGATGGGGGTGGGCATTAGGGGGTATCCGTACTCCAGCAGGGGCATCCGTGAGGCCAGCGAGCCCGAGAAGGGTGAGGGGAAGGCTTCCCTCAGGGGCTTGGGCTTGTGCAGCAGGATGTCCTCGATGAAGAAGGACGTTGCCCTATGGGCGGGCATGTGGGCACCGGCCGCCGTGTAGTTCCCGCTCATCCCTGCCAAAAGGCCCGCGCGACTTTCCACGCAGCTCGCAGCGCCCGCACCCGGCCACTCCACCTTGGTCACTGCGCGCAGCGTCCCCCCGAAAAAAGCGGAACGGTGAACAGGTGTGTGCGAAGCGCTGTCCGCCCTCAGGTACGTTACTATTTATCCAGGCTGAGGGGTAGCAGCGGAGCGCCGTGCAGACCAGCGCTCAGCCAATAGCGCCGCGGCGGGGCGGGGAACAGAATTAGTGCTTTATGGATTAATTATAGGGGCCGGGGTGGAGAGGGAGGGCACATCCCCATGGGGCTCACAGAGCTACTCCACACCGCGCTCATTCACACACACACACACACACATATACACTCGTGCTGGTGATTTTGGGGGGCTCTTTAAACGTCAGAGCGTAACTCTGATTCGTTTTCAACCAAATCATCTGTGTATGTTGGATTCAGTACCGCCTCAGGACATCAGTCCAAATGTCCAAATGTTTGTGGACACCCCTTCTAATGAATACACAGCTTGTCACACACAGCTTATCTAGTCCCTCTAGACATATACTGCCAATAGAATAGGAGTCTCTGAAGCAGATAATCATGGCAAACCTATTGGCACCATGCCTAATGCCAGGCATGAACTAGAGGGGTTTAAAGTCCCCCAGAATTGAGCCATGGAGCAGTGGAGTGATGATTGGTGCTCCATTGCTTTTGGGATGGGTTGGGAGTTAATTAAAGCTTTTGTTGCTGAATGCAATCAAACCCTCACAACAATCTTCTCAAATCTAGTGGAAAGCCTTCCCTGAACAGTAGAGACTGTAGAGAATGAAGAACCCTTCATTACGGGGAAAACAATAAATGAGCATGTGTCCCAGTACTTTTGTCCATATATGAAGTATTATGGAGCAGCCCAAAACCTTGAATCTCATTGTGATTTTTTTTTTATTGAAGAGCTAATTTGCATATTTAATATTTCAGAAGCATCAGCTGCAGTTGCAGCGCACTTCCACTATTCACTGATGTCCCGGATCACCTAAATCCAGACTTTACAGCTAGAACAATGTTGGCTGTTTGCTGTCATTTTATTATCCTCAGATCATGGTCAGTTATTTGTCAGCATGCAGTCTGGCCTGTTTTCTGTTTGTCACCTTCCGGGTGGTTCAGGTTGCCCTTTCATAAAGTGGCAAGTAGGCTACATTTACACAGAGAAAACTGTAGGAGATGAATGAGGTGCTGAAATGGGTTTCTGATTAACATTTCGCCAGTGTTTTTGCCAGTGTCTTGACGCTCTGTCACTCTGAAGCTGTGTGCGATTGTGGAAGTGAGAGGGCTTCATCTGAGAGGCCATAATGTGCTCAGATTACAACCCTCACTCCTCCACTACACAGGCGTGTCATTACGAGAGCTGCGTCTAAAATTGCTCACTTGTATTATACTTCTGGAGTGTCAGAGTAGTACCCCACACTCCACAGGCTTATAGTATTGACAGCTGTAGTAATTTAGTATTATTATTACCGCTCTTTATAATGATCATTACACTACCATTACTTTTGCTACTATAATGCTACTATTATTATTATTATTATAGTTATTATTATTACTATATTATTACTAGGCTTGCTACTATTTATTATTAAGTTATTATTGCTACCAATGCTTGTATTATTAGTAAGCAGTTTTGTAGTGTCTGTAGAGGTGAGTATACTAAGTAAGAACACTCAAAACACTGTTCCCAGAACTGTCAAAATCTCTGAAGATTGACAGCTGATCTAAAAACACAAAAGGTGGCAATCTAATCTCAACACAAGGATGTGCTTTTGTTAAAAAATCTATTGTAAAAATAGCAAAAGAAGGAAGGACTGAGACAGTATAACCCCATCACAGGTCTCAATCAATATATTTTCATAATCGTCAGACATTAATGACTTTAAATGACAAAAACACAATTTGGCGCACTTGCTTTATTCCTATACTATTCCTATACTACTGTAATAAATGCTCTACATGCTAACTAGATAGCATTGTGCTACTGATTTTTATCAGAGAGAAAAAAGATCAACAGCAGGAAATACCACAACACACTACTGTAAATCACTATGTATTTGTATGAGGGTCATAGTGTGTAAGCCCACTGCTAGCTGTTAGCATTTATTTGTGTTAGCATTAGGTGCTGCAGTTTTTTACCCCTGCAGTTTGAGTCCAGTTTAGGCCTGACTGAGTGTCTTTCAGATTCAGAATGCTGTATGGTTATAGTGCTCCATGCCCATGGCCCTGTATATACCTGCGTACAACCTTTAGCTCCAACCCTAATCAACCCGACCTGGTCCATCTATCTATCTAGCCTTTAGAAGTGTTTGATTAGCTGGTTGATGTGTGTTTGATTGGAGCTGAATGTTGCCTAGATTTGCAGAAGGAGGTTTGAGGTTTGTCCACTGCCTGTCTGAAAAATAAATCATAGGGTAAATCGACTCATCACCACTGTAATCGTGTGCCCTCCTGTACGGGTATCTCAATACAGTGATTGGAGTCTGGCATTGGGAATGAAAGCAAGGCTGCTTACTTGAGAATGGAGCTAACTAGTAGCTTTTAAGGCAAAATGAGAAAGTAAATGAAGTAATGGTGATGAGATGGTCTTTACTGGGATGGTGGATGGAGTCCAGGCACTTAAGCAGCTTTAAACAGCCATTTAATCAAAGTGAAATGGGGAGTGTGTACTGCCTTTCTCTAAGAGGATTGCAGTGTTACTAGCCGATGCACCTCATGCTTAGCAGACCACTACACCCCACCTGACACGCCGTGTTTTATCTCTAAGTGGAAAACGTCTCGAGTCGTTTTTGTCCTCTCAGACAAGTTGTGACATTTGTGTATGAATAAAATGAAACACCTCCTCCCAGCTGACAGCGGGGGGCTCAAATCACTCGCAACCTGTTTGCTCTGAAAGGCAAGAACGAGCTTCTGCTGTCTGCTGTCCAAATGCTGTTTAGCAATAGCTTGTTCCACAAATGTGCTTTCTGCAACAGCATGAGTCCGTCAAAGAGAAGCTGCCATTTTGCTTGTTAAGCGAAGGCATCGAGAGTATGTTTGACGTGAGATGCGTTATTATAGTTATTTTATGCAATAAGGTGATCATAAGACGTTTAACACGTTTTAATGGCTTTAAAAACTCGTAGAAATGTATTAAATTAGATATTTTAGTATTACGATCAATCCGCGGTAAGCTTCTGACCTTAACACACATGCAGGGCGGAAAGATACAGGCATGGCGTCATGAGGCGAAATAGTTCACAATGAAAATCTATTATTGTCATAGTTTCACCACTATTTCACTATATCAATATTACACATAAAACTTAGAAGACTGGCCGTTTTGGATAACAATAAGTTTTTAAGACCGACCCCTGCAAAAAGCCATTACTGCATACACACATTATATGAGGTTCTTCACATAGTCACGTTAACATGGCAGTCATCTAATTTCCTTACTTCTCAGTGGATAACTGGATAATCTGGATACTAATGTGTAGGATTAGGTTCACGTTTTATTACTGTGTATCCATTAGCCATTCCTTCGTGCGTTTGTGGTGTTATTTTGTCGACGAGAGGAATATGCGTTCCCCTTTTGAGTCTTGGTTTCTCTCAGGGATTCTTGCTCTTACTCTGGGGGTCTCGTCTTCACACTCTTCACTCTCTGTAACGCTGCCTTGTGGCGACGCCCGTCGTTCAAATGTGCGGTATAAATAGCCTAGCCTAAACTTGACTCGACCTGTGAACATACTGTAGCAACCCCTGCTTCCTATCACCGCCACTATAAAGACAAGGAGGAGAAAAATGTATCTGTAGTTTTCTGGAGTGGTTAATTATTCGCCACTTCTTGGCTCCTGGACTCATCTTCAGTGTCACGCTGGACGAAACAGCAACATGTAATATTCTGGCTGTAAACTGCGTTCAGAAGGTGGCAGTGTGGTGAACAGTGTGGTGAACAGTGTGGTGGAGTATGCGGACACTGGTGCACACATTAACACGACTGACGCTTGAATCCAAGACTCTTTATTTCAGTGACAGTGTCTTTTCCTCCAAACCCTGGACTCTCACCATCTCACCATAGCGCCTCCTAGTGAGGAGCCGGGTTTCTGGGGCATTCATGCATCCGGTAGGCACACATATAGAAAATACCTGCAATAGAGGAAGAAGACTAATAATAAGAATAATAATAAAAAAAAAAATACAAAGCTCCGGCATGGAGCACACTCTTCACTTCCAGTGCGTGCAGGGTAAATGATGGTCTGGTGGTCGTGTGTGGAGGTAGCCTACCTGAAAAGAAGGTGAGCACCACCGCCACCCACCCGATGATGTAGGACCAGGAGAAGCGCCAGCTGCCGTAGCGCTTACCGTAATAATTCATAGTCACCCCCGTGTACACAGCCATGGCCAAGAACACGAAAAAGCCTGCAAACAAACGCACATCGCAGCTTATATTAATATTAATATTCTGTTCGGTTCAACTACAGCTGGAGACATTATTATTATTATTAATATTATTAGTGTTGTATTTTATTAATGTATTATTATTATTATTATTATTATTATTATATTATTCTAAAAATAGAATAAAAGAGTGAAAAAAGGGATTTATGAATGAACAAAACCAAATAAACACATCATTAAACAGCACTACTACTACCATACAAATAATAACAGCAGTGCTTTAATTATTATCATTATAACTCGTAGAACCAATTTTTTTTTTATCTTGTTTTATTATATTTATTAGTATATTTATTTTCGTTGCTGTTCATTTTCTCGTTGCTCGTGCATTAGCAGTGAAACGCCATTTTTTATTCAGCATGGTAACTCTGGCACTGTAATGTTATTCACATTATTATTTCACATTAGCGTTTCATTAGTCCATCTGTTTACAAACCAACAGCAAAAGCGTGATGGTCGAAGAAGCTACTCACACGAGATGAAGAAGAGAGTGCCTGCAGCGAAGGTTTTATCAAATCGTTCGAAGCTGGAGTAATGGATGAAGGCCATGATACCGATAATAATGCCGAAGAAACACGCGAGCAGAGACAGGATCATGAAGGCGCGGGTGGCGTCCCAGTAGGCTGAGAACACACAGAGGTCAGCAAAGGTCAGTGAGCGGCCTGTACAGCAGCTTTACTGTAGCGGTAAGGTTTACATGCATACACTGGTCAGTAGTTGGTATACACTGGCTGAACGCAGAACAGAGTCATATTTAGCAGACTGCTCAGTTTGGCCTTGCCATGGAATGCGAATAGAGAGCGTTTTTGAGTAAGTGTCTGCATACATGTGCCTCATTGCTTCAGCTATTATGATGATTAGCATCGTAATGAGTCAATTAACAAGACCTCGAATGAATATTGTTCTCAGGAGGAGTCTCCTAATAGCTCTGGGAGGGGCTATGCAGAACACTAAGGCTAGTTAGAGTGTGGAGGTAGATATTGATGATTACAGCCTGCCCATCATTTAAAACATACACAAATGACACGTGTGACCTCCTTCACAGTAATGTACATATTATAGGAAGCCATATAGCAGTATTTTTTTTTAAGGGCAAAGATGGTTAAAATAAGTCTGGGGTTTAAAAGGACCGTATCGTATAAAATTGTTTTCCTCATCTATAATGATGCAGCATGGTCGCCCAATGAATTAATTAAGTTGATATATATTTATACAAAAGTATTAAAAGCATTTATCCTGCTTTTGTTGGAGTAACTGTCTCCACTGTCCAGAAAGAAAGGCTTTCTACTAGATCATAGATCATTGCTGTGAGAATGTGATTGCATTCAGCAGAACATTTGTGACATTGATGATTGATGAGTTGGATG
Organism: Salminus brasiliensis; assembly: GCF_030463535.1. NCBI lineage: Eukaryota > Metazoa > Chordata > Actinopteri > Characiformes > Bryconidae > Salminus > Salminus brasiliensis. Next base: position 23,434,366 of record NC_132893.1, on the reverse strand, counting down.
ATCACCACCCACCCCATATCCAAATCTCCAGCTCATCCCAAAAGTATTGGATGGAGCACCATCATTCCAGAGAACAAAGTTCCACTGCTTCACAGCTCAATGTTGGGGGACTTAATACCCCTCTAGTCCTCACCTGGTATTAGTCATGGTGTCCGTTTGTTCATGTTTATTTGCTCCAGAGGCCCATGCTACTGGCAGTACTCTACATGGAGCAGACAAGCTGTGTGTGTGTGCATTTGCATATCTGTGTCAGCAATGGGTGCAACTTAAAGTAGCTGAATGTATTCATTAGAAGGGGTGTCCACAAACATTTGGACATATAGTGAATCTACCTGTTCAGTCTACATCAGGTTTGCTCTAGCCATTTATGTTGACCTTACAAAGAGCATTTCAGCTCCGACTACTTTTTGAATGAGGCACAAAAGAAAGCAGCCAATTAGGATGCATGTTATTTACATATATCAGTCTTAAAGGCACAGGAGCAAAGAATAACCTGTTCCTAAAGAGAAACGAGATGAGACCACAAAAATGCTAAATGTAGGATATGGGCTTTTTAACTTAACAAATCAAAGAATGGTCTTCCTTTAAATCTGGATATTTTACTAAATAAACAACGTAATGTAAAAATGCATGTATATACTGTATACATATTGTGAGCACACTTATAGTACATATTCTAAACTGCAGGACAGTGAAGTGTTACGTGGTGGTAAACAGAAGGAAGAGTGTTAACCTCACCGATGCTGTCCGTGTGTGTGAAGCATTTGCCAGGCGTGCAGTATCTCCACAGGCCCTGGTGCATGAAGTTGTTTGAGTGACGGTACTGCATCCAATAATCTGTTGCTGTGGAAACGATCAGGAGTATATTCCCCACTCCGGCACAGAACAGCCCTCCTCCCATAAAACTGTACATCCTGCGCCTGCACACAGACTATACGTACACACACACACACACACACACGCACACACATACAAGCATAACATGTACGTATACACACCCGTACACACATATCAGTGTTGTGTTAGCATCAAGGGCCAGTGCTAGCCCCTCTCAGCAGCCCAGCTCTTCACTCTGAGGGGCCTAAGTGTCTGTAATTGCATTGTAATGAACACATTATTTCCACTGAGTGAACTGAGAGGTCACAATCATGAAGCTACCACCACAGTACCCCTTTCTCTCTTTCTCTCTCTCTCTCTCTCTCTCTCTCTCTCTCTCTCTCTCTCTCTCTCTCTCTCTCTCTCTCTCTTCCTCTCTCCCTCTCTCTCTCCTTCTCTCTTTATCTGTCTCCCTTTCTATATCTGTCCCTCTGTTTCTCTGTGTGCATATCTATCTGTCCCTCTCTCTCTTACTCCTCCCTTTGTCTGTTACAGTCTTTCTCTGTCTCTCTCTTACTATCTCATAAAACCATTCACAGTACGTATTGACAGTCAGCAAGCAGTTCCTTGAAATGTATTATTATTATTATTATTATTATTATAAATTAGTAATACTTTAATGTGCAGTAAATGGTACTGTCCTCACTATCCATACGTATCACAAAATACAGGACAATGGATTTTTACTGTATCACCAATTACCAGTAGAGGGCGTCGCAGCTTTCACCTGATCCACTGAAAGTTGGATCCACTAAAAATCATTGTGCAGATGTCTCCAATATAAAGACTGTAGTTAATGTTGCTAAAATACAGGCTACAGTATTATTTTTAAATTCTGTGCTGCCTTAGGTCTAAGAAACTACTAATAAACTGATAAATGAAATCCTTTATTGTAGTGTACATATTCAACTAGTGACACATGGGGTAGTGTGTAGCTGGGTATTTTCAATTGATATGTATCTAATCTAATATCCATGATATAATTGTTACACCTAATTTTATTAGAGGACTTACAGGTTTTAATGACACTAAACCATTACATTGTTAATAATAATATGTTCAGTTATATGCAAAAGTTTGGATATCCTTTTTTTGTTAATAAATTAAAAATAAAAGTCAACAAATCTGCTAAAGGAAACAAACCTATTTTTTTTCTATACAATGACAAAAACAATTCAAATTCGAATAAATAATTGTAATAATAATAATTATTATTAATTTAGTATGCATTCAGGCTACTAAAAGGCTCACACTTACCTTAATCTATGAGACTTTCTAATTCCGTGTTGAAAAACTGTGGGGTTTGTTTAACAAAATACACCAAGGCCCTGTAATGGCAGTGCCGGCAGCGATCCAGCAACTCTTAGCACCAGCGTTTAGCAGCAGAATAGGAAGAACCAGAGAAAGAACAAACGAGGCACAGAGACAAAGCCACAGGCAGTGATGCAGCCAATCAGCTGAGCCTAGTTTTGTGATTTTGGAATCTGCTGAAAAAACAGAAATAAGGGCAGCATGCAGTCTGAACTGATCCTGATGACTGCATGTTTTCCATTGAGTAGTTAGAGCCAACCTCCCTATAGTTGAAAAGAGCCCAGGCGGAAAATGTGGACTAGTGCTGCTACTGCTAGACCAGGCAAACTGCAATTATATTATCAAAACAAATCTTGATTAGGAGTTTATATTATTATGCTGTGTGGATGTGTATGCTGCTGTTTTATCTTGGGCAGGTCATTGTGTGTCTGTTGTGGAGTCATATGCAGTTGTAAAAACTGCCTTTATTTACATTTCATGTGGGAGAAAACAGAGGAGCCCCACACAGAAACCTGATATATGGCCATTTATGCACATATATGATAAAGGAAAGGATTTGGCATATATTTAAAAATATGTTTATATATATATATATATATATATATATATATTGCAACCAAGTATCATATATTGGATACACGTGAAAAATATATGAATCATACACATATTAGGCATATACATATCGTTGCTGTCACGCAAAAACCTTTTATCTCAGTTTTAGCTGTTTTTTTCACATTTAAATTGACATTTTTGTAGGGTGTCAAAATTTCACAACACATTTCATAATGAACAAGTGAACAAATGAATTCTCAAATTTTTTTTTTTACAACAACTTTTACTAAAAGTTAAGAATGTTTTTTTCTTTCACCTGTGAAGTTACCATTTAGGAAATACTGTTTTTTGTGTGACATCTACAATTTGCTATCATGTATTGTTAAATATACGTTTTCCACATTCACCAATCAGCCATAACATTAGCACCACTCACGGGAGAACTGAAAACCATTGATTATCTTTATCTACAGTAGCATCTGTCAAAAGGTGGATATATTAGACATAAAGTGAACAGACAGTGCTTGAAGGTGATGTGTTAAAAGCAGTAAAAAAAAGTGGGCAAGCATAAGAATCTGAGCCATTTTGACAAGAGACAAATTGTGATGGCTAGACAACTGAGTCATAACATCTTCTGGTAGGCAGTGGTCTGTACCTACCAAAACAAGTCAAATAAATGACAACCGGAGAACTGGCAATGGGTCATGGGTCATGAACTGGCATGAGGGTCAGATACCAAGGACTACTCAACTACTCAGCAACAGGCATGGTGTTATGGCTGATGTATATAATTGTATATGTTGATATGTTGATATATACAGCTGAAATATATGCCCCACTTTTGGAAAATGTCCTATTTCAAATACGTTGATATATATGGCAAATAAATGTGGATGTGTGAAATGTGACAACTGTATGTTGGCTTTAAGTAAATTACGCATCTTGAAATTCATGTCATATATTTGAAATCTATATATCAGATTTCTATATGCTGTATTGGTGGTTCATGATGGAAATATATTGAACATTGGAGGTTTTTTAAGCTTTAAAAAGATCCCCAACACTTGCACATCTCGTTTACACAATGGTTCTGTAGGGTAACAACATTTAATAATAATGGCACTTTTAGATTTAGGACTATAGACTCTATAGTCTCTACACAGTTTGTATAAATAGCCTGTTCATTCATCAATAATGCTCACTCTTAAAGCCCACGAAGTATGTGAGTCATGCGTGTCTACTTATGTTCTTTAGCATCACCGCACAATATTCATAACCCCAAGCACACCACAAACACACCAAAACAAACCACTGCTTAACAAACATTGTAGTAGCTAATGCGCAATACCATAAAATGCCACTCATATATTAGAAGGCAGATAATAATTCAGCCTGCGTTACAACTGGCCTCTTAAAGTGAGCTCAGGTTTGCTTTCCTGGGCTCTTATGTGCGTTAGAGGCTGTTTTCCCCTGCAGGAGGGGGTCCGTCCTCTCTGCTGCTCACAGGGCCTGAAGATGAAAGCACCTCAGTGGCTCCATTACCTGCATTAGAGCAAGTTGCTCAGACCAATTGACGACTACAAAATGCAACAGGAAAGGCTTTTTTTCCAGAGATGTGAGTGGCGTACTTGCGTCTAACTTCATTTTTATAGACCACCGCCTATTTTGTTCCATTTCAACCGAGCTGGCAGAGGGGCATTTGATATCATCCCGAACTATCAAAGTGGCCAATATGTCTCGGCTAGAGAGAGGGAGCAATTCTTCCTCCAATCCAGCTGGCTTTTCAAAGATGAATTTGTTATGGCGCATGTGTATTAAAGCACATCAATGGAGAAAAAAATAAAAGCCCATAGCTGAAAGATCATGTCTGAGGAGGGTTTAGGGATGGATCTTGCGGTTTCTTCATTTTGCATTTATGCTTTATTGTGCGATGCCGGTTATACAAACATGACTGTGTGGTCAATACAATTAGCTTCCCCCCTATTTATTTTTGCATTAAGCACCACAGTTAGAAAAATCCCCTTGTCCTTATTTACCCAGCTTAGCCTGCTAATAGTAAAAAACGCATGGTACCAGCATACTCAACAAAACCTGATTGTTAGCAAGCTGATGTCAAAACAAGGCCAATTCACACATTTCCACCTGAAATGAACTTGCAAACCAATGAAGCATCTAGGGATATGTTTATTTATTACTGTATCATCATTCAGTGGCACATATACTTCGCAAATGCCATTCTGGCTAGGAACATCATCTTGTCAGTATATATCATATTTCTCACAATGAGGTATACAAATATTATAAGACTATTCAATGTGTTTCTAAACAAAGGAAAGGAAACTCTCTTATTTCATAATTCAGCAGTATACAATATTTTACCTTATTCACACATTATTTCCAGAAACAAGTACAATTTTAACATTACTATATAAAAATGACCAAAAACAAAAATCACTTACACATACTTATAGAATTCTTATTACTGTCTTACAAGAAAACAAATAATATTATTTCACTTGTTGCAAACTGATCATCCTCCCCAGATTACCTTACTATCCTTAGGTAGCATGTCCACCAGCTTACTGAAAGGTCAGAACAGATATCAGGCTGATTTGTTCTGGCCTATGTTTGTGTGCCCCTTTCACTACCTCTCTCATTATGGCACACAATACAAACCTGTTTCCAGGCCCTGACCTCTTAAACATAATGCATGCAGCCCGAGAAATGTCTTTGAGGCCTTTAAGTTGCCAGCCGCATCCCCCCCTAAATGCTTAAATCAACTCTTTAGAATTTCATTTCGCAGCCTTCGGTTGCCTAATTTGTACAGCAAGTGCTTTCAGCGTTTTTCCCAGCATTTAAGCAGCGGCCTTAATCAAAAGAGCATGCAGCCGATTCCCCCTCTCGTCCCTGGCAGACAGCACCGTGGATGTGGAATAAAACCCTTCCACTTAACCACTTAGATGAATATATCAAGAAACTAATTTGCCATTTTAATTGCATGATTTGAGGAGGCGCTGCCTCGCTTTGCCTCTTCCATTTTGGTTGATTTCCAATGTGAGCACACATTAGATTGATCTATGAAAGACTGCAAAAATCACAACACTTAAGTCTTTTCATTTCGCCGTAATTAGATAATTGAAATTCCTGTCACTGTCTCTACACTTTAGCAAAACACAAACATTACACACACCAGAGATGGAAAGGGATTGCTTTTTATTCCCTCCACTTTCTACTTTTTCTTTTTTTTTTCTCTCTCAAAGTTGCTTTTACCTCTCGTTTTGATTTTTTTTCCCTTTTTTTCTTTTGCTCTTACAGGAGCCAAAGCTTCATTCCATCTCCCAAAGCCAGAAATAGCGCAGTGCATGTCCATTTTGTTGAGATTTAGCGGGCCCATTAAGTGATTGCTAGCTGAAATGACAGGGCACATTTCTCCTGATACACTCCGAGAAATACGGCTGCCGCACATTAAGGACGCATTACTGGAGCCCATTCTCCTCCAGCTGCAAGGATATCCATTAAGGTGGCTCACAGCTCTAAATTTTTCCATTTTCTCTCTCACTAAACTTGACTTCGTGTATTATTCCCTTCTCTGTTTTGTAATTTGCAGCAACAAATTATATCAGGAGGGAAGCTATCTCTCGCCATGTGTTCCCTCTCGCTGCCGCTATTTTCTGTGACTGATTCTGAAGTGTCAAAATGGACACATCATTAGCGGATAACCAGGCCTGATGGACAGGTGCTTAAGAGTTCTGTGCAGTCGGGCAACTTTTCTACTGCAGCCTCGAGAAAGGCTTGGGAGGTGAGTCGCTCAAGAGACTGTGAATCATATGATGACATCATTCGAGTTTTTCTGTTCAGGTGGGAGAACAACTAGTGTGACTCTTCATGGAGATTTAGCACATTGAACAGTTTAGATATTTATTTGCTTCATCATACCTGCTTCAACATGTTAGCTAATCACCAAACCACCATGGTAGGAATTAAGTGTGTTCGACAAATGATTCTTAAAGTCATCTTTTTAACATCTTTCTTTTATTTTCCTCATTTGTTGGGCTGAGGTTAACTTCTGATGTTTGTGTCAAAATTTAGAATTTTAGAATAATTCATTGTTATTTGAACATTTCCAACCTCTCTTCATCGTTTAAAATAATACGTGACATCTGTTCTGATTGGCTGTCCTGTTTTTGATTTGTGTGAATTGGGAATGTGCAGCTGAACTGCTGTAAGCTCAATAGGCCGATACATGGCAATACATTATATTTTCTGTCGTCACAAATTAATAAATTATAAACATCTGATATTCATCCACCGATCAGTCATATCATTAAAACAGGCGAAGTACATAACACTGATTATCTGGTTCCAATGCCACCTGTATAGGGGTGGCTATATTAGGCAACAGGCAAACAGTCCGTTCTTGAAGGTGACATGTTGTAGGCAGGGAAAACGGGCAAGCAGAAGAATCTGACACACTTTGACGAGAACTAAATTGTGGTGGCTAGACCTCTGGATCAATGCGTCAGTACCTACCAAAAGTGCTCCAAGGAAGTTAACGATGACAGGGCACAGGCACCCAACAGGATTTAAGGGATCTGCTGCTAACACCTTGGTGCACGATAACAAAGGTCTTGTGCAGTCCATGCCTCAATGCATCAGAGCTGTTTTCGTGGCATGGGGGGACCCACACACTATTAGACAGGTGATTTTAATGTTATGATGGAAATATGTTTCTCCATTATATGGGCACTTCATCCAGCCTTGTAGATGGAATACCCTGCGGTGTTTAGATTTCCGTACTCCAACATATCTAATCTGGTTCTGTAAGGGCTTAGGAATTACCTGATGAATTGGATCAGGTGTGTTGTGACAATGATAACCACAATTGTAAGCTTCCAGGGAACACAGTGCAAATTATTAAAATGTTTGTATGACATGGAGTGTTCTATTAAACACCCAGCAAAGTTTGAAAACCACACAAGACACTCACCTTCCTGAGAACTGTCTGGGGTTGATCTGATATTCTAATGAGTATGCTTGATTACCATCCCTGTGTAAACACAACAGTGGGAGCAAATAGGGGAGAAATGATTGAATTAGGCTGTGCTTTAGTCTCTACTGTGTTCACACACTAAACCAGTGTCCAGTTTTTATGTGGAGATGCTTTAGAGAAGATTAGATTTGCTTCAGTGCTGGGAATGAATGAATGAACTAATAGATGGAGGCATGACAGGCTACCAAAAAGACTAGCTTTGGGTTATGCTGGAAAAGTTGCTTTTGACCCATCCATAGCTGCACACACAGTAAAATATACCACACAGGATCGGCAGCTGGAGATGTTCTAACAAAGTCACCTGGCCATCACAATTTAACTCTGGACAAAGTTGCTCAGTTCTTTATGCTTTAAGACCCTTATTCCAAGAACTGACTGTTCGTGTACTGCCTACTATATGAGATAATCAATGTTATTAACGTCATCTCAGTGTTTTTAATGTTATGGCTAATCAGAGTATTCTGACTTTATCATTATTATTCCTCAGCATAACAAGCCAAAAGGAAGTACTGCTTAAGCAATTCTCTGCTATAATGACTAAAAGCTTAAATGTGTTTAGATGCTGTCTTAGAATATAAAAAAAACACTCACCCCGCCACTCACCAAAAAGAGTCGCTTGAATGTGCGAACAAACAGACCTAGCCTTGTTCAATTGCTGAGAAAACACATGCCACTTCAGGAATGGCCTCTGTTCAGAGTTTGTCCCCTGCTGTGGTGACATTCTGATTGCGCTTTACCCATTAATGCTGCTATTGTTGCTCCTGCGGACTCATGGAGTCCTATGAGAGACTCAATAAGTGTTTTTATTAAAAAGGGCCCATATGGTGAAAAACTCGTTTCTCTCATTTCTGGTGTGATTTGATATAGTAAATGTTGTAAATGTAAATGTTGCTAAATAGTGTAAACATTGCTAAAGTTACAAAAATCTTCCATTCATATATAAAAACTATGCTAACTACCTATTTCGCCTACAGTATTTCAGCCCATAAACAATGAAGGTATAGTATAAGGAGTGTTTCAGCCTAAATTGCTTTTTGAACTGGACACAATACAGTGTGACCAATCAGGACAGAAGTCATTCACATATATCAAAAGGACACTGTAACAAAAGCAGCATATTATATTATATTATATTATATTTTATTATATTATATTATAGCTGGTTCACCGGTTTATTGGATGTCTTTACTTGCACCACTTTTGGTAGGTACTGACATCTGCATACCAGAAAAACTCCACAAGACCTGCCTGATGTTTTGTAGATGCTCTGACCCAGTCATCTAGCATCTCAGTTTGGCCCTTGTCAGAGTGGCTTAGATCCTTATGATTGCCCATTATTACTGCATTTAACACATTACCTTCAAGAACTGGCTGTTCGCCTACTAGTAATATATCCCACCTCGACAGATGCCACTGTAAATTAAGATAATTAATGTTTTTCAGTTCTCCTGTCAGTGATGCTAGTCTTACAGAATCAAAATGAGGGTCCAAAAGTGAGAGAGTCACACACATTGGTCCAAAAGCATTGGTCCCTTTTTTTGAGTCACAAGCCAGTGGACTATCACCCTGACTCTGACTCCTGGTGAGGGGAATACTGTACGTCATTTAGTTAAGTCCTCACTGGCCATGTGATCCCTCTAAGTATGCGAGAAGAAGGCGAAGAGGCTGCAGCTTCATCTGCCCGAAAGGACTTTCCCAGGTTGGTCAGTGCAGAAGCAGATAATCCCGGTAGGATAGGGAGCAGGGCTTAGAAACACACCGGTGGGCCTTTCAGCAGGCACCACGCCAAGCTGGATGACCTTTCTTTTAGCTAACGCCCCACACCACGCCGAGTTATTGCTTTAAAAGCACTCTGTTGCCAAAGCAGAGCAGAAACGCAATGCCGTGGGTTCTCACGCGGGTGTGCAGCTAATAAAACATTCAAACATTTATGGAGAGAATTGCGGTGTGCCAGACGTCAATAGCTTCATTCAGGGCATCGATTTTTTTATTTTGTCTAAATGAATTGCTGCTTGATGAGAAACACTCACCTCCATGGTTGTATAACACATGGCATAGATTGCGAAGTAGCTTTAAAATACTAAAACCAGAAATATAAATCACAGCCTTGTGATTGACAGAGCCTCTTAAACACAGTGACTTTTATTTTGTCCTGGGATTATTATTCAGTGTCTTACTTCGGAAACAACGGGAACTGATTGAGTTATTCCAAAATTATGGAAGTGACAATGCCTGAAATGTCTGGAGCCACTGGTGATTCTGTGTAGCTGAACAGTGAACAATGCTAACATGCTGTTGTTGGTAATAGGAGGTGAAATGTAGTCACCAATTAGAATGATAACAGGGTCAATTGCAAACAATGGTGATGGGTAATTACTGGCTTTCTTTCAAAATGTTCATGTTGTTGCTTTCATGCAAAACATTGTATCTATATTTTTGTTGTTTGTCATAATTTTTGGCATAATGTAAATCTGGCAGTGTTTTTTTCATGAAATTGTATCTGAATTTCATGATGAATGGACCAATAGAAATGAAGCTTTTTTCCTCCTTTTGTAAAGTTGCCATTTTGGCAACACAAGGTTTTTCCATGACAGCGACAATGTATTGTCTAGCGTCTCTTCTGTAGTCTACGTTACTGCAGACAGTAAACAAAAGTGTGTTTACTAATTCAGTATTACATGTTTCTCATTTATAATTTATAAAACAAGCAGATAAATTCTATGACAAGTGTGGATTTGATGAGAAAAAGATGTAGTGGTGGTTCAAATATACATATGTTACACCTTCAGTATCAAATATTATAAAGCTATATTTGAATAGAATAGCAAACCTAATATAGAAGTCATTGTTTCTAGCCATCGGTTCTTCACCGGCTTTCCATTCTGACAGCCAACACTGTCTGCTTTTTTTTTTTTTTTAACATATGTGGTTGTGTCGATATTGCAGCGGGTGGGCCTCATCCCAAAGTGAACACACTCCTGGCTCATTCAGATCAGTGTGGTCTAATTTGTCCTTTGCTCCCACTTTTATCTCCGTCACAAAAGAAAGGTCTTCACGGGTCAGCGGCCATGTCCGCCTGAAAGGCTGCGGTTTGTGTGCGTCTGCTGCAGTCTGTGTAGTGCTGAGGCCTGGAGCTCAACCCTCTCTCTCTCTCTCCCTCTACCGGCATGTGCTCTCACAGCTGGACCCACACCGTAGTCCTACACGCTGAGCCCCAGAGCTGCTCTGGCCTGGACTTCGCAGTGGGGAGGATTACACCCAGACCATCGCTACATCGGAGCAACAGACCAGTCACTGTTACTCCTTCCTGTTTCCTACCAGTGCTTTAGTGTCCCTTAAAGCCCTCTCTCAATCGCCCACCATGTCCTCTTTTGTTGTCGCGTTTATTCAGTTTCTCACAAAGCCGCTTAAACGTGTTGGACAGGCCAAATCCAGTTGGTTCTTTTAGGTGTTTTGTGCGGGAAGCGTGCAGCTTGTGCCGCAGCACGTCTGTTCACCCTGCAACAAAAGTCATTCCTTTTGGGCAAATACAGTTACTTTCAGTCTGACAAGGCGATGGATTAAGTGGGTTTGGACACATCAATTGCCATGTTTTGCCTTTGAGCTTATGTACTTTTTCTAATAAGTGTGAAAATATTTATTTGTGTAGAATTTTTTTTTAAATGTATTTTTGATATTGATGTGAGGAATGAAATCTCACACATTGAATCTCAGGAATCCTCTGAACTGTTAAATATGAAGATCCTAAAAAGAGTTATTTTTTGATGGAAGAAAATGAATCATCTTTTGTTCCCTACAAAACATCTTGTATGGTGGTCCTTAAGAAAATTGTATAAACAGATTGTATAAATGCAAGGTATGTGTGAAGATGTGTAAGATTTTTAACGATCAAAGGTTTTTTTTTAGAACTTAAAGCCTAGAATATTTTAGGAGTGTAGATGTAGTTAAATATGTAAACTGAAATAGGTTCTTACATTTGTTTACTTTATAACTACTATCCCTTCATACAGTCAGGTCCATAAGTGTTGCAAGTTTTGGACAGTGACACAATATTACTGTACATCTGTACGTCACCTCAGTGGATTTAAAATGGGATTCAAGTGTGGATTCAAATAAAAAAAATACCCTAGTATAGGCCTGGGAATAAAAAAAACAGGAGGAACTAATCAGATTTTGCATCCAAGTATTATTTTTTTTTTAATTAGCCACTGGCCACTGTGAAATACTAATGTACCTGTAATGTCTGTAATGAAATGTCTGGAATTATGAGTGTTCAATCTGTTCCTGCCTGGATGAGTTTAGAGTCTGAAACAGTTCAAATGTGTTTTTATATTAACACTATATCTGAATGACAGTACTGTGCATTCTATGTTAAAGCAAGTTCCCACATAGATGATAAGTATCTTCTTATGGATGTCGCTTTGTTGCTGAAAGCTAAAAGCACTTCATCTCTTGCCAGTGCTGTTTCTACCATGGCAACAAATTAGAGTTTAACTGTCGCTAACTGACGCCCAACTTGTTCCTCATTTGTAAGCGTTACCTGCAGTTAGCACCTACTTGAGAGAACATTTCCCCTCTGATCTGCAGTTCATTCCTCTGTCAATCACGAAATGACGGCGACTGGAGCACAAAAGCACCACTTTAGCGTGAGTCCAGGCCAGCGGCAGTTAATTAGCCAGTTCGTAAAGCAATCTGCCCTATTAGTCGCCCCTCGCTGCTCATTGCATGGACTGCCCTTCCTTATCACATGCCTATTGATTCCCCCTCTGATGAAAAAAAAAAAAACAGAGAATGCATCGCGCTTGACTCCTTAATGCACTCTAAAAGAGGAGTCATTTACAGACGTGGACTGCATTATTAGAGTGGAGTGCCTGCATGCAGGGTTAAATGTAAGTGAAAGTGCATTTTAACCCGTCATTTAGGACTACCATTCACGCTGCTTGCAGAGGGGTCGTACTGGCTTTAACACTAATAAACCTTTTGCTTTAACACTACAATTTCACAGCATGCTGTACCATAGGCTAGTATTACTGAAACGTGTTACGACACTTTTATAATATGTGTATAACATCTTTATAAATTATGTCAAAGGGGTTCAGCGAATTTTTTATGCTAAAATTACATACGTTTTAAAGCAAAATCGTATATCCATTATACACTCTTAAAAATAAATGTGCTTCAAATGGTTCTTTGAAGAATGCAATAGAAGAACCGCATTCAGATCAATAAATATACATGGTTGTAATAGAGATTGTGGTCATAAGACTCTTCACTTGATGTAGTGTAGGGTGTTTACCAGTTTTAAGCTTCTTTAGGCTCTCTGTTGTAAATATGGATGCAATGTTTAAGTATGGATTATAGAACCAAACATGGTTCTTCTATAGCATCACTCAACGAACCATTTGAAGTACCTTTATTTTTTAAAGTATATAATGTACGTATGTATATTGTAACACTGCCCAGCTTACTGAGAGGCACTGTCCGCAGAAAATGACAGAGACGTAGCTGCAATACTAAAGCATTGTTCAGATAATGAGGTTGTCTCACTGACGTTTTGTCTGTTTGAGAGATTGATTTATTTGATTAGCAACTTTGCTAATGAACTGACAAGCCCAAATTCCCAACACATGTATAAGATGTTTAACCATGTCATTAGTCTCCAAAATTGTATTTCTCTCTTTTAAAGGATAGCCTCTACAGAATACAGCAGTGTACACATAGCATGCTAGCATGTACCATGCTAATAAAGTCATAATTCTTACAGAATTCTTACATAATGCATATTAATGTAAACCAATGTAAAAAAAAAAATACAATTGTAATAGACTATGCTAAGAAATATTATAGTGCTACTGTGTATTGACTATAAGCTAATTTCAAGCTAACGGAAATACATTAACACATGTTAATTTCTCAAAATCTGGAAGTCCACCACCACCCTCAGTCATGCTGAATCGTTATTTAATAATTAAAACGTTTAATAATCTGCATCAAAGCAATGCTTGGCAGTAGTAAATGCGTGAGGGTTGAAGTTTCTTGCCGGCCTATTGAGCCGCACAGCATGGCTCTAAAGGCAGATAATGAAGAAATGGAAAATGGAGCACAAATTGACCCTTTCACAGCATGCTCTGAGCGTTTGTATGGGTACCTGCAGAGGCCATCCCACTTCCCATCAATAAAATAATTTAAGAACACATTATACTCCTTTAAAAGGTCCCATTTGTCTGACCAGGTGATTTTTAAAAGAGCCCCCGGATTAAAGACACCCTGCCTCAGGTACTTTTAAATCAGCCCAATCAATAAGACTTTGCCAAGCTCTTTGTTTAAGGGAATATTAAAAAGGAAATACAGGTGATTTTGTAAGATTTTTTTCCTACTTCTTTTGAATCACAAGTCAAGTCAATAAATGCACTGAATGGGTTTTTCAAAATATATTTTATCAGTGTGTTGGGGGGGTGCCGCCTTGCACAAGATGTTTACGAGGCCGCGTCCATTCTATTCTTTCAGGCGCAGATGTTCACAGTAGGACAGGATGGTAAAGAAAGAGTGAACACTTTCTTTTTTCCAGTATATCCAAAACCCAACCAGGAATTAGTCCAGCTCATATTTATGGTGTGTTTGTGTTGACTCTACAAGCTTAAATACCTCATTTACCAATTGTAGCTATTCTGTTTCATTGTAGCCCCAAACAAATTTGGCTTAAATGAAGCACTGACTTTGGTTCTATTGTTTGCAAATGTAAACGTAGGGGAGCTTTTAAGGGTGACTGTGCCCACACTGGCCTGCTAAGTCTAGAATTCAAAGCTTTAGCTAAGAATAATAGTAGCATATTAAAAGTGCACTTAAAAGTATCAACTGCTTTTAAAATAGGTTTAACATTTTATTATGTATGGACCAATATAAATGGTTCAAAATGACTCACCGCACTGATTTAAAATGAATCACTTCAAGTTACATATATAATATATCATATTTTTCTTCTCACCAAACTTGAACTTGAAAGAAAATGTTGAATATTTTATGTTGAATTTGATTATTTTGGGTGTTGTTTTCGCAATTTGCTTCCAGTCATTGTCCATCCAGCGGCCATATCCTGCTGAGTTTCAAAACATTTGTCTGACTTGGAGCCGATACTATAACCCCATACCCTTCATGACATATTCTTCTGCTTTTTGTCATCAAGAAATACAAGGAAACAGTTTGAATGGCACCCATTCACACTATGACTCTACTTCCACCATGCTTGACAGTTACAGCCTGGTCAAAAAAAAAAAAAAAATACATATGTGACTAAAATACCATTTTAGAATTAATACAATGTGTACTGAATATAGTTTGACCTTCATAAATATGCACAATTTACTGATGCAACCTAGACACACCAAAACCAAGCCAACCCCTTGCCTTCACTCTAAACCTCTACCCACAGCATGCTAGAATGTGGAATTCTTGCCATTTCTGCATGAACTTCTGTCCATTGACCTAACCTAAACTTAACATAACCCAACCCTTACTCTAACCCTAAAATTCTTGAACCAGGAATATACTATACACTAATCTTAAAAGTGCAAGTTTGGCAGGTTAGTCCACTGCAGTATTCTCTGCCAGTTCTCCTGCCACCATCACTGCTACACTTGCATCATTATCTGCCTTTTTTCTATTTTTTTCATAAATGGGTAGCTCTTTTCTTAATGTTTCTCATTGCATTATGGGATAATAGAGTTTCTTGTAACCACAGTTCTGAGAATGTAACGTGTATATTTGAGTATGCTCAACTTTTTTATGTACTACACAAGACTATAGTTACAATACAATCATGATTTAATCACAATGCACACCCCCCACCCTAATATTTAGATGTGCTCACCCCCCCCCCCATTTATTGATGTAAGAAATATTCCACTCACTAGTTTTGTGCAATGTTAGGATTTGTCAGTATTCCTATCTGTTGAATGAGAACCTATTATTGTAACACCGTACCACCATACCAGCACTTCACCAAAGTAGCAAAGTATTTTATAGCTAGCTATTGTCTCTGACTTGCATGACGAGGTAACATTAATATCAGTACACTGGAACTGTTATTATGGAAATATATAATGCTGTACATTACTAAGGCATGTTGGTAATTGTAGTGAATTGTAGCAATTAAATTGCAAAATAGATAAACATGAGATGAATTGCAAATGAAAAATCAATTAACCATCACTACTAATGTTAGCTATCATAATCTTACCTAACCCTAACCTAATCCTAACCTAACCCTAACCCTAACCTAACCATAACCATAACTGCAACCACAACCACAACCATAACCTAACCCTAACCCTAACCCTAACCCTAACCCTAACCTAACCTAACCATAACCATAAGCATAACCACAACCACAACCTAACCCTAACCCTAACCCTAACCTAACCACAACCACAACCACAACCTAACCCTAACCCTAACCCTAACCTAACCTAACCCTAACCTAACCCTAACCCTAACCTAACCTAACCTAACCCTAACCCTAACCCTAACCTTAAAACCTTAACCCTTACCTAACCCTAACCCTAACCTTAAACCCTAACCCAAGTGACCTAGAAGGTTAATTAGCCACACATTTATGCAGCCAAGGATCAAGGGCATAATTAACTAGTGTTAATGTTTTTATTTTATTTTATTTTATTTGTTTAAAATCCAAAGTAAAGTCTATGTGAAGTGTCAGTCATTGTAGTGATGCATGCGTAATGTCTGAGCAGCTTTAATTTAAAGAAAAGTTGCCCACATTGGCCGGAAGACTCACCAAATTTTGTCCGTTAGTCTCTCTTGCAAAACTTTTTTTTTTGTAAATATTAAAATTCTAATCAAATACATTAATCTCACTGCTGTATCCAAATATCTGGTAGATTTAATTTCCCCAATGTTCAATTAATGGATGCATGTTTCCATGCATTAATTCCTTTTTAGAAGCTCCCTTATTTAGTACTGTAGCATGAAGCTGTAGCTAAACTGTTTTCTCAAATATCCTTAATTATTGTGTGTATTTCACAATATTTGTACAATATGTATAAAATATCTTTGTTATAAATGTATTGGGGTTCACGTTAAGCATATCTGCACATTTTATGATATCTTGTTAGACAGTTGAGGTGGAATGCTTTCGATCATGAGTAATTGCTTTCTCCATACTCTTCTTTTCTCATCAGCCTGGTTCAAAGTGAGCTATTTTTTAGATTTTTTACATTCAAACTCAGATTTGTTTGTGAGGCTTACCAGCAGTTTGCATCTTGTGGCAAAGCACTCTTTGTATTTACTCTAGTGAAGTCTTCTGTTGATTGTTTACTTTGACACAGATATGCCTCTCTCCTGGAGGGTGTTCTTGATCTGGCCAACTGTTGTGAAGTGTTTTTTCTTCACCAGGGAAAATGCATCTGTCAATCAACACAGTTGTTTTTGGAGGTCTTCCATGCTCTTTGGTGTTTCTGATCTCACCAGTGTTTTATTTCCTTTTATGAGTGAACCAAATCGTTGATTTGGCCACCCCTAATGTTTTTGCTATCTCTCTGATGTGTTTGCTTGGATTTTTCAGCCTAATGATGGGTTTGCAGCAACATATTCCGAATTCAAATGCCATACTGGAAATCAACTCTAGATCCTTTATCTGCTTACTTGAGGGAATTACATGCACAAATTGCCATAGAACAGTCAATTGTCCAATACGTATGTATGCAAATGGTTGTAATTCCTACACCATTCACCTGATGAACCACTTATGAAGGCTTATGACTTATGAACCATTAGTTTTTAGACTACCTGTTGCATATTTGTGAAATTTCTAAATGTAGCATTATATCTGCAAATAAGGCCTTTATTATGCAACACATAATACATATGGTTCCCACCAGCTGTTTTTCTTCTCTAAACACCTTCTGTTCGTGTTCATTTTCTCAGTGTATTTGTGCATGTCCCAGTATCAAAAAGAGACATAATGCCTTAATCAGCAATAAGTACCGGCAATGCAATTAAAGAATAGTGATAAAGTGCTTTCTAATTCAAGTGCATATTTGTGCAAGATGTAGATGTGTGATGCTATGAGTGTATGAGCCTGTAATGTGACCATGTGAGTATGTTCATTTGTTAATGTATGTGGGTTTGATTTCAGGATCAATATCCCGATTATGGAGGAAAACCAGAGAACACGGCTAATCTATCTAAACACCAAACGGCAATGACAAGGTAAAGTGACTTCTAGAATGGCTATTTAAATTTTTTAACACTGTAGAGTCTCATTAATGATTTGAATAGTTCAGGCTCAGAAAACACCTATTACAAATGGTAAAGCATATTAGTAACTTTTTGGGCTGTCGAACGAAAAAAAAAAACAATCAATCAAATTTTATTATCAAATTCACTTATTTTTATTTTCACTTCATATTTATTTTGTTGACCTTAAACAATGCTTTTTGTTATTACAAAAACTTTAAGTAAATCATTACCATTTTCAAAGGGTGAATGAAGGATTCACATAAACCTGAACATGAAAATTGCAAGATTTCTTAAACTTTGATTTAGTTTCCATTCACTGACATCTAGTGAAACTGCCAACATCTAATATAATAGCTGTATACATCCGATATATCATACATAATATGTACAGTTTTCTGTGATTGCAGCCCTCATTATTGGTCATACAGCTTGTGCATTACTGTTACCTTGGAGGCTTGTGGAGCCTTGGGAACTGATGCTCTGCTTTGCTGTTTCTTTTATTAGTTTGCTGCTTGCTGATTTATCCTTAGGTCTCAAACAAGCAGTTGTTGAGTTTAGTCTGCAAAAAAACACTTCTTCATTTAAAAACATTAAGAGCTTTATTTAAACAAGATCACAAAGGAAAATTCTATTATAGCAGGCAAGCAGCTAGGCTTCGGCCTGCACTACTACTGGTGGAGCAAAAGGTCGGTCTAGGATAAAGCATTAACTGATTAACAATCCCAGGACCCACCAATTGCTCCAAACATTTATTATACACTTCTATACCTTAGGAATAAGTCAGCCTGTTTGTATTGTAGTCACCTTATGCTGTAATATACACCATATGGTCTAAAGTATTGGGACACCTGTTCAGTCATTGTTTCTTTCAAAATCAAGGGTATTAAAACAGTTTATCATGCTTTTTTTGGAGTAACCGTCTCTCTAGTAGACAACCTCCTACTTAATTTTGGAGCATTTCTGTGAGGATTTGATTGCACCTAGTTTCAGGTTTTTCCACTCCTGTTGACAGTTTCAGTAATTTTACATTACATATTCATAAATGTGTAAACCATACATGTTATTACATAGCAATAACATAGTACTTATCTATTAATAACAAACATACATGTATGGAACTTGTACAGGGTATAAACACACACACACACACACACACACACATATATATATATATATATATATATATATATATATATATATATATATATATATATATATATAACATAAATATATGTATGTCAAGGTCTAAAAAGATAACAATAGTATAGTACGGAAAATATTCTTTCTTATGTGGGAGATATGAATGACTCCACATCCTGCGATGATTTCAAAACAACCTTGTGTGCATTGTGCCGGTCTGTGTGTGTTCAGGCAGCTCAGAACTGTGTGCTGCGCTTTCGCGGCAGTGATTTGGCATGTTAGTGAGCGTGTCATGCTTAATCAGACAGAGGGGCCTGGGTAATGGAGAGAATGTGCGCGGAATCACACGGAGGCCGCATGCAGCAGGGCCAGCGTAATGCAGCTAATTCCTGCTCCAGCTCCGCCGCCGCGCAGCCCAAACTGGGGTCAAGAAAAGGTGCAGGCAGCTTCAAATGAACAGCTGTTTCCTGCTAACAGCGCAGGCTAGGCAGACACACACATGCCAGAGCACACGCGGCCCCTCCTCCCTCTAGTATCAATGCAAAAGTATGTATTTTCAAATAGGGGGCAAGACCTCTATAGCCTGTAGTCTTCCATTCTATATTCTCGACCAATCTGCAGCTATGTATTTAAAAAACACTCAATATAGGAAAGACAATGAAGGTATATGTTCGCTCAACGCAAATAGCCTTGTATTTTTATCCCCCGCTCGTGTTGTTTGTTTGGCAGGATTCATAAGCAATTGCCTATTATGCGTGTGGCCCTCGTAGGCAAATAAGGAACCTGCGCGTGCATCAGGGAATCTTAGGACAGGGATAGCGCTTCCTAAGGCCTAGCAATCATACGGCAGACATAGTTTAATGTAGTAATGAAAGTGCATTTGTCAGATTCCTGACATCTCCCTAGTTCATCTCCTCGCTTGATTGAAGCTCATCACCCAGAATACTCGGCTAGATATTCTATATCTGCGCTTGCTATTGTGGCCTCAGTGTCCGCTACACTTTCTTATTGATACTTTATATTCACACTGTCTTTATGGAAATATTGAAGTAGCATTTGAAGATGGAACAGACTAAATTGCTCTTCCTCGTGAATGTGAACATGACAATACATTTGAACAAAGCATTTTTTCTCTTTGCTCTGGGTTTGCCAGGTAGCCTAGCTTTTGCTTGGCATCGCAATTGCTTGAGATACTAACTTCAGAAAAATGGGATTTTGACATTTAATTCTCCCACCAGACTGTTTCATAATGACTACATTTGATAGCTCTGTTTGTTGTCGGGGTTCTTTTTTTGGCCATGTCTGGATGCATCTTGGACCCTGGGTACAGGCTGTTTGCATGCAGAAATCACTATAAATATGTTCTGCCAAAAATCTATAGTTCCTTCAGAGCCTACAGCCAACTTTGACCCTTTCTGTCGACGAATCAATTAGGTGCAGTCAGTCACTTATCGCCACGACTCTGCCTCAGACTTTAGTTCTAGGCGACAGAGCAGTGGAGAGTGCGGCGCTCCATGTAAATGCGGTGTAAGACTGGGGATGCATTAAGCCCTCCCCATCAGGCGCAATAATGGATTAAAGTCCGCAGTCGCTCCACAGTTTGCCAGTCAATGTTCTTTATTTTCAGCATCACTCCAATTTCATCTCCTTCTCCTGGCTCTGGAAACAGTCGATTTGCCGTCAATTGACATCTCAGGCAGCGGCATTAATGCGCACCCACAAAAGGATGACACACCGCATTATCACCTCACTAGCTTTCAAATTAGAGTGGACCGCTGCCTCTGCTCAGCTTGTGACTGGTTAACACTATCAGCTATTTGTTGTGATTGGCCCTAATTCGCGGTGTCTAAAGATTTCATCAGGCATTTGATGAGCGAAATAAACCACTGCCCACGGGGAAATTGCTCTGATTAATAGAATTAGGCATTGGAGGGGAATCAATACGAGAGAGCCGGTCACGTGGGGATTGGCCACGCTGCTCGTCATTACGGCCACGTTTGCGGCAGGCCCGAAGAGCTGCGAACCGCCCCAGCACAAGGCACAATCCTGTTAATAGGGTCTGGGCTCCGTGTGAGACTCCGAAAGCCAGGGATTAGCGTTCTGTCTGCGCTTGAGAAAAAAGTGTCAATCTGTTCGCTTAAATGCCCGAACCATATGGGTCCTTGCAATGTGGATTATTTCAATACAATGCCATCCATCTCTGGAGAAAGTAGGCCTACTGTAAAGCTTTCAAAGTAGGGGACAGCAAAAACACATGCCTATTACTAGTCTTTGTACTTGTTGCCTTTCTTCGCCGGTCCACCACCCCTTCAACCCCCCCACTCCCTTTTCCTCCTCTGTGCATTCTTAGCCAGTTAAGTGCTCTCTCAGAAAGCAACCCTCCCTCTAATGCACCTCTGCTCTGACCTGGCTGCCCATCAACCCCCCCCTACAACCTCACCGCCTTTGTGTGCACTTCCACTCCTTTGCATTAACTGCCACTGTGGACTGGTTGACTGGCGTGAGTCGGGCTGGGGTGGGGCCCGCCACAGTCCCTCTCCGTGTCCATATGATTCAGCCATTAGCGGGGGGGCTATCAGCAACATCTAGTGTCCTTCTGAGAGCGGGGCAGAAATGAACCCGGGCTCCATCTCTTTGAACACTCATAATGTGGCTATTCACTCTTTAATTCCTGTCCCATCTGTTTTCCCCAGATGCCTGTTGCCGGAATGGAACAGCTCATCAAAATGTAAATGAATTCAATTAGACTTAAGTGCTTGTTTGTAAATATAAGTCTATTTAGCGCCAGGCTTCATTGGTGTCAGTCAGGTTGTGTGGTGTATTGTTCCGCAGCAGTTTAAACTCACCGACACAATGGACACAATCACAATGTGTTCGTTCGCGTATTCATTGCGATGGGCAATGAAGTCTTCAGACACAACAGATAATCCACTGATCTGCTGACAGCTGTCATTCAGCCCTGTGTAAATGACGGAAAAAGGCCGTGAATGAAGCCTGATGGAACACAGTAATGTTTGCTGTAAAGCCTAAGGCACTCTGAGTTTGAGACTGAATTATTGTGTTTCCAGAGAGAAGCAAAGCACTTTCTGTGGACTGCGAAGTTTTTTTATTATAATAGGAGGCTTCGGTTGACACTCAGAACTCAGATGAGCCCCACGTATCTTTTAAACCATGAACAGTTTTAAACCTTTGCACAATTTAAAATAGGTGCTTTAAATGGTGAGGAGGGAACTCCAACTCTTTGCTAATTCTTATTAATTGGCAGTTCCTACAATTAGCACTGCTGATTGAGTTTTAATTCAACATTAAGTCCGGAAATTCATAGTAATTCATAGAAAATGATTTTTATGGCACATTTAAAACAACTGACAGAGGAGTCATTTATACGTAGAAGATAACTAAAATACTGACTGAAGAACAACAACAACATAATAAACAACAGACAAGTTAAATACACAAAACAACACATCACACACAAAGACAGCAATTCTAGTAATTATAAAATACTTAACCTCCAGTAGGCAGAGGAACCAATCTATTGGAATCTATTGGAATAAATAAAGTAGCCTGATATTTCTCATATATCTTCCTCACGTTCTGCTCAGACATGGTGTTTCCAGAGGTGGAACGACCCATGACTGATCACAGAAAAAACATGCAGCATAAAATAATAACTGACCTTCTTAGTTTGGTCTCCACTTAGCTTAACCTTAAAAGCATCTAAACAGAAGAACTTCTGAAAGGTAGGCCCATATGCGCCTCCAAAATACAGGATCAGGTGCACAGCCCAGCTGCTTCACAAAATGTCATAACAGTGCCCTCTGGTGTCAAAAAGGGGTGGTGCATCAGAATCTACTGTTGTGCAACTGCTTATTTCAGTGCATCACTCCTTACTGTTCTGGACCTGATCTGATATGGACATAAGTATTGGGACATCTGCTCATTCATTGTTTCTGTATTAACAAAGAGTTTGTCCTGCTTTAGTTTGAGTATTTGTTTCTCCTGTCCAGAGAAGGCTTTGTACTAGATTTTGGAGCATTGCTGTGAGGATTTGATTGCATTCAGCAACAAGACCGTTAGTAACCACCCCATCTCATCCCCAACTCCCCAGCTCATCCCAAAAGTATTGGATGAAGCACCAACCATCATTCCAGAGAACACAGCTCCACTGCTCCACAGCACAGTTGGGATTATACTCCTCTAGCACACGCCTATTTGGACATATAGTGTGTTTCCTTTAATTACTGTCTCTTACCTCCAGCCTTCTTTGCTTTACAGTTAGAGAGATACTGGCAGAGTCCCAGAATATAAACTGAATAAAAAATAATTGTATATTTATATATATAGAGATATATAGATACATCTGTAAACATGCAGGACACTTGTGTGCTGACTGAATATTAGAAAGACACTGCCCTCTAGTGGCTTCAAGGCTAAGCTGATTAGACCCGAGGCCCTGGAAGAACGTTTTACCTTCTTATGAATGCAAATGCACACACATACACAGCTTGCCTAGTCCCTGTAGAGTAGTACTGCCAATAGAATAGGACTCTCTAGAGCAGAGAAACATGAAGCTATAGCTCTGGCCTCGCTAATGCCCCTGTAGCTGAAAGCAGTCAAATCCTCACAGCAATGCTGCTATGTTCTATATATACATGATATATACATGTATAGAGAGAGAGAGAGAGAGAGACAAAGAAAAGGGGGGTGGGAGAGAGACATCATTTCTCTGATGTAGTTGATGATGAAGTTCAGATGGTGAGGATTTGAGTCAGGTGGACCTCTTAATCCTTTGGCAGTTCCTCTAATCTTCACTCAGCCTGTCCCAAAGTCCTTGCGGTTTATGGTTTTGGCTGTATGTATTTTCTTGTTGTTGATGATTGTTCTTTCTAATCAAGAAATTGATTCGACTGCAAGTTTACAGAAGCACCAAATGTTTGTGGACACCCCTTCTAATTAATGCATTCAGCTACTTTAAGTTGCACCCTTTGTTGACACGATGTGCAAATGTACACACACAGCTTGTCTTGTCCATACAGAGAAGTATTGCCAATAGAATAGGACTATCAGACAAACATAGACCTGTTGGCACCATGCCTAATGCCAGAGGGGTATAAAGCCCCCCAGCATTGAGCTGTGGAGCAGTGGAACTGTGTTCACTGGAATGATGGTGCTCCATCCAGTATTTTTTGGGGTGAGTTGGGGAAGAGGTGGGGTGGTGATCATTGAACATCCTGACATCACTAACGCTCTTGTCGCTGAATGCAGTCAGATCCTCACAGCAATGCTCTGAAATCTAGTAAAAAGCCTTCCCTGGACAATAGAGAGTTACTGGAAAAACATGTAATACCCTTGATTTCAGAAGACACACTGAAGGAGCAGGTGTCCCAGTACTTTTGTCCATATAGTGTATGCATTGTTCCACTGTGGGATGATGTTTTGTGTTGTATTTGTACAGATGTGACCAAAATTGGGGGAAAAACTGGGGGAAACAGTTACATCATCATCGTCACACAAAAATCTTATATCTGTAATTTTTGACATTATGTGAATCTGAAAGTTGTTCTTTATTTAAAAATGAATGAATAGACCAATAGAGATGTTTCAATCGGACCTGGAATAAAATCTTTTTACATTGACTTCCAAATATTAAATCAAAAATCAAATCAAATCTTTTTCCATTGAAGGTTAAGAAGGTTTTTCCCTTCTTCTGTAAAGTTACAATTTTGGAGATACAAGACCATAATATACTTAGCTTAATAAAGCTTTGCTAAGCTAATTATTAAGTGAGTGTTTATTGTGCTCAATATGCCAATACAGACACTTATCATAAAAAACACATGTACGTGCACCAAGCATACAAGACCCCAAGTATGAACAGGCCATCTGTCTCCTTTGCTTTCCTTTGTACATCCCTAATGCTGTTTTGTTTTGGATGTCTGTCCAGATGAGCTTCACCCCTTTAATAAAACTAATTCTGATTTCAGAGAGACCTCTAACCTTCAACCCTTCCTCCCTCTCTCTCTCCCACTCTCTCACCACTTTAATGCAAGCTCACTTTGTATCCAAATCTTTCTGCAGCATTAAGGATGGGCCCAGCAGTCGTCATTCTGCTAGATCCCACCGTTAATCTGGAATTAATGGGCAGGATCTGTAGGGAGACAGGCAGATGCATTGTGGGGCGTAGCGGCAGGTGCTTTGAAATAACTGCTTGGGAAGAAAAGAAGTACGAGGTAATCACTACAGATTTGTTCCTCTTGCTTTCATCCCGATGAGGATTGGAGCCGTACGGTCTAATGGTTTGAGCTGGTAACATACACACCAACACACACACACACACAGGAGATGGATATAATGAGAACAGTAAAAGAGAAGCTTAGCTTTTGGCCTGCAGGTTTCTGAGGTGATTCAGTGAATATAATAGCCTTCCTGCTGAAGCTTTATTGGTCTGATCATGCAGACAGTGGCAGCTCATTGCTCAGTTAAGACTGTATTACATTTTCTGTAATTGATATGGAGTAATTATTAATTAGTAATGTTGGCGTGTAGTGCATAAATGGGTGTCCCTCCTGTATTGCCCTCTCCCAACTCCCCATTTACATACACACCTTTTGTCAATGCATAAATTAACACATTTACACAAGACCTTA
The DNA here is from genome assembly GCF_030463535.1 of Salminus brasiliensis. Taxonomy (NCBI): domain Eukaryota; kingdom Metazoa; phylum Chordata; class Actinopteri; order Characiformes; family Bryconidae; genus Salminus; species Salminus brasiliensis. The sequence continues at coordinate 23,408,533 of NC_132893.1, read as the reverse complement.
AATTACACACACATACAATACTGATACTCTTGAAATATGCAGTTGTTTTGAAGTGGCTTAAGAACCATTCATGTGACTCTTTCCCTGTACAGTGTGTTTGACAATCCAACAAGTACTGTCAAACAAACCCTTTTTATGTGGGCACAGAGAATCTACCAGATAGTCAATCATGATCACTAAGAGGAAGTTAGAAGGCCTTGGCCCTGGCAGGATAAAAGGCATTTTGGAAATTTCAGCACCACTGAATTAATAATCTAAGTGGGTTCATGTATATTTTTGACCCTATATGTGACCCAGTACCCAAAATCCTTCAAACATTTACACTTGTCCACCAACTTCCCAAACAGCAGACAATCCCAGCGGAATAGGTTCTGGCGCTAGCCTTTAGCGAGGCATGCTTCTTCATCTTGCGAAAGCTAAATTGTATGCAACAATGCCTGTTTCACTAGTTCAAAGTTAGCTAGCTTAAGTAGTAGCTATACACTTCAACTGAAATGTTTTATGATAAACGGGTTGGCCCTTCTTTAGCAGACAGCTGTAGGCCATAGCGAAAATAATACATATGATAGATCAAAAGGAGTCTGATTGACCACCAATGCAAAGCAGTTGTTGCTGTATTATACACACAAGAGTGCAATTCATTATATTAAAACATGTCAATATTTAATACTTTAGGATTTATTCTGGCACCCTGCGGACAGTCTTTTTACTGTTATTTTACAGGATTGTTTAGTTGCTGTAAAAGTTACTGTATAACAGACATGGGGTTACTTTCAGCAGCATTATAAGTAATTAAAAATGTAACAATTATTATTCAGGACAGTGTTTTAAAATTTAAAACCATATCACTGGTATGTTTTTCTCTCTTTACCTCTTTTCCTATTTTTCTCTCATTTGCCATATTTAGGTAAAACCACAGGGAACAAAACTGTGTGTGTCTGTGTGCATAATGTTTATGGAGATGTATATAATTGGAGTTTTGTAGAATCAGGACATTTGTTGCATTCAGCTGCATTGCACAAACGAATTGCACACACACAGCTTGTCTAGTCCCTGTATTGCCAACAGAAAAGGACTCTCTAGAGCAGACAAAAATGAACCAATTGGCACCATGTATAATGCCAGGTGGGGCTAGATGGATAAAAAAGCCCCCAGCATTAAGCTGTGGTGCAGTGGAGCTGTGTTCTCTGGAATGATGGGGTTCCATCCAGGACTTTCGGGATGTAGGTCACTGGGTGCAATCAAATCCTCACAGCATTGCTCCAAAATCTAGTAGAAAGCCTTTCATGGACAGCAGAGACAGTTACTCTTTTATAATTCCTTTTGATTTTTGAAGAAAGAAAGAATGCGTAGGTGTCAAAAAACGTTTGTCCATTTAGTGTATGTATATCACAATGAATCATAATGTCTCGAAGATATTCCCTTTCTGTAGTATTTGTCCTCTGACAACCTAAAGCAAAATTTCCAGCATTGTGTTGGAAAGCTCTGGGCAGGCAGCCTGTTGAAAATATTTTTTTCATATCTAAAATCTTGCGTTATATTCCCCATTGTGTATCTCCTGCATATAAGGTAATTCAACACAGTCAACATGACAGGCCTTTGGGAGTTTTTTTTTCAATTTCCCATCCCTCTCTCTCTCTCTCTCTCTCTCTCTCTCTCCTTCTCTCTCTCTCTCTCTCTCATTCTCTTTCTCTCTCTGTGGAAGGCACCCCGCAGCAGCTGAGAGATGGTCTCAGCAGGGTGTCCCCCACACACACGCTTCAGAGTTACCCACACATTCACAAAACCGAACATACACACAAACACACATCACACTCTTTTAGATTCAATTCCACTAAATGGTTTGACAGCAGTGACGAACGCCCAGCAGGCTCATACACAGCATGTCTTTCTCATCCACGCACCCTTATGACTGCTCTGTGTGCACCTGAAAACCATTTCGCTGCCCAGCCAAAACCATCGAATGACATACTTTAGCTTTGCTCCCTGCAAAGCGACGGTGAGGGGGAGCTTTTCGCCCAAACCCATCCATCAGTCCTTCAAAGATGCTACTGCAGAGCTCTTGTCTCAGCATACGATTTGGTAGTTATGTGGTAAAACAATGGCTTTAGGTTAGTGAGAAATTGGGGAACTACAGGGTTTGATTACCACAGTAGTCACAGATTCTGTACAGATTCAGTGTGGAACTGAATGGAGCAAATCGGATTTGTTACGCACACTGAACGTGAAGGGAAGAAATCCCTCCCTACATCTATGAGATTATTAGATTTACTTGTATTTGAACATTCCTCCTTCTCTATTCCTACTAGATTTCACTGCAGTGTCACTATTTGCCCAGGCTATAAATCAAGACTGGAGAATTGCTGGTTTGAATCTCAGAGATGCCACCCAGATGTTGACTCTCAGAACATTAACATGTCCTCCGAAGGCAGCCTTTAAAGCCTCAGGGAACCTAAATAACTCATTGCTTTCCAAAGAGGATAGAGGGAAATGTCTGCATAATTCAGTCATTAAGATGCACATAAAGTTATTTGGAGTGTTTTGATGTCACATGGTGTTATGAAGAGGTGCATGATTTCGAAAAATATTCTTTTTATAAAATGTTTTTTTTTGGGTTCTATTTTGCCTTGCTTAATTCTCACCTAAAGCCACCTTAAGACAACCTGACTTGTAATGGGAAGAATAGTGTCTCTATCCTTGCTGCTCTGGGCTTGACAACTTTGCATACTGCATAACCTGAATTACATTAGTCTAAAATCTGCTAATATTACTCTACCACATCCGTCCACACAGCCTGGTCTCAAGAGGAATTTGTACATATGTGACTTAAAGACCATATCAGGAATTGTACAATGTGTATTAAATATAGCTTAACCCTTGTTCATATGCATTGATTACTGACACAACCCAGACACAAAGAAATCAAACAATTTGAACAGAGACTGTTACAAAGCAACCAAGGAAATTTTATTACCTGTACCTGAACCTGAACCTAAACCTTAACGTTAACCTACACTTAACCTACTACACCTAGACCTAATTCTGACCTAAACGTAGGCTAACCGTTATCCTAATTCTAACCATCACTATAGTCAAATGTAAAATTCTTACTGTTTCTGCAGGACGTTCCATCTGTTAATGCCACTTTTATAAGCTCCATAACGGAGAAAGGTAGAACGCTGTGGCGCCGCTGTTTTTTTTTTCTAGTACATGGCAGGCTGGGTTGTGTTTGGCTAAACAGCTCCACCAGTGGACGAGAGCTCATTGTGAATCATAAAATATGTACCAATTTCTTCGGGTGCCATAGTGGTATATGTATGAATTGCACATATTTCTTTTAGTTTAAATCCCAGTCCTGCATCTTTAGCTCATCCCCCAGTAGGGGGAGCCCATGAGCAAAACATACCAATTCTCACATAAAGCAGCTTTAACCATAAATGTTTTAGGCCAAGACTACAAGACCACTTTTTCTAAAAACTAGTCTGTGTCTCAGACAACCTGTTGGTTTTGTGCATTGTATTTCTGTATCCCTGTATTTTGTGTTTGATTTCACCCTGAGCAAGAACAGCAAATACTTCTTGTTTATATTCATATAACCAGCAAGATCCCTAAAAAGAAAAAACTGTTTCTACAAGGTTAAATTAAACTTCCTTTATCATTTGCTGTCCTTGATTTTTGCCTGACCTTGTAGTCATGCTGGAATCAGCTCTGGCAAACAGAACTGCTGAGGAGGCTTTGAAATCTTCGGACGTCTGTTTTTTAACCATTCAGTAGGTGTCTCGGTTCTGACCTTGCTTTGATATTAAATGAGAAAACATGGCTTTTTAAAGAAATTTAGAAACATCAGTGGCACTCCTTTTTAATGTTCTGTTGGCCACAACAGGCATTTAAAAAGAAGGGCCTATGAAGAACATTCTAATATCTACACATACTTCTCCAGAATTTCTGCCCTTTTGGTGTGTTGCACAGCAGTGATTTGACTTTTCCCTTGCAAACCTGGGTTGCCCCTTAAACAGTCTCAATCTCTTGAAGCCTGAGCAGCCAAAAGTTCTCCTAAAACATGGTGCATACTGTGAAATCTCATCAGGTTATCTGTTAAAGGAGCTTATGTCTGATTCCTCACATCAACACCTGTAGGTGTGCATACATAGGGCTGAACAATCCTGATTCTCTATACTTGTGTAGTACTTCTGCTTCACTGTCATGGCATGCTGGGAGTCATGGAACTGAGGGATGTCAAACAAGCATTCCTATTAGAATATTAGAATATTCTACATGCTTTGAGACTTTTTAAAAATGTTTTGGTAACATAGCATTTCTAATCATTCTTTTGCAAGCCAAGGCCCTGCCATCACTCCTCAAGCATGGCCCACACCTTTGTCAGCCTTGAAAAGAGCAGACTGTCCTGTCCTGCTGTGCTAAAAAAAAGTTAAAGGACAAAGAAGAAAGAACATCAAGTATTGCTGTCTGTGCTGTACTTAGTCTTCCCAGTGGTGGTCAGCGGGGATTGGAAGCACCCTGGTGGTTGATGCTCGTCACTGACAGCAAATTGATATGCTCGAGTCATCCAGTGGGGGGTGCCATGTCCCATTAGGCACCACCTCAATGAGCAGCACATCTTACAAAAAGACTTAATGCCTATCCAGTACAATCTATAAGACTAGGGAACTACTTATTCTAGCCTTTCATGTGTGTTTATTTATTGATTTATTTATGAACTAAAAGGGCCAATCACACAAGATTTTAGCCACATGCATTTACACGTGGTAGTCAAATGCGTCTACGGTTAATCAGACTGAAATAACTGTATGGGATGGAATATGCAAATTTGTTCATGGTGCAGCAGTTACCAGCATTACTGGTGTTTCAGCTTTACTGGGAGGGGATTTGGAGAGACTGATGTGTTTACACTGCTATAACATGTAGCTCAAATGAGTCTCAGACCACTTCCTGAAGTGGTTTGAGTAATTGGATTTGAATCAGGGTTAAATGGGTCTTGGGCGCGTTACACTTGCATGTGGCTTGTTATTATCCAGATAGAATTCTGATATTTAAGACGCATGATGTGATCTTATATAAGTGATCTTTTGGGATGAGCTGGGGGGTTGGTCATGAGTTGGGGTGGTGATCATCCAACACTGGCACTCTTGTTGCTGAAAGCAATCAAATCCTCATAGCTATGCTCCAAAATCTAGTTTTCCGTAGACAGTAAAGACAGTCACTCCAACAAAAGCAGGTTAAACTTTTTTTTTAATACTTTTGATTTCAGAAGAAACAATGAATGAGCAGGTGTCCCGATACTTTTGTGAATATAGTGTAGATGGCTTCATCAACTAGTATTAATTTCAGTAAAAGCCAATACCTCAGACTCCGACCATACTGCTCCCCAAGCATTAAACTCCAGATTATTTTTTACATTCATTGATTAACATCTGGTGTATAGAGGAAATACACCTGGATTTACCTTACAGAACAGGTCATGTTTGGACACCAACATAATTTCATTTTAAGAAAATATCTGACGAAATAATGTTCAGTGTTATCTGCTTGTTAAGTGCTTGTGAAATCCTGGTTTAGCTATGTCTCTCCTGCAGAGGGCGCTAAAGTCTCACTAAAGTAGTGTCTTTAAAAATCTGCTCAGGCTGTTTCTCTCTGCAAAATCACAGGCCATGTTTTAGGTTTAACAACCAGAGCTGTGAAATGTCTGAACATAAGCTCAGTTTCATTAATCACGTAGGGCGAGCCTGCTGAATACCTCCGTGCATTGGAACAGATAAATGAACAGCATGCTTGGAGAATTTGAAGCGCCACCTTTCTTAATTTGGCAAGTTAAAATGCCACATGCTAATCAAAATGGCAGCCTGTGCTTGTATATAACTATGGTGCTAAAGCTGTCATGCATCTACTGATGGAAAATTTCACCGTTTGCTCTGCTATAATTAAGTGGAGTATAATTTAGAGATTTTTATGCCCTTAGGATCATGTTTTATTGCTTTGTGTCCCAACAGTGCACTTGAGTGATACCATTGCTCCATGGCAAATTTCACAGTGGACAGAAAGAGCCAGATTTATTAACTCTCTTCCAACACATTAAAAATCACTCATGGTTTTAGTCATGTGTTCAGTGGTGGGAGGAGGACAGATTTCCCACGTTTTGCTCAATTAAGCAATTTTGCATGTATTAAGCCTGTTCCATGAAAACGTTCAGTTTTCATGCAATGCTTATTTAAAGTTGCAGCGAATTACATTCTGATAATGTCATTAAGATAGGATCTCTTCTACTTACAAATACTTGGGACCTTTAGGGGCACTTTATGGGCACTGCCTGTTCTCTGTCTGTCATTTGATTTCCTCACTAACATTAATGCCACTATCTGTATCTGTGTGTTTCAGCATATTTGTAATGCTGAAAATAGCCTGTATTCTGTATTCAGATTTGGACCAGAAGTGGAGAGGATATTTGTATATGCAATAATACAAACAAAACAACAACAACAACAAAGTTTTGTTTGCTACTATTTTCTTTGATAAGGATTTTTTACTTGCTGCTGAAACAATTTTAAGCTGGTATTTTCCTGTTGATTTCTTCAGCTGCGAAGGCATAAGGCCCAAGTGCAGTATCTCAAATCTATATGGTATTTTCTGCTTCAACACCCCCTCAGGGGCTTTATGTATTTCTTTCCAGAAGGGCTGAATAACTGAACAGAAAATATGATAATAAGTCACATTTGTTTCACCCTCCAACAATTTGATCCCACTGAGAAAGTTTCTTTAAGCTGCTGTAATAAAGAATCAAGTAATGTTTCTCCAGCAAAATTCACTCCAACTACCAGCCAAGACTGACTGACACAGACACCTTCCCACTCTTCCTCTGTTATGCTTAAATCACCTCCTTGTTCCTATTTGTGTCTAATCCACTAGGGAAACTATAATACCTATAAGACCTATAATAATTTCTTCATGTGATAACAATAGAATTGTATTGTATTTAATGTAAATGAATAATTTGAATGAACCGTATTTTAATTACAACTATCTAGTTGAGTTTTGAGTTTCAGTTCATTTGTTTGTTACCACATGAAGTAATTTTTTTAGGCTAAACGGACGAACCACTTTTTACAGCGTATGTGTCAAGGATTGAAGTCTACAACCCCTAGAATCATTGTAAAGGCGACTCTCTTGAGTTGTGGGATCTCTAAAATAATTCTGTAAATTCTCTAAACTGATTCTGTTCTTTTATTTGCTTTAATTTCCAAATTCCAAATTATATGTCTGAAACGTAAATCCTTTTGATCCGAGACATATTTTTCCTCCACACTTTGAAGGTATTGGTTGATCTTTTTTCAGTATAGTGCAACAAGCTGCAATCCCTTTTACAGCCCAGATTTGGAATCTGTTATTTCATATATTTGGGGTAAATCTACAATGAAAGGGTGCACATTCTTTTTGGGCATTCTTTAAATTTAGAGCCATAACAAGTTTGGTTCTTATTTTGTTAACGGCAAATTGGTTCATCGGTTATTTGTATCTGTAATGTCCAACTGTCATTGCCTGGATTGAAGTTTCCTTTGCCAATGACTGTTCGATAGTTTTTCACTTTGCCTAATCGTAAGGATTACGGCAGCAAATTAGTGCTTTCAGTGGTGCTATCCCTAATTATGTAAAATGGCAAAGCTACCCACACTTATTTCTTTCAGGTAAAAGGTTTTATACTCAATTCTTGGTTTCCTCCCATGTATATGCCCAGAGATAAGCTTATCCCACTCCTCATATTGGTGATATCATATTTCTACTGGATAGTGTTTGGAATAAATATAGTCTAAATATAATCTTCATCTTTACTGAATCCCCTCTTGGGCCTAGTCCTAGAGAGTGGTTAGATTCCATCTGATTCCATGTTAGTATTCAACTTTTAGCCAACTTTCATCATGCCCTTATGATTTAAGAGATAGATGCACATGATGAATGTGCAAGCTAATATATATTTTTAAGTTATGCATTTATTCATTGGAGACCTCCTGCAGAGATCTGTGAGAGATCAAGAGGTCTACGTGGACTGTAGATTCAGCTCACTTCAGATAGATGTAGCAATTTTGAATAGATATATAGATTTATTTAAGAGCTCAATACGGCAGTGTTCATGTCAGGCTAAAAATATATGTCCATGAGCTCAGGCGGAATCATGGTAAGCAACACAGGAAAGGAAGTTTAAGTAAACTACAGCCACAGACGCACACAATGCAAGTACAGTTTAATAATGTCATGTCTGTAATGAAGTGGGTTAAAAAAAGTTTTTCCTGACTATAAAAAAGGGAACAGTGCTTCTTCTATTTATTTTTCGATTTATTTCTGTATATCTATCTTCTTAAAACATATTATCTGTTTATTCTAATACCATATATGGTTATAGTAGAAAAGTGATTTTTTAAAAATGCAGAAATTCTGCAGGGCCCTTTCCTCCCACCCATTACTTCAGCCAGGCTTTGTAGGTGGTTTTGCAACCCAATTGTAATACAAACTCTTTCAGACCTAATCCCATAGCCAAAGCCTGACTTTGCGTGGTTAAGCCCTAGTTGGCCTTGTCTTTTTATCGTCAGAATGTGCATGAAATATCACTGATGTGTAAAACTCCAAATGTTACACCGATTTCTGGCAGAAGCCTCTGTGAAGTCCCTGTATTCTCCCTCTTGTACGGAACTGACAGCGGTGGATATCTCCGTTCGTCATGCGCGACTTCTTTTCAGCCACACTGTTCCCCACACTGTCTGTGCGTCAGCAGACCTATTGTGCAAAAACCTCTTTAGTGAGTTCAGAGTCATTTCTCAGAAGCTTGATGACTAATAAAAAAGTCAGGTGCATGAGGTGGTTTAGTTGAGTATGTACATTGGGCTCCATTTGTATTCCTGGAGTAATATTCATTTCTTCAATATGAGTGTAAATCAGAACTATTCAACACAGTCCACAGGGACACCCAGCCAGCCAGTGTTTTGTATTTTTCTACTCCCAACACATCTGGTAATCAAAAGGCATGTAATTTGCGTAGTAGAAATGAACCGGTGGTGCAACAAAACAACTCTTTTGACTGATGGGTCTGAGTTGAATGCTTTTGCTGTAATAGACCTGCATAGCTAAACATCCTAAAGGACCCATATAATCAAAAACTAAATTTCCATTGCTTTTTTTGCAAAAAAGAAATTTAATGTTGTATTTAAACATTGCTTTAGTGCAACACTATGGGAAATTGCCATTTCTTGCTACTGGGCTCCCCCTACAGCCAGGACATGGAATTCATGCTTAGATCCACCATTAAAAGACACATGTTTCTGGACAAGCTGAGATACAGAACCGCTACTGAAAGTGAAAGAAGCATGGTACAGTAATATTCCGGATTTCATGATATAACTCAAGTATGAAAAATATGATTGTCATGCAGCGTTAAAAACAGATCAGTCATGCTAAAAACATATCAGTCACGCTTTGAAACATACCAAAACTAATCTTTGATACTATGTGTTGTTTTTGTGATGCCACAAAAGCTAACAGGTTAACACATATTTACCTGCACCTACAGCCAACAGCAGTTGAAGCTGAACTATTCAACTGAACTGATTCAACTTGGACTGCTTCTAAAAAGGTATGGTAAAGGTGCACGTATTTGTAAATGTGTCCTCCACATTTAACACATCTGTAGTAGTGAACACACACACACTAGTGCACTAGGGGCAGTGAGTACACACACCCAGAGCGGTGGGCAGCCAACTCCAGCGCCCTGGGAGCAGAGAGGGTAAAGGGCCTTGCTCAAGGGCCCAACAGTGGCAACTTGCCAAGCCCGGGGCAACCAATCAGAAAAGAAGTCACCATGTCTATTAGTAGCCCCTTTAAAGCAACATCCTGTAGCATTTCTGCCTAAAACAAGAGCTTCAAAGTTGTTGTTTTTCTCCATTGTTGTGTTCCACTGATAAGGAGAATAGCCTCTCTATTATTGTTACTTTGGGCTCTGCACACTGCTACTGTAATATGCAACTTTGGTGAAGTTGGCAGGAAAAACACTCGCTGTATAATCCAAGACACAGTAATATGCCTCTCTTACGTTTACTGAAGATTCTGTGTCTCTCTGCCTGTCCAGAAATGCATGTGTAAAGCGTGTCCTTCTTGAGGGGTGGTTCAAAGCCACTTTCTGACTATGGTTAGAAATATAAATTCTCACATGATGCTGCTTAGATACTTAGATGGCGTATTTATGTCAACATGCTTGTTTTACTCCGAGTCCCCTCAGTATGAATATGCTTCACGTAAAGCTATTGATTTGTGTTGTGTTGGTAGGTTAGGTTATTGACTGTATTAGCTATTGATTTTATTAGCGATGTGTTGTTTGTTTGTACAGTGGCTTGAGATTGAAACCACCCTCAGATATATTTCTCTGAAACATATGGAGGTACTGCTATAATACACTGTGTTCACGTCATTAGACGCTTTGTGCCGATCATTATACAGAGGTCCAATGCAAATACATGTCAAAAATGTCACCCCAGCCATTTCCTCTCGGCAGCGCAAAGTCATTTTCCTTGGAAATAATGACTCACGTCTGAGCCTCCCACGAGTGCATCCACAGAGCCCATCAGCTCGTCAAACAAGCGTACGAAAGGTTTGGGACAAAAAAAAAGATAAAATAAAAGAAATCCCAGAACCTCCCTGCCACACAGCAAAGGTTTTTGAAAGAGAAGTTCACAGCTACTGATGCTGGTAGGCTCGCTGCATGTCCATGCCTCTGATCACAGCTGGTATCCATAAAGCATCTAAGAGGATGGTCCGCTGTTTCTAGATTAGTTCACTTTTTAGCACATTGTGCCCAGGATCAGGATGCATAGCCGGGATCTAAACCTGCATCAGCACTCCTGCTCTTGGATTCTTTGTGAACACTCGGGGAGTGCAGTTGGCATTCATACAGCATGGCAGAGTAGCCGGGCTGAACCAGGATCAGTTCTATCCATTCCTGCTCTAATAAACAGAATAATGTTGCTCGGGCTGGAGAAGATCAAAGATCATCACTGTGATATTTCATGCTTTTACCTCAGGTTGAGGTTTACCATCCCTGATGATGCCTGTGGGATAAGGGCTGATGTTCCTGAAGGGCTCTGTCACCCACACCTGTTTTGATCTAGCTCCTGGTGTTTTGGGACCCAGATCTAAAAAGCATATATGAAATGCAAAGAAAGCCCTTTGTGAAGCCTAAACCAATCCAGGTGCCTACATGATCCTGCTATAGGTACTGTGATGCAAAGCTGGAGACATGGAGATGTTTAGAACTTTCCCTCCAGAAAATAAAAACCCAACAAAAACACTAGGGAGCTAACATCATTTAGGATGTGTTCTGTGCCAAGTGTGCCCCCAGAAGAGATCACTTTATGTATCATGCAACATGAGCATTTTCTCTTGTGCAAATGCTCTGGGGAACCGTGCCAGAGAGCTGTATTCGCTATGTGAAAGCACTCTTGTAGGAGGAATACTGATCTAGGGCCAGTATGTGTAATGGGACTGCACATTCAGGCAGAAGAAAGGTTTGCTTACTATATCCAGAATAAAAGAGAAACTTTGGCTTTTTTTTTTTTTTTTTTGCCTTGTGTGGACAGTGGTCCAGTCTACCATCACATACCCCTTTCAGGCTTAAGACACCAATGAAAGACATGAAAAATATACTTGCTCATACCTCAAGAACAGCAGTTCCTTTTCTGTCTAGAGTCAGGGCCAGAATCTGATCCTAGATCAGTGCTGTGAGCTCATGAATAAAAGCCAGAGCTGAGTGTGTTCTAACATCTCTCAGTAGATTTTGAATTCTCTTCCTCATACTTTTTGCATTCTCTCACCCAGAGGGTTGATAATCCCCCTGCAGACCCAAGTGCAGAGAACCGACAGACAAATTTAGATGTGTAGTAATAGGACTCTGGTGCTTTTGAATATGGTACCATTGTGTATTGGTGAATGCATTTTGCGTTATTAAATACCACCCCCCCAAACACACTTGCCCCGTTTTTCTCTTTTCATAGTTTGAGATCTGGTGTAATTTCAGGTATGCTAATGAGAACATCTCTAAGCTCCGTCTCCTGTCCATGGCTCATGAATACAAAATTTCCCCACTTTTACAAGCCTGCTGGAGGTCTACCATTAAATATTGATGTAAATGTAAACTAAAAAAGAAACAAGTGAGGGAAAAAACAAGTCTCGCTATTCTTTTTACACCTCTAACACTCCAATAGTCTATGCCCTAAAGTTCCCTCATGGGCAAATATATACTTTATGGCCTACAGCCTACTAGCGAAGTCTGGCACTGTCCAAAGACAGATGTGTCACAACGAGCGCAGACATGGTTGGGTCACCCCCTCTGATGCTTCAAATATTGAATATCTTCCATTACCCCGATGGACAGATTAAAGCATGCAGTCTGACTGATTGAACTCCGCCTGAAATAGAAGTTGCTGAGTAATGTGGCCCTCACTCCCACAAGTATGAGTGTCGAAGGACTGCGCTCAGGTCAGCGGAGACAGAAGTGATTTAACGGACCGCCGAATGAGCAAGGTGACCCTGCGAGCAGTGTCTGTCCTAGAACTGAACTCTCGGGCAGTCCCACTCTCTCCCAGCAAACTTTCTCGCTCTCAGGTTTCTCTTCACTTCGTCTTTCATAGATTGATTGAGCAGGTAGTGATGTGTACTGAGCATCCTGGAGCTTTACTTCAGTTGGTCTGCCATCCCCTGAATTTCCAGAGTTGCACTTTTCTCTTCACTTAGTCTTTCATAGATTGATTGAGCAGGTAGTGATGTGTACTGAGGATACTACAGCTTTGCTTCAGTTGGTCTGCCATTCCCCTGAATCTTCAGAGTTGTTGTGGAACAATCTTACACTCAGTGAACTGAGTACAGACCTGGCAATCTATTAGCATAGCAGACACGCAGTCATTCAGTAGCAGTAGGCTACGGGGTATCTATGCTCGTTAGACTGTCTTGAATCTACAGCATATTAGGGATGTAACCCGAATATGAATCTGTTGAAGCTGAATGAACAGACATTATCCCTGAAAGGTTTGCTCTGTAGAAAATAACTGGTAACTTGTTTTTTAAGACCCATGTTCTGACACAGAAGACTCACAAACACTTACTTAGATATAAAGTAGACCACAATTTAGCCCATGCTCACTAATGCTGGAGTCCTGAAGAGTCTACATTGAACACCTTTTTGTGTTTGTCCTTCTCAAGCACATATGATTCATTCCATTAACTAATCAATAAGCTCCTCCTGTACTGTTAGGGTTAGGTGTGATAGAATAGGGAAAACATGCAGAACACATAACATAACATTTTATGCATTGATTTTATAGAAAAAACAGCAGCCTTTCCTAAACTTAAACATTAAAACCACATTTCCAATAATATGTAGGTCACAGTAACCCTTGTACTGGCAAAGCAGCTCTGACCCATTTTGGAGATGCACTGTTGTCTAGCCTGTCGTTCAGCCATTATAATTTCACCTTTGTTAACGTGTTCACTTACTGTCTAATATGTACATCCCAGCCCGTAACAGGTGCCATTGCAAACCATATAATTAATAACTTATATTATTAATAACTTAATACACACTAATCGGTGTACATTTATATGGAGAAAAAACACACCATAATGCTAGTCCTTTTAGAAAATACTCCTAGCTATAGACTCCATAGATACCTTTAAACTTTGATTCTGATCAAATACAAATGTCAGTACAGATACCTAGAAATGAAAGATGCACACCACTCAACAGCTAAACACATTCACAAGCAAACTGCAGAGTCTGTGTTGAGTTAAGTGCTCTTAAAAGACATGGGTCTTCAGTTGGCATTTGAAAGCAAGCAACCGACTCTGCTGTTCAAGGAACCAAGGAGAAGTTCATGTTCATATTTATTTGCTCCAGAAAGTCCTATTATATTGGCAGTACTATTCTACAGAAACTAGGCAAGTGTTTGTGTGCATCTGCACCTCTGTGCCAGCAAGGGGTGCCACTTAAATAGCTGAATGCATTTGTGCGGGTGGCCACCATCATTTGGACATATAGTGTATGTCTTAATGGATGGTGGGTCAAGCTGAACCATTCAAAGAGCTTTTGGCAAGAAGTGGGTTTTGACCATTGCCATCAGGTAGGAAGGGGCTGATGTAGGCAGTTACAGAAAGACACCTATATACAGGGTATAGGCTTTAAACAGACAAAATATTACTGTATGGGCATGAAATAGTAGTCAGTATGTGTCTGAATGACATGCTGCTGCTTTTAAAAGTGTTATTGGAATATTTTTCCCACTCACAAGTCAAGCCATTGTTGGCTAAGTTGGGTATTTGGTATTCCATTCCAGCGCTCCATTTTCATCACGATTTGAAAGATTGTGGTAGTGCTGAGCAGCTGCATTCACATCGTAGCATTTTGCCTGTTGATCAGATGTTGACTCAGTGCAACCCCTGCAGTAAATAACTCTTCTTCTGACTGGGCTCACCCCTCAGGGCGATGGCCCAGTGACAGAGCTTCTCTGTTGGAGCCAGGGCGCTAAAGCCGCTGCTCGTTACCAAGGCTGCAGGCAGAGTATTTGTGTCAACGAATTGTCAATGAATATAATCATCTTTATGGCCTGCCTTGACGTGCACAGTTAAGCTGGATTGTCAAATAATCAATTTTCCCAGCATGGCTCATTTTCTGCAAAATGGCTGGAGGATTCTGCTGGGATTTGTCTGTGATTTTTCACAAGTGATGCAAAGGGCCTTTCCATTGACATTTGAGTTGACTACCAGTCTCACTCCACTGAGCTTCCTAATGTTTTTTTTTGTTTGTTTGTTTTTCAGTTCATTTGCATTCAAAGCCAAATTTACCTCAGTGTCGCTAGCCGTATTCCTAACAGGCCGGCCGGGTGAAACGCTGGCTAGCTTGTTTTGTTTTTGCTCCGGCATCTATTGTTCATTCTTGAACTGCTTTTAATCCTCTGAAGCACTGGCACAGTTTTCTTCCTGGTTTTCTCTTCCATGAAATTGCCCTTGCAAGGATGACAGGATGTAATCAAAGTGCATTTTTGGGTGCACATTCTAGGTTCTGAACTGAAGCCCCCTTCTCAAAGCAAGAAAACAAATCATTAGTGTGCATTAATAATGCTGCCGCAAGGCCCCACTTTCAGAGCATTGAGTAGACATGTTAAGTGAATTTTGTTTTAAAACATTGCATTATTTTATGGGCCTTTGTGATAAAAGCTATTTGTTCAGTTGATTTCATCACTAAGAGAGAAAATCCACTTGATTTTCTGAATTACCTTTAAAAAAATGGCATTCATTCATAGCTGCTGCTAATGAAGAACCTCTTCTTTCAACAAAACAGGCATGGGAACTGAACTGTAAAAACACTGAGCATAACAATGAATTCTAAAGAGTAAACATGAACCTCAAACATTAATTAGTGAGCAAATGGACATGCCTGGAACAGCATGAAGCCTAATTACAATCCACATTTTTGCCATAGGTGTCCCTGGAACATTTGAAAGCTGTATAGCTTGCTTGATTGACTACTAATAGCATACCAGATGTATTACATTAAAAATACCCTAAATATTTAAATAAGAGCAATAAACTAATTACACTAAATATCATCTGATGCTTTTGTTGACTTATAATCGAACTGCATAGCATTTATAGATAAATAAACTACCAGTACAAAATAACAAGTTATTGCACTACATTTTAAGTTTTCTTTGTTTATTTTTTTTTCCAAATAAATTGCTTTTGTCCTTGAAGACTCTCTTTTCAGTGCACTTAAAAAGTGTAGTATCTTTCATTGCAGACTTACATGTGTTTTCACCAAATGTACTGTGGAGAAATTCTGTTCACAAAAAGCAGTGCTAACTGGAGTGGTTGTGGCTATTTTGCACAGCTTGAAGTGCAAAAAAATTCTTTTTGTATGGCTCCAAGTTTTACAAGATGAGAGGGTATTTCTGTGCTATTATGTAGTTCTAGTGAACGTATGTCGTTTAGGCACTAAGTGCTCACTATTTCGTTCATACATTCTAGCAAATGGAAAGGGGCATTTGCTGTGAAGAAAGAAAAAGACTATGTGTGGTGTAGCCAGGTTTTGAAGGCTACTTATGTTTTAATAATTTTGACTAGAGGAACCTAGAGTGTCAAATGTTCATTTCGTTTGATCTGTGTGTTCTCTGAGCTTGGCTGAGTACAAATCTGAAGAGCTTTTTCAAGCCAATCAACCTTGATGGATAATAAGTGATGTCTTTGTCTCTCACTTGATATATTAAATTAAAGACAACACACGCAGTTCCTCAGCAGGCAGGGGGGAACTCCTCAGACCATGGCGTAAAGTCACATCAGCTGACCCTTATGAGAAGTTGAAGTCTGCTCAGCCAGAAAAGTCAAAAAGATGCAAAGCACAGTCACTACAGCAACATGCATGGGAAGGTCTCAAGCCACCATGTGGGAAATGCTGAGAAATGCCCCAGCCGTGATTCTGATTAACTCCGGCGGTGGGCCTGTGAAACATCAGGCCGCAATGTATAAGAGGAAAGTTTATGCCACTATAAGAAAAGATTAAAAAGTATGCCTTCATTGCATCATTATTCACCCTCAAGCACAGCTATTTAAAGCACCTTGGAACTATGACTGCATCTATGTCTCATGAGAAACTGGATTACTCTAGATCAGTGGTGGACAACTTCTAAATTCTGGCACAGATTCCTTGTGCTCAAGCACAGCTGTTTCAACTCACCTGGTTATTGCCAGGTTAAGTAACTCTGTTAGAACAGGGAAATCAGGAAATTGTGCTTGACCTAGACCCTCCGTTGCCCACCCTGCTCTAGATCATAGGGACCAACTTTGTGATGATGCCACCCACTGTACATGTATTATTTCAGGTTCAGGTCAGGTTGGTTGTGGACATTCCAAATCATATTATACATGTATACTCTTACTGATTGTGCATTTTCCTCTTATACATTTTCACTGTCAGCATCTGTCTGTCAGTATATAGTCATTCATAGCATACAGTCTAATATTATAGATATGATAATTTAACAAAATATTTTTTTTTTCTTTTCTACTGCCTGAAAAATTGCAGTAACATACAATTTGTAACATTTCCCTCAAATGTATTTTATAAATTAACCCAGTTGTACAGGGAAATCTGGCATCTGAAACAAAATGCATGTGGAAATCGACACAATGTTTTTGACTGCCATAGCAATGTTGCAGCAAGAACTCCTACTGTTTTCCAACAATTTATTACAGTTTTACTATTGCTGCTGTTTTCAGACTGTTCTAGCTGTTTCACTACAATGGCTTTTCTCAAGCTTACCGCTACATTTATAGAGGCATTATAGAGGCAACCTGGCAATTAACCGCTGTGTGGAACGAGATGTTCTCAAACAGAAAAAGCACAAGACTGTTCAGGAATCTGGCTTTCCAGGACTGGATTTGCCCAGCTATGCTCTAGATAGTACTGATATCTATATGTTTCAAAGGCTTGATCTTTTGTTTAGAGATTTGTTTTTACACACAAAACTGAAAAAGGACGTTTAGAGGATGGGTCAGGCCTGGAGAAAACTTGCACATCTTTATTTGATGCTGCGTACAGTGTCAGATGTTTTTTTTAAGAGAGAAAACTATTTTTAAAAGTCCCCCAGACTCTCTATGTTTTGGAAAGTTGGAGATTCCAAAGAGCTCCAACTTCTTTGAGTTGCTATTCTATGATGTTTAACACCGAAGTACTTGTAGAACAAATGTTGTAAGCCTTTATATAGACTTTTGCTGTTTGTCCAGTCTCTAAACTGTTTCTTTGCTATCCTAATGATGGGGAAAGTAAGCAAAAGGCAAGGACTAAGTCTCTTAATTAATCATGGGTGTGTTTTGGGGCATAACATGCTATAAACCAATCAGTGTGTAACTTGCCATTCTCTTTAAGAGCCAGGTGCGGTCTGGCTTTGGTGGATTGCTATTTCAATGGCGCATCATGCATGGTCTAGGAAGGCTTGTTGAAGCGGTGGAGCACCTCTACAATAATGTTATATATTGTATATAATATTTTCTGTTTATTGTTGCATTGCGCTATGGGTTTGTGCACTGCTACGTGTCTATGTGTGCATAAAAAGTGGGGGTGTATACGCGCTGGGCATGCACCTGGGTTGACAATTCACTTTCAAGAAAGCAATCAACGTCTGACTGTTGATGTCTGCGTAGGTTGTTTTCAGTCAGTGGCACACCCTCATTTCAAGATATATTTGCAAGCACCATTGCTAATTAAACGATGCATTGGAAGGCATACAAATAGACTGTTGTAAAATAGCAGTGAGCATTGCAACACGTCTTGCGCAGGGTGTAAGAAACGGGCCACAGTTACTGTTTTTATTGTACTGTATACTGTTGTACCATGTAGCAAATAGAATATTCAAAAATTCCAGTACGAATTTCAGTGTACAGTGTAACTGCCTGTTTGCTGTGTATATGACAAAAAAAAATCACAGTATAGTACAGTATATCATGTATCTGCATTTTACTGGATGTAGTCATGTGTAATGTGCTGCTGTATAGTGTTGTACCATAAGTCAGAAGTCATTGCAATGTATATAAACTTTAGAATGAATAAAACCACTTCACTTCACTTGACTGTGAAAAGAGTGGTTTGGTTAGCGATTCATTTCGTTAAAAAGTGGATGGATGTTATGTCAGGTTATGACTTTCACTTTGAATATAGCACTAAACATAATATGAAAGCGCACAGCCTGATTAAATATCTCACACAGAACTACTTAACCA
The DNA here is from genome assembly GCF_030463535.1 of Salminus brasiliensis. NCBI lineage: Eukaryota > Metazoa > Chordata > Actinopteri > Characiformes > Bryconidae > Salminus > Salminus brasiliensis. Next base: position 23,389,717 of record NC_132893.1, on the reverse strand, counting down.
TGTAATTAAAGTATTCCCCTGCACTTAGCGATAGCATACTCAAATAGCTTTATCATACACAACAGAAAAGTCAGCTAGACATCCAAATGAAGTCACTTAGACATCCAAACATTTGTTTGAATTTTATGGTTTCGCTGGTTTATTGGCATTGACAAGCTGTCAAACTGACCAAGTTGACCAGCTTGGTCCAGTTACTGATCTTCCAGTGCTAATATCCATTCTTTTCACAGAGAAATGTGAACAGTTGTGTGTGTCGATGTTGAGTTGTGAAAGAGGAGGATTTAACAGTATCTGTTATGTTTATTTATCAGTGTGGCTCTAAGCAGTAGTTACTGTTATGCTAATGTTATTTGGCGTGAAGTTAAAGTGAAGTTCCCTAAAGGCGGTAGGATTTTTTACTCAGTACGGTGCAATAAAGAAAAAACATCCAGTGAGTAGCAGTTCTGCAGACGGAAATGCCTTATTGATGCCAAGGTCAACTGAGAATGGCCAGACTGGCTGGAGCTGACAGAAAGCCTATGGTAACTCAGATAACCACGCTGCACAATTGTGGAGAGCAGGAAAGCATCTTAGGTAAAGGTAACTTCACGTATTTGTCACTGTACAGTGTACAGCGAAATGTGTCCTCCGCATTTAACCCATCTGGTAGTGAACACACACACACACACACACACACACACAGAGCGGTGGGCAGCCAACTCCAGCGCCCGGAGAGCAGAGAGGGTAAAGGGCCTTGCTATCGATATCCCGGCGCTCTAACCGCTGAGCCACCACTACCCCTAATGGATGGAGGGCCCACAACAGCAGAACACCATGTCGTAATCCACATTTCTGTCAGCCGAGAGCAGAAAGCTGAGGTTGCAGTGGGCTCAGGCTCGCCAAAACGGGATAGTTAAAGACACAGCCTGGTCTGATAAACCTTCATTTCTTCTGAGACACACAGATTGTAGGGTCAGAATTTAGCACCAACAACATGAATCTGTGGACCCAATCTGCCAAGTCTCAAAAGTCCAGACTGGTAGAGGTGTGGTGTGTTTCTCGGCACACTGTGGGCCTGTTAATACCAATCAATCATTGCCAGAATGCCAGAGACTATTTAAGTGTTGTTGCTGACCAGCTGCATCCTTTCATGTACATGAACCCATCTTCTAACAGCTACTTCCAGCAAGATGATGCTTCATGTTACAAAGTAAAATTCACCCCAAACTGAGCTAAACAGTGAGTTCAGTCTTCGTCGACCTGAACAGGAGACTCACAGCATGAAAGTTTATCTCTTCCTTTGCCACCATGGACCATAGTAAATCTTATAACTTGCTCTTGCACCCTGCCTCCTCCTATGTTACAGGATAGTCATCCTTTGAACATACTTGTGATGTCATCATAGTTGGTGTGGCTACGTTTACATAATGTACTGCGTCATAATCCTTGACGATCGTCAGTATGATGGAGTGGTAAGTGTCCTGAGAGTGTTCAGAAAATGACCAACAACTCAAATGGCCTGGAGTGAAAGAGGAGAGCACACTGTTCTCTCATCAGTCAAACACAGGTATGAGATTCTTCAGATTTAAAAGGAGCAGGTAAGAAAGTTGACCAACCATCCAGCTACAAACATGGGACAGACTGGGTCCGAGTCTGGCAGCGCTTGGCGGTAATGCCATCTGAGTTATAGGCGAGTAATTTGGACGCGCTATTTTGATGTTTTCCAAAACCGTGTCTCACTTTACCTAAACCTCAGGATGTTGGATATAAGCGCATTGTGTGTGCAGAGTTGTCAGTGAGTGAATATTCGGCTTCCTAAGAAGCACATTTGTCTATCTGTGGTGAAATTACCTCCGGAAACCTGCGTGGAGGCGCAGGGCTATTTGCAAAAGAAGCGTGCCTCGTGCTCGGAACGCTGAGAAAGCCAATCCAGAGCGCGCTCGCGCCGGACACAGCCAATGACCGCCCTGGAGGAGGGACGTGTCAGCGCGCGCCTCCGCGTCCGCTTGGCAGTTGAGCGCGAGCCTGGGATTGAGCGGGAACAGCGCTGCGCTCCGCTTCACTTTTTATCCTCACCGGATTTCGCTCGTGTTTACCGAGACCAGCAACAACAACAACAACAACAACAACAACAACAACAACACCAGCAACAAACACCGACGGTTTCCTCAACAACAGACGGACGGCCGGGAGAGTCGCCATGAAGAACCCTATGTACTGGGTGGTCCTGTGCGGAATGGCCATCGCTTTGATCCAACAAGGTAAGGAAATGTTGGGGAAATCTTTAGATATTAACCGTTACTCGAGCTGGTGGTCTGTGCCGGGTCCAGTCGCTTCTCTGGAGACGACTGGGGTCTTCTTAGAGAGGAAGCTGCAGGCTGGGGCGCTCCTCGTGTTGGACGTGCTTCTCTCAGAGAAGAGATTAGTCAAGCCCAAGTCTGAGGTGATAATGTGACTTCAGGCGGACGTGTGTGTGTGTGTGTGTGTGTGATGTTGTGTAGGATAATGTGTGTACACGCTGGATACGACCTGGAAAGTTGTGTTGGTACAGGAGCCCGTCAGCGTGGGAGAGTGCCGCTATGTACCTGTTACAGTGTTGCTTTTGTTTTCCTGTCCGTCGCGGGACCTCAGACACGATCTGAATCTGGAGGGCGATTCAGGGTGATCCATCCTAATTGAGCTGTAGAGATAACGTGGGAGCGCCGTGGAAGTTGTGCAGAAGCGGTTGAACATGTCCTTTGTGGACAATGGCATGAGTACAGATTCAGGCTGTCATTAGAGAAAGCGTCTGGAAGCTTTCTGAGAATAACTTTGAACAGTATAGGGTCCTCATTTGTTTGACCTGGGAGTGTGGTTCTAGGAAAAAGTACAAATAAATGTAGGTGCTTTAAACATGTGAGGCTTGATGATGGTTCTTGGCTTGGAGGCTTGGAGAAATCTTTTATGGGTATAGATAGATACATCCGTAGCAAAAGACGTTCTACCTGGTACTGCTAAAGGGGTTCCTAGTAATATTAGTCAAGCACTTTTCTAGGCTGTATAAGGGCATTTAAAAAAAATGGTTCTTTTATGGTTCTTCTAAGAACTACATGCAAGAGGTTTTCTATAATACACCATTAAAAGGTGGCGTTAAATAAGGTAATGGTTCTCTATCGAACCTTTTGAAGGGCTAAATGGTTCTCTGTCATTTAAGCATTCAATCGTTTTTAATAAACAAAGAAAATATCCCGTACACATCATTTGTTTCAGCACGAGAACCCTTTTAGCTTTTAACCAGGCAAAGAACCATTTCTATCAAACCGTTGCCTTCATTAAAGCACCCTTGAAGGCTGCGTTTATGTTGAGGTCCTTTAAATTTAGAAAATCCTTTAGTCACGTGTGTCTTTGTTGGCAAAAAGGTTCTTTAAAAGGGAGACTATCCACTGAAAGGTGCTTTAAGGACACTGGAGCGGTTCTTCAGTGGCCTCGTTCCCAAGAACTTTTTTTTTTTGGCACCTTTGTTGAGAAGTGTGTAGGCTTGTAGTCTGTAGCATAGATGCCCCGGACTGCTTGGCACATTTACATCGCAGCTCTTTTCAATGAATTCAATGGTTGACAGTGTCCTAATTTAGTTATTATCGATAGCGCGCTCAGTTAGTTTACCCAGGCAGCTAACTGGAATGTGTGCGGCCTTAGTTTTTGTTACTTCTCTTGAGATGACTGAAACATGTGGTTACAGGCACGCAGCTGTCTGTTCATCAAATGCACAGTACGACAAATCACATCCTGCCCAATGCCTTGTCACCAGCTGTGACTATATCAGCCACGGCTTTTGGTCTAAAATTGGAATGAAAGACATTGTTTGTGTGTGCGCGTGTGGGTGAATGGGTGGGGAAGGGGTGGATGGGTGTGTTGGTGTATGTCTGTGTGTGTGTGTGAGTGTGTGTGTGTATGTAATGGAGACTGGTTGTCAGGGGGTTAAGAGTGTTTTGCTCTAGACTTTGAATGAGAGAGAGAGGGAAAGATGGAGAGAGACAAACAGAGGGAGAGAGAGAGAGAGACAGAGAGACTCTGACTGAGAGTGTCTGCGTTGCCAGGCTGCAGCACATACTCCTGCAAAGCGCAGGCCAACATCCCTCCAGCCAGGACTGTCTATTGTACCCTTTAGACTCTCCTCCAACTCTGCCTGAACTGAGAAAAGAATGATATGTGATTAAATTCAATCCCTGAGCCACAGCTGTGGTCCAACTGCACACTTAGACCAGGGAAATGCCTTTGTAAAAGTCTTCTGTATCATTATTCAAGTAGAACTTGGCTTCATGAAGTCGAGAGACTACAAAGAGCGAGCCTTTGGAGTCGACTTCAGTGATAAACCCTCACAACCATCTGTAAAATGCAAGCATTCATGTTGGCTGAGCGATCACTTTTCTGAGGAAACAACCTACATCAGATACTGACCTAAATCAGATGGAAAAGTGCTTAGATTTCATGAGAAGCAGAGATGTGAATCATTTCACATGCTTATCCTTGCGCTTCATCTTATCGTTAGAATCTTTTGCTCGAAGGTGTCCTCTTGGAAGAAAAGAGACGAGTCATTTTTTCGAGAGCGCAGCCGCCCCGGTGTGACGCAGCGTGGCACGTTATTACGGAAATTAGGCCCATTAGGAGCAGAGGATGACTGTGACTAATTGACATCAGTTTCAGCCCAGATGTGAAATTGCTACTTTGCCCATTTCATCAAAAGGACAAGAGAGTTTGCTCATTTTCTCAAGTGCCCAAATGGGGCATTAGAGCTTGTTGTGACACATTTTGTGAAGCAACAACAACTCCAACTCTTTAGAAAGAATAACTGTGTTACTATTATCCACTACTCATGCTCTCTCACTTGTCACACTTGTCTCCGGTTGAAACAGCATGTTTATCTTCATATTTTCATGTTTATCAAACCATTCTACTCTAAAGTTAGTGAATTCAGGCATAGCATTGGGATGATATTTGCCAACAGTTCAGAGCTACAAATGATAGTTATAAAACACAATTCAGCATTGCATCTGTAAGAACAAACGCCATGATAAATATTACTTTGCTAGTATCACGCCCTAGTACCACGCTCAGGAGGGCTGTTATGGGGATGCGAAGTCAGTAGACTTCGTAGTTGAGGTGAGCTTAAAAAAAAGAGGAGGAGATGGGGTGGAGGTGGGTGTGAAGTTGTTTATCACAAGGGTGAAGTGAGAAATGGAGGATATAAAGGGGTCAGGAGGAGGGGTTTGGGTGTGGTTCTTCTCCTAAAATGTAGTTATGTCATAATTCCAATATATGTATTCTCCCAGTTTGGTAGTACCAATTAACCCAACTGTTTGTAGCTCCCCCTAGCTCTAGCAATGCTCCCGACACTAGGAGGGTAAGGACTTAACACGTCTCCTCCGATACATGCGAAGCCTGCCACTGCCTCTTTTTGAACTGCCGCTGATGTGACATCGCTGGGAAGCTGACATGCTCATAGGAAAGTGCCAGGTCCCCAGCTCCACCGCACCAGCTAACAGACCCGGTGCTGGCCAGCATCGCTTTAAGAGTGATGAGGGGAGAGAGTGCCATCTACCCACCCACTCCGGCTGCAGATGGCAAAGCGGCATGGCTCGAAATCTGAACTCGCGGGCCATAAAAAGAACCATCTTTAGGTTGTCATGAGTTGTCATGTTTGTCGTATTGCCCAGCCCTTGTGTCATACCACTGTGTCATACCACACTGTTCTACAGGCAATTCTGTGATATTTTAGGCTAAGGGTGACTGATATGGCAAAAATATTGTCACGATGCTTTCATGATACAGTATGTATCACAATATTTTGCACCAGTAGTCATATCTTGCTATATAATATTTTATAGCAATATATATAATATATATTTAATATATGCTGCCAAAAACTTAATGTACAATAATATAAATTCAATATATGCTGCACAACCATATAAAAGATCTGATTATGCTCTGTGTAATAATTTATTTGTTTAAAAACTGGTCAGCAGATTTATTATAAAAAACAATATTTATGATCAAATGTATTACAATATCAGTAAAATATTGGCATGCTGCCCACCACTGTGACAGGTTAGATTTGTTACAGAATCAGATTGGACTCACCCTCTTTTCCTCTTATAGCTAATTTTCATCTAATACAAACCCAGTATTGGGTATTGTGCCAATACTCTCTTGAGAATATCTAACAGATCCTATATGAGTTTACTCCACATCAATATCCATATAATTGTTCATAATTGGATGCGAAGGGCACAAACCTGAGCCAAGATTAGCGCTCCTACTATGAGAAGTGTTGTAATGAAGACCCTGTGTGTCTTGTCCTGAATCTGTCAGATCTAGTAAATGAAATGATGAAGGTACATTATGTCAATTTTCACCTGGAGTGCAGGTGTTTGAATTTCACCGAAGGATTAACAGTAAATCGATCCACTTCACCCGGCACAGATAATATCAATTTGTAGGAGGAGCATGCTCTAGTTCACACAGTGATCAGATGGGTTCTTTTTAAACTTGCATAACAAATCCATACACATATGTACATCCCTTCCTTACACTTGGTGCATGACTGTTCATGGGAAGGAAAAAACACTCTTATCCTCATTGAATATTATTCTGCAGCCCTCTACATCTGCAGAGCAGTGCAGCAGAATATGTGTTAAGTTGTTCCATATCCAGCAACGGATTTGGACCATTAGCTATTATAAGTGTCAGTCTCCAGCTACTGCTGCGTTCAGTTCTGCCTGGCTTTAGCTCTACAGAGATCTTCATTCTTGTGAGGAATATTCCTTGTGTGGAGCTGCACTGATTAATAGAGGTGGATTCATTAAGGATTTGTTTAAGTGACAAATCAATGCAACTTTGGCACTGTAGGCAAACTGAAAGTAGTGGTTATATTTGATTTCAGGGCAGACTGACATATAGGTTGGCCAAGAAACAAAAAATGACATTATTAAGGGTCAGGTTCTGCAAATAAAGCAATACTATCTTCCTAAAACCACTCATCTCAGACTATAATGAGCATATACCTGATACATGGGATTGTAATAAAAACATAATTTATCAGAAAAAAGACAAAGGAAGTTATTTGTTATTCTGAATTGTTATTGTTGCTATTGCGAATTGTCACTGAGAATTATCTTACAGGGTTTCCCCCGTCACACCAGCAGCCCAACCTCTAGCCACTGCTTTTTTTCTTTCTCAGATTAATTGCCCACCTTCCATTACAGACTATGTTAAAGTTTACATGGGCTCTATTAACTATTTGGTACTATTATTAGTATTATTATTACCACCATCATCATTACGTTCATTATTCTTACCATCACTACTATGATTATATCAGTTCTATTATATTATGATTATATTAGCATGCCTGAGCAGAAGAACAGTCTTAAGTGGTGGTACAGTGGCGTTTTGGCTGTAATTTATAAGTAGTTCTGACCAGAGAAGGATGGGTCCCTCTTGGGAGTCTTGGTTCCTTCCAAGGGTTCGTCCTCCAGCTCTGAGGCAGTTTTTTTTTGCATTTTGTGTTTTGTCGTTCTTTTGTTTTATTACTGTCTTATTCCTGTAAAGCTGCTTTGCAACATCAGTGGTAAAAAGTACTATAACCATGGTGTTATTATGAGAATGTATCTTACTATGATAATGTTGTAAAAATTACAAGTTATTATTTATGCAGAAGCTGTGTTATTTTAACTATATTTCATAAAAACAAGATATTTGTCATTATAATAATAAAATAATATAATAATGAGACGAATTCTCATCATTTCAAGATGCTCTAGTTATGACATAACATCTCATAATAACAGCATGCTTTTTTCCGCGATGTCACATTTTTGCATGATGCACATTTGCATGCTTCACAATGTTGCGATACATTGTTTCACCTCTATTTAACATATTTACATACAGCAGATTTTCAGGTACTCCCTCCTACTTGCTGTACTGAAAAATGTATCATATCAAGATGTTATATTTTGTGAATCGTTAAAATTCTAGTAGAAAACAGCCACATTTATTATTTAGCATGAGTATAACATCTTTCTAACAGCATGGAAATTGAGAAGTGTATGCTAATGAGCAGAAACAAAAAAATATAATTTAAAATATATTTGTGGTACAATATTATAAGCATTCTGTCCTATTTATTTGAAATTAAGAAATCTTACTTACTTGCAGCTCAGAACTGGCTGCCAAATTCAATAGCATATAATTACTACTTTTTATTGTTTATTTTTAATTTGAATTTAAATTCATTTTGTCGGTTACACAGTTTTTTTGTTCCTTAATATCTGTGGCCAAATCAGGGTCAAGAGTTTGGTACAAGTCTGGGGCTTCATCATCTGTCAGTCCTGGGCATTTAGTTTTGTGGTCAGTTAGAGACTATGGGTTAATAGCACAGTGTTAGGGCAATAGGCAGTTTAGCAGATGGACTCAGAGAGAGCCGTTTTGAGTTGTCACGTCAAAGGAATGCAGCCCTCATAGGAGGTACGGCAGTGCAGTACAATCGTGTCTGTGTAATCGCCGACATCAAACAAAAGCCCATTGGAAAAGCTGACATTTCAAACGTCCTTTCAGAAATAATCAGTAATTATTAAAGGCATATGCGAAGTCTTTTTCAGTCCACTGTACCTTTATAGCGTAGATTTTGGATTTACTCTGCAAACTCTTAGTTTGATGTTTGAGTGATGTTTGAATCTTTGTGCGGTTTATGTAGTCTTAACAAAAAGCTGTTCCTTCCATCACCAAGCACACCCTCTCTGAGAGCTCTTCTTTGGAATTCAGCCTAATTATAGCAGCTGAAAGCAGCTCTGCAGAAACTCAGGGAAACACCTTTTGAAAAGGCCAAGCTGATGATGCTTACCATCCTCCTCCCTCAAAGCACACTGCATTTTATGTGTCAAACCAATTACTGTCTGAGTCATCAAGTTTAGCAACCAATGTTTTGCATTTTAGACAGAAGGAATAGTTCATTATAGGTTCCATATCCTGGGGAACTAAATAGTCAAAATGAAGAATTTCATTTAAATCCCAATATCAGCAGAGAACTCTGGACTAGACATTGCAAAAAAATGAAGAATGAATCCCATCCAATCCTGTTTCAAATTAAAATCTTTAAAACAGCATAGACGTACTTGCAGAATGGCAAAACTGGGAAGGAATTAGGTCACATGACACTCTCAGTAACCACATCAAAACATCACATGATTGACAGTAAATTTGGGGACAGCATATATAGGTCTGTATAGTGTGACAGGTTTGTTCACATTTGAGTTTAAAAAGGAGAAACATAAATATTGGTTCTTTTAAACATGTGATTCCTTGCATTATCACTGCTGAGCCAATGTAGGGTACTCTTTAGTCTAAGCACTGAAACAAGAGACAGTATAGCATCAAACCTAGCATTAAGCTAAAGTTGGTTTCTTATTTGCATTTTCCATTGCACCTTAAATAATCGAGCAATTAGATCCTGTTATCTTATAGCTTCTTAGATGTGCCAGAATGTAACTGTTGCACAAGTTAAAGCAACACTATGGAAAATTGCCATTTTATGCTCTTGGGCTCCCGGGAAGCGTAATCTGCGCTTTAAGCCACCACTAAAGAACACATTTGTCTGGACACTTAAAGTGGAAGAATCATACAAACTGATTTGGGATTTAGGTTTTATGCAAAGGTGACTCGGATTACTTAGCATTGTGCTGTTCTCGCGAGTGTTATCCTGGCCATGAAATACTGCAGTTAGCAGCATGCTGAGCCAAGGGTAGCAACGACAGTGAGGCTATTCTGTCTATTACAAGTCATTAGAGCATCACAATGATTTTGAAGCTGTTATTTTTAAGGTTATAATGCTACATTGTTTTATAAGATGCTAATGTTTTGTGAGGTTGGATGGAAAGTTTGAATAGGGAGCCGGCGAACAGGAAGGCAACTTTAGCTTTGTTAATTCTGTAATCTGTTCATAGAAAGTAAGTAATGCTTGTGCTTGGCTGTAATGTCAGAGTAGTTGAGGATCAAAGATAGGAGAGCAGAGCAAAAGAAAAAGAAAACAGAGCAGCGAGATTAACCAGACTAAACAAATAAGACATTCTCCTTTCCCTGCCAATGTCTTGACAGTAATGGCTCTTGAATTTTATTCAATATTTATTCTATATTTTAGTTTTAATTAGATGAAAACATATTGTTGTTAGGAGTTGTTCGGAAGAATGAGAAAAGTCTTTACATTTTGCTGTCTATTAAACAAACTGAAGTGCACCAGCAAAAAAGACTGTCTTTAAATTGAATATTTAAATTATGTACAGTTCTGTGAAAAAGTGTGTTGTGTTTCACTGGGTTTCACGTCAGCACTTTAACTAGGCCACCCCAAAACCATTTTTGGGATTGTTGTGCCTGGGATTGTTGTTGTCCTGCATAACCCGGTACAACGTTTCCCTTGCAGGATTTTCAGGCAGAGAGCAGAATTTATGGTCCTGTCAATTTTGGAAAGTTGGCCAGACCCTTACACAGCAAAGCTTCCTTACACCATTGTACTACCACCACCATGTTTGACTGTATAGTGTAGTGCTCTCTTAGCTTTCTTCTACAACATTCCACTTTACACCAATTCACAGAGGCTTGGTGGTCATCACATTGTTTTTGGCAAATGTAAGGCGAGTCTTTAATGTTCAGTCTCATTGCCAGTGATTTTGAACTCTCCATTTGGTCACTATTATAATCCTGTATCTTTCTTATGCTGAAATCATGAATTCTAAGCTTCTGTGTGGTGATGGCCATCCTTAGATGTTTGCCGTTGTCGCAGTTCTCTTTGAGGATTTTTGGTAGACTATCCACCTTTGGGAAGATTTAGTTCAAGTTTTCTCCATTTGGAGATAATGGCTCTTACCAGTCCCTAAACCTTAGAAATGGCATTGTAACCCTTGCCAGAGGGTTCTTTCTCATCTCTTCCAGAAATGTATTTTGATTGCACCACTGAGTGCTGCTTGTTGAGACCTTTTAGCCCACTTCTCCCTGTTGGAAAGGTTCTACCTAGGTCTGTTTAGATTCAGCAGGGCTGGCAATAAAGAAACCAAGGTGTATCTAGATGAATTGATCCCAGTTTTACAAAAACTACATTTGATTAGTAGTAACTGGAAGCTTTAAACTATATGGCAAAATAATAGTAGTAGTCTTTGCAATTTATGATTCCTGTTATATGTCTTTGTAAGGTTCCTGCATGATATCTGTAACAACCCCCAATTTACCCAAAGTAAACAGTAGTTTTTAAACAAAAACATTGGATCAATATTAATATTGGCTATATATATATATATATATATATATATATATATATATATATATATATATATATATATTAATATTCTATTAATATATATATATATATATATATATATATATTTTTTTTTTTTTATTCTGTTAATGCTTTCCCCATTTTGTGTTCATGTACAGCCTTCTTAAAAACATACTGCTGTGTGTGTAGTCACGTGACTTTGTTCTATCCAGTTTGCGGTATGGAAGCAACATGAAGGAAAATTCAAACATTGAGCTTACTGAGCAACCTGAGCAGTTTGTATAATTTATTGCATTTTGATATTTCTTTTTATGTAATTTCATTAATTATGTGAATACGATTTTATGTAGACACATTTTGGTGGTGAGCCTCTGTAATGAAATGTGAAAAAATCTTTCATAGCATGAAAGAATCTGCAATCTGGCCTGTGGAAAAAGTTATGATGCCTTAGAGAGTCAGTACTTATTAACACTCCACAAAAATCACAGCTTCCAAATGCGTCATGTAGCGCCCACAGTCTTTCAATACTTGTAGTTAGGAATTTCCCACTCTTTACTGCTAAAGTCTTTAGCTGTGAGATATTCTTGGGTTGTCTTGCTGCATATCTATTCTACATGTGGGGTCTATATCTTATGTCTTGGAACCTCATCATCCTTATTAAAGCTATTCAGTTTGCTTCAGTATGTGTCTCTTCAGGTAGTCTGTGATAAATTTTAAGGCATTTTGGATTTTCCTGTTGCATCCCCTTTTTATCTTCAGGCTCTTAACAGATGGTTTGCATCCAGGATTTGCTGGGGATTGTTTTTCTGCAGTATGCCACTGGCAGCAACACCACTCCAAATAATGATAGATTAGCCATCATACACAGTTGCCAAGGTATTCTTTATATAAAATTCAAATCCCCCCCCCCAAAACATAGCTTATTATGGTCCAAGGAGGTCATCATAGGGATGGGCAATATGACTTGATTTTTTTTTTATTTTATTGCTGTATAAGTCGATATTGTCAGTGCTTAAAGAACACTGGCCAACTGAACATTTTCTAAGAGTGTAGTTAGTTCTGTTTATAAAGATGAAGTGAAGCAGATTTTGAAAATAAATCACTGTACTCAATATGGGAAAATATTTGAAAAGCAGTTTGATTGACCAGTGATTAATTTTAGTAAATTAACCCACACAATCATTATGTGTGGACATAAGAATTGCTATCTTTTATATTTAAATTTGCAGTATATATATTTTTTCTTCGCCATGCAGTACATTGCTGGCTTGCCATGTGATTGAAATAGAAAGTAACCTGCGTGCGAGACCTAACCGCTGTAGGAGTTCATTTTCACTGCTCGTGAAGTGCACTAAATGGTGATATCATCAGCATCTACTTCGCTACCACAGGTTTTTTTAGGCCATCCGTATGCATTTTACTTAAGTGCAGATAAAGTGCAGTTTGAGAGCTGTAGCGTCTACACACTTTGTCATGAGAAAAAAAATTCCAGCCCTTTTTCCACTGCATTGTCTCACATTTGCTTTTCTGAAAAAAAAAACCCATGGAAATAATTCACACTGATTCTGTTTGTTGACTGATAAAATAAAAAAACTTGTTGACAAGGTTCTGATTTACAATACATAATATAATAAAAAATGACACTGTCGTGGCTCTTCTTCGGAGGAGAACTTCTTTTGAAAGGAGACTCGTGACCACCGTCTTTCAGTTGTAACAGTGAATCATTTTATTCCAATCAAAAGTACAGTGTGGAGAGAGTCTGCCAATTCTGGGTGCCCCTCTTCTCTCTCTCAGACAAAAGAACGCCTCATGTTTTATACCCTACTATACGTCATATGTTGTTGTACTGTTCCCATATGCAGGATGTCTGCATTTCATCCATAAGGAATAATCATTAGCCCCTACCATTACTTACGTGGTCTACATGCTGCAGACACAGCAGGACCCCTTAGCATCTCTGTCATGTACACCCATGTACATGTATGTCCTATCTAAAAAACAGTTTATCAAATTAGGTCTGGGAACGGATCCCACTCTCCTTTCCAAGTCTACCCCATGGGCCTCACTATATTATTCCTCAACTCCATACCATTCCTTCAGGCCTATGAACATCTGCATAGCCAATACACATACTACAACACAAAGGGCAATTTCACTTTATTTTGTAGTCATTAATTCTGAGGATAAAGTAGGCAATGGATAATTCTTTCAGGGCCTAAGAGATCATATCTGTTTCATGTATAAAAACACATGAGGAATTTGTGTTAGAAATGAAAGCATAGAGATTGCTCATAGTGTTCTGCTGCAGAATGAAGAAGTTGTAGAGTCCACACGGAATTAATTGTTATGCCTGTCTACAAGAGAATTTGTTTATCACTTAATGTAGTTGTTCTATCTCTGTATGATCAGATTACAGGTTAATTGCTTTAACACTGTTTTGTATAATTTATTCTCAGCTGCAGATGTGTTGCCTCAAGCATAGTTTGTGCATAGAGTGTTTCAGGAGTCCACATATTTTTTGCAACAGCTTCTAGGAATTTATGAAGTAATGTCTCATCAGGATTTCTTTTTCTATATATTTTATTTTGGAGAAGTTGTGCCATTTTTGAATCTCAATCCTGTTATATGGAGATAAGATGGTGAGTAGAGAAGTTCCAAGGCATATTACAGTTTCTGTACTACAGATTCAGTTTATTGGGTTTGGGATTTCCAGGTTTTTACATTAGATTACACCAGACTGGCAGCCTACAAGGTTCATCCCTTCCAAAACCAAACTATTACATAGGACCTTCGGAGATTTTATTAGTTTATACCCACATTCTGCTCTGAAAGTCAAGGCTGTTCAGCATCCATCATAACACAGTCCTTTGATGGGTAAGTTAATCCTGATGCTTGTTCAGTGCAGAAGCCTGGCCCTAGGTTATTTTTCATACAGCAGATGGCACAGGGAGCGGTTAAGCAGCACATGGTCAGCTACTAATCCGTGGTGGTGATTAGTGTGTGTGTGTGTGTGTGTGTGTGTGTGTGTGGCCTCCTCATGAACATGAGGAGGAGCCGTGAAAAACCGAAGCCCAGACATTTCAATTAGAGCTATCACCAATCGCGCCCTTACTCTGCACAAAGCCCTGATTAAAAGAGCTCTGCTAATCTATCAGAGTGCTGCTACTCCACTTTTAAGGAATGAAGGACATTAGGCCACACGTCAGTATCAAACTCCTCCACTTGGAACAGTGTTGAATATTGGGTTGTTCTTAGCGCTCCAGGTTCCATGTGTGCTGATTAGATGGAGTCTTTTTTTGAGAGTTAGCTAAAAGCAGAGTTTTAGCCTGTTACTTTTTTCTTGCACATTAAAAGGCCTTTAAAAGGTCTCTTAGCAGACGGTCTCAGAGTTAAATGTGTTTGGCTTTTAAAAGTAATCTGCAGATGGAAACCACTACATCCCAGATTATGTATGAAGTGAAATGAAAAGTGGAAATTAGCAGAAGCGAATGAAATGTGGCAGTTGACTCAGCATCCTGCTGAATTGCACTCTTCCATTTTACAGCCGAGAGTCTGCAATGTTCATTGAATTTCACGGAAGCTTATGGGGGATTCTCATAATTAATGCTAAACGCTTGGGTGGCAGTCTTAATGGCCTTTTTGGGTCAGTGTAGAAAAGAATGTTTCTCATTAATCATCGGCTCTTTGTTATCTGTTTTCTTTTCTAACAGTGACTTCACTTAAGCGAAGGCATAGTTCGCCAAAGTTTCTCCCCACATACCCTTCAAATCAGTGAAAGAAGTGTTGTTTGGATACATTGAATATTCTCCTTCAGGGCTGTATGAATCAAAGACAGCATCTAGTGCAAAAGTGCCTGTCATACTGGTTCTTTTTTCCTCAGTTAAGCAATAGTTGTGGCATGGAGGTTACGATGTAGAAAACATTCCTGTGCTTTTTATTCCCTGTGGGAAGACCTCTGAAAACTGATTTTCAAAATATTGTATGGTGTCCATCCGATTTAACGCCTCCGCAGTACACTGCCATGAGAAATATCTTATGTTCATTTGAATAAACGAGGTGAAAGGTGAGTGAACTCATGACACCGTGCTCAGAAGCGTTTTGCATGTGACAGAACGACACTGAGTTTTAATGTTCCGCTGTTTTTGTGTGATGGTTCTAAAACGCACAGCTCCCTGGAGAATTGTCTTGATTTAATATTGGCCAAGAGAGCTAGTGCACTCAACTGTCAGTCATTTTGGAATAGCCAAGACTATTTCAGAAAGTTATCATTGTGAAATTCCCTCCAAGGATTTTTTTTTGTCTGTGTGAAATCAGACCTAAGAGCGAGGACTATTGGCCAGAGTTTATAATCGTTTCTGCTCTGTGAAATGCTTGGCGCCAGCACACTGTCATCCCATGTCAAAAGCCTTCAGACTCAGAATGTGTAAATATAAATACGTAATTTACTCTTTGTCTCCTTAATCACATCAGATTAAGTTTGGGCTGATAATAGCTCATCTCATTAAAATTTTGACACTTAATCAAGCCATGTTTGCAGTAGCTCATTTGCATGTCCCAGCAGAATAAGTAGCAGTTGTTGCATATTTATTAGAATGCCTTAATAAGGATGTTGAGTTTCCAGGACATAAGATATAGAGCCCTACTTTCCCATTTCATGGTGAATGTTGTTTTCTGCTACAAGCTTAGAAGCAGATTCTCCCTCCTGCTGTTTGGCTTAAAGCTTATTATTTATTCTCATCATTATCTTTAAGTTATATTTAGATAAGGAATGGAAGCAAAGGATTCCTTATTGGTATCACTGAGTTATTTGTTCATTGTTAGTTGTTTGTATTATGACCAAAACCAGTCTAGCTAAGCACCCTCTGCCATCCTCTGGGCACCATCCGACAGCAGCGTTCTCAGGAGGTAATGGAACAGTTTGGAATTATTTAATGTGACATCTGTGGTTCCAGTGCTTTGACTGTGTTTGTGGAGCTTCTTCCAGACATTTGTGTATTTTGTGCCGCCAAATCCATGTGGGAAGATGCTCTTTTGCTACATCTTTTCTCTTAATCTATGGCTGTTTCTGAACTGAAACTAGGCTGTAAAACCAATTTGTGTTATTTACTGAAACAAGGATTGGGTCGGCTGATACTTGGCGTTAATGCGTGAGTAAACTATTTTTTTTTATGTGACCATAAAACTTGCAGTTGGTAGCAGTTGGATAAAACAAGTGATGATGTCCATTAATAACCATTAATAACCATTGCAAGCTTTAAAGTAGACTTTTGCTAAATAAAGATAAAATAGAGAGGATTTCTGCCATTGCTATGTAGTGTGGCGGCAACCTTCCAAGTCTTGACTTGCTCAGTGGTTGCCCTGGTGATGTATGAAGTAAAAAAGCCTCTGATTGGCTCATTTCTACCTCGTCTGCTCCCCGCTAAGCCCTGCCTCAGTACGAATGCTATCAACTTTTTAAACATCCCTTTATATATATATATATATATATATATATATATATATATATATATATATATATATATAGAGAGAGAGAGTATATTATACGTTTCCAGATTAATTTACAAGGCTTATCAGTAGCTTCTGACATTCACCATACTTTTATTTTACATCAGTGGGGAATCTAATTATTTTTGAAGTTAAATACTCATATAGGTGTCCTGTGTAATTCAAATCTGTCTGATATGGGGTTTTACAAAGCAGTAGGCTACCGCTGCTCCGGAGGCTCCCTGAGCCGCTGCTGGTCTAATATGATAATCTTTCTTATCAGGAGTTCACCTTGGTTCCAGCTTTAATATGTCATCAGCGGCAACTACAGAGATCAGTGCAGTGCAAGATATAGAAAGATAAAATAAGGACTGTCAGCATATGGTAGTGTAATTTCATTGAGCCAACTAAATGTTAATAGAAGTGTCATTTTGTGAAGGTAGGTTAGATGGTAGGACAGTTCTTGTTGAATTGGAATGTCAGCTGCACAGAGTGTGAATGTCAGTTCACACTGTGACAATAAACTGCAACCAAAACTGACCAAACGCACCACCTAATACGTATAAAAACAGGGCCCGTGGGTGCATTTGTGGGGACATACATGTATTACATGTATTTGTCATGTAGTGAAAACCTTTATTATCAGTAACTTGCATTTGCAGCGAAATTATATACCTCTTCAAATCCTGATTCTAATTACCAAACCTGAGCTCTAGACCGTCAAGCCATTGCTGGAAATTTGCAACCTTCTCATTTGTTTATTCAAGATTTCTGATGTCTGGTTTGTGGTGCAGTGAGTAAGTGACACTATGGCTGCAGATATGCCAGGTACTTTACATCTTTAGCAAAAAGCACAGCTCTAGTCTAGTCTTACTGTTAGAGAGATCTAACTGTTGGAGATCACTTAGTTGTTCTGCTCTCAGTGTTCATTTACATTTACAGCATTTAGCAGACACTCTTATCCAGAGCGACTTACAAAGTGCTTTGCTATTTACCCAAGAAAAACTTTAGCTAGTTAGAATAGACCAATAATTCAAAGGATACCTCTAAACCTTAGATATTACTAAACACAAGACAATAAGGTGACCATAGTACTCTAATCGTCCAAGTATTCTTGGAAGAGGTGGGTCTTCAGTCTGCGTTTGAAGACCGCGAGCGACTCTGCCGTTCGGACACCCAGGGGAAGCTCGTTCCACCACTTTGGTGCCAGGACAGAAAAGAGCCTGGACGCTTGTCTTCCGCGGATTTTGAGGGATGGCGGGTCGAGCCGAGCCGTACTTAAAGCTCGAAGGGCTCTAGGTGCGGACCAGCTTTTGACCATTGCCATCAAGTATGGAGGGGCTTGTCCGTTCTTGGCTTTGTAGGCCAGCATCAGGGTTTTGAATCTGATGCGGGCAGCTACAGGAAGCCAGTGAAGAGAACGCAGCAGTGGAGAGACATGGCTGAATTTAGGGACATTGAAGACGACCCGTGTCGTTCGAAGCAGTCCTGAAGCTGTGCTTTGATGCAAGGAAAGAAAAAGAAAAGAAACCAACACAACCTGTACCTGTAAAGACCTTAAGTAAGACATAACAAAGGTGCTGATGTGCAACTCATTAGCTTTGAAGTGGGAGGAAAGGTTCGAGAGATGATTGTAGTTGATTACAGAGGTGTGTTGAGTGGATTGATCTTAAGAGATGAGACGAGAGCTCCAAAGCACATCTGGAATCTTCATTCCAGTGCTAAATGTATTCATAACACTCCTGTATATTGTACTTGTTCATGCAGGCAGTGTACACAATCTCATTGTCTACTCATCTGCTTCAATATTGTTGGGAGGATGGCTTGTTAGCTCTGAGGAGAACAGCCGTGGAGAAGGATGCCAAAGGGGATTCACGGGCAGTGTATTTTACTTTAGTAAGTGGCTTTTTGGTATCACCGTCTGTCTGCAGTGTATTCCCCTATACCATTATCTCGGAATAAGCTGAACAGCATCCTGCTCAGCCTGTGGTCTTATTATAAATGATGAAATAATTCCTCATGAGGGGTTGTGGTCTCTCTGGTCCCTCGCCTACATAAAGCGAGGGTGGCCCAGCATGGTAAGTATACAGCGTAACACAGAAGAGGAACACATGCAGTGGCATTAATAGGCTTGCATCCTACTGTAGGGCAGCACAGAGGTTAAAAAAATACCTAAATCAGGAAACTCTACTGCTGACTCTGGAGTGAATCACTCTGTAGACTGTTAGTATATTCGCTCTGGTGCTGCTTTGAAAGTGTCACTCAACCTATTTCTCTGTGGAAGGTCTTGTCACTTATTTTCTTTCGCCACTAGGTACAAAACAACAAATACGCACATCATATGAGGACTTTCGGTTAAACCATGTCACCTTTATTATGTCTAAAATTGTGAAATCTGTGCCTTTTGCATATATCTCTTCATTTCAGAAGTGTCAGAAACTGTCAAGTAAGATGGATTGTTTTTGTCCAGAAAAAAACAATACAAGGCAATTTTGCAGCCCAGTAGTTCAGCTGCTTACTGACACTAACTGTTTGTGCTGTGGTACTGTACGCCCTGCGACCGTTGCATAAATATTAGGCCAAGGCCACTTTATATAGATTGATTTTGGAGCAGGGCTTGTATACATTTTAAGGGGCATTGAGAAAACCACATTTAAATGCATTGCTTTCCATACAAATGCATGTGGGTTATGAAAGAAGCTTTCCACTGCCAACTTCAGATTTTTTTTCCCTAATATCAAGGCTCTGCTTAAAACATGCCAAGTGAAAATAAATGGAAATCGATGAAGATTTCCCCCTCTTGCGTCCTCTTCCACATCAGCAATTATGAAGTGGCATATAAAGCAATCTGTGCAATTGCTGTGAGAAGCTCCTGTATTTTATCCACATAACCCTGATTGATTTTTCACAATCTGTCCTTGGCTAGAGGTGTGTGATTATCACGCAAGGCAGAAATGGGCTTCTTTTTGTCCGTTTCCTGGATTTGAGAGTTGCAAGCTGCTTGGTCAAATCGGCACGATTTAATTACGAGACCCATCTGTGTAAAGGGCTCTGCTGAGATTAGCATGGGAAGACAGGTGAGAACAGCGAGATTCTGGCTGGCTTTCTGCCCACTCCGCAAGTGGCAATACACTCTCATACTGAGGGGGCTCTTCCCAAAAACTGGGTATGTGATGTGTCATGTTGGAGGGAACGACACTATACGTCCAAATGTTTGTGGACACTCCTTCAAATGAATGCATTCAGCTATTTTAAGATGCACCCTTTGCTGACCCAGATGTGCAAATGCACACACACACACAGCTTGTGTAGGCCCTTTAGAGAAGTACTGCCAATAGAATAGGATTCCATGGAGGAGATAAACATGAACGAATTGGCACCATTCCTAATGCCAGTATGTGCTAGAGGGGTATAAAGCCCCCTAGCATTGAGCACATTGGAACTGTGTTCTGTTTTCTCTGGAATGGTGGTGCTCCATCGACTACTTTTGGGATGAGTTGGGGAGTTGGGGGTGAGGTGATAATCCAACATCCCAACCTCACCAATGCTCTTGTCGCTGAATTCGGTCAAAAAAGTGTGTTTGAGAATTTCCTGTTGTGTTTGCCCAGTGCTACCTATGTAGTTATCCACAGAAAGAGTGACCGTGAAATGGGTGAGTTAATGGTCCAAGTGTATTGTTTAACCCTAAAAAATATTTTCTGTGCTCTATAACACTCAATACTGATAGATTAGTTCCATCAGTGCCAGTTTATTGCGGCAAAGCTACAATACAGCTGCGCTTATTACAGGAAGCAGGACATTTAGCTATGGCCACTGGCTGACACTAATATTATGGTGATAATGAGATTTAATGTAAATGAATTCAAGCTTTTGGCTATCAATCTAAAGTAAAATTAACAAAATATTTTGGTGCACTATTGAGGGGGCTGAGATGGCAAAATTCCATTGTGCTTGTGTTCTATTATTTTGTGTAGCTTTTAGCTATTTTCTCTTGTTAACTCCCTATCACGTTTCCTAGCCTACTATTGCCATCTGCCTAATCACTTGCTGTCCTCTTCCTCCATTTGAATGAACTCCGAGGCAAGTAATTGTGAAACAAACCACGGCGCGGCTGACTGCAGCAACCAGACAAGATGCAATCACTTGAGGGGTCGTTGTTTCAGTCCTTGGGATCTAGTAGTAACCTTTTGGGAGGCTGACTTGGTGCAGATTCTCCAAAAATAATATACAGAGGCCTAAGGTTGGCTCATGTCTCAACGTGTCGGGCTGCAAGTGTATGCAGTTTTCATGCATAAGGCTCTGTTAGGGTGCAGAAATATCTACTGCTCTGTTGCCAAGCTTATTATTTTAGAAGCAAGAGCCAGTAAATTAAGCTTTGGTGTGTGTCATCTGCAGTTTCATTCTAACAGTGGCCTAACTGTATTCATGGAAACACCTTTGTGCTGTGATAGGCGAAAATGAACTAGTGTGACATTTGCTTTGTCTGTGGGCACGTATTGTACTGGACCTGTCGTCTGAGATTAGTTTAGCTCCCTAAATTGGCTTGAACAAATGAATGGCTTCGCTGTGACCACAGGCTGGTTGGTTTTCAGCTTATGGCTTGTAAGTAACATGGTAGAAATTATTATTCTGAGGGAGATTTTGTTGTTTCTATGGCAGAGCTGGATAGATGAGTTTCCTGGGGTGATCTGTACTTTTGCAAACAGAGCAAGGGCTCACAATAAAAGTGTGTTTCAGAATAAATAAGAAAGCTAAAGGACTTCAGCGGAGGCTTTTAGCATTGTTGAATTTTTCAGAACCAATTTAATGTGCCTTAAAATAACTTTTGAAAGTCAGACGTTGCTCGCACTTAGCAGTGAAAAACTGTTGCACAGTTTATTTAATTGCACCTGATTTGTAACTTTTAGTGTATATAGCAATATTAATGAGCTTTCCTGTTCAAGAACATACTTGAACAGAAAGGTTGAAAAGTCATTACGCTGCTTTGTGCAAGACCCCACACAGAGTCATGCAAGGGATAGTATTTTAATGATCGAAATTCAGTGTGCAACCTTCAAAACAGCGGTTGCCGGTATTGGTATTTTACAATAACATTTTACAGCAAGTGCGACAGCTTGAAGGCTGCTGTGCAACCCCTTGTGTCTTTATGAAGTTGGTAATTAGATCATGAACCTTTTCGGTACACAGACCGAGCCATTAGTTAGAAGTCTTATTCCATAAAAGGATGACGTTATTTCATTACTAATTTTGCTAATGGCTTTGCTTGTGGTATCAAGTCACCCAGACTGGTATCTCCATATTTTCACCATCAAGCTCAAAATGCCCTCTGGATCATTTGGAGGACACATGCTTTATTCTCAGCCAAAGGAAGCAGCCATGCTGTCAATAATCAATTAGCCTCCCGACGACTCTGTGCAGCGGGGGGAACCTGGAGGAGACTGGCACTGGAGCATTCACCTTCCCTCTTGTTCACAAGGTACTAATTTCAGCCTGCCTGTTGTTGTCCTTATTGGATAAACACAAGAGCTGCTACCTGAAATCCCTCCCTGGGTTTATTTCAGAGGCTGAGGCACAAGGGCTTGCTACTTCAGGTTATAGTTAGCACTCTTAAAGGCACAGTTCTTAAGTGGCAAAGCTGTTGCTCTGTCTTTTGCTTTTGTGTTGTGTTATTTGTTTCTAACACATAAGTAATGCTGTCCATATTACCTGATTAATCTCTGTTATTCTGTAAAAAGATTAGTTGATTATTTGACAGTTTCTATGATGTCTGTTTTAAGGCATGCACTTATATGAGAATTGTGGGCCAATGTTAATATCTGTGGAAGTTGGGACTATATCCAGCATTATAGAGAAAACCCTTTTTCAGTGCAAAACAATCAATAAAAGGCAGATATTTTACTGCAAAGAAAGAATTCCTAAAGAATTCTGGAGTACCCTAAATACATTCAAAGTATCAGTATTACCTAAACATAGGTCTAATGTAATAATACACTATATGGACAAAAGTATTGGGACATCTGCTCATTCATTGCTTCTTCTGAAATCAAGGGTATTAAAAAGAAGTTATTCTGAGTTTGTTGGAGTAACTGTCTCTACTGTCCAGGGAAGGATTTTCGCTAGAATTTGGAGGAATTTCTGTGAAGACTTGATTGCATTCAGCGATAAGACCATAAGGAAGGTCAGAATGTTGAATGATCACAACCCCACCTCATCTTAAAAGTATAAGAGCACCATCATTCCAGAGATCACAGTTCCACTGTTCCACAGCTCAATACTGGGGGACTTTATAGCCCTCTAGCTAATGCCTGGCATTAGGCATGGTGCCAACAGGTTCATGTTTATCTGCTCCAGGGAATCCCATTCTATTAGCAGCACTTCTCTACTGGTACTAGACAAGCTGTGTATGTGTGTGCATTTGCACATCTTTGTCAGCAATAGGATATATATTGTAGGATATATATTATTGTGAATACAATAATTGAATACAATAATTTGAAATTTGCTTATTTTTTCTCAGGCACACATAAACTTGGACGATAGCGTTATCTTTTGCAGAAATACAGCATTATCAGGCTAGTATTATAAATATTATTAAAACTCTTATTAAAGATCTTGCCCCAGCTGCTTCTTCTGCTGTGTTGCAGTGATAAGGAATTTAGTGTGAATTTTAATTACGGAAAAAACAGTGATATGTTTAATGGCAACATTTTTGCTTCATGGATAGTTCCATGTAGTTACTGATTATTGAATACTAAAGCATTTAACATTATAGGCTTGTTCAGGCATGAACATACTGCTGCAAGTTCCCAGTATAAAATGATTTATACTCACTTACCATTATAAATGATCATGAAGACCAGCATCTGCTGAACACGTAAACACACTGTTTAAAGCCATGTGTGTGTATTTACACACATACAATGTACAATCCATCCTCATGTTACTTGTGCAGCTGCTTCTGTGCTTGAATTGAAGCAGGAAGTAAGTGCGAATCCCGACCCATGCCACTTTGCTGTCAGTGGCTGGTGTCTGAGAAAGAAACACTGGCTGTGCTTTCTCTGGGTGGGTAAATGGCGTCCTCTTCCCTAATCACACTAGGGAATATTGGCTGGCACTGATGTCTGTTAGCTGGTGTGGTGGAGCTGGGGACCCCGTGCTTTCCTGGGTGTTTCCACTGTCTGGTGATGGCGCACTGGTGGCAGTTCAAAAAGAGGTGCTAACTGGTTTCTCATGTGTTAGAGGAGACGTGTTACGTATTTACCCCCCTAGTGTCAGGAGCATTGCTAGTGCTAGGGAAGCTACAGACAGGTGGGTTAATTGGCAGTACCAAATGAGAGAAAAGGAATAACAAAAATCTTTTTCTTTTTCTGTGCTCTCTGTCCGCTTTTGCTTTCTTTAATTTCCCTCCTCCACACGAGTAGTCACTACTGACGGAAGCTATAGTTTGCAGTGCTTTGTGGACATATACACCTACAAAAACTTAAAAGACAGGCTACATAAAATAGCTTTAAGTTCTCTAATACTCTGTAGACATCTTCCAGACATTTCCCACAGCCTTAAGAACTAGACCTGTTGGTGGCACTTCCACCATTGTTGTTGTAGTTAGAACTGAGGATTGTGTCTTTAAGAGGTGTGTAATGGGGCCATGTCATGGAAAGGACTCAGAAGAGTAAATGCACTTATCTAATTTAGAGCCTTTAAGTTCACAAGTAGACACCTGCATCTCCCAGCCCAACCGCACGTGGATTCAGAGATAGAAGGAGATAAAGGGCAGCACAGATTAGAAGTAGGAAGTTAGAAGAAAGTTAATGTTTTATATGTGTCTCATATCTGTGTGTCAGTGCTATAAGTAGTGTTTATTTTTGAGAGACAGTTGATGCAGAATTAATGCATCGCTGATTTGAGATGTATGTAATCCCACGTGTGGCTGACCTGCTGAAAGGAAAGTGACTAAAAATAGTGAAGCGTCTGAGAAGAATTAGCTCGCTTTGAAAGTGCCAGGAAAAACGGCTCGCTGTCACCCTGCATAAGGCTCAGTTTTGCTATCCTGACAAAAGTCTGAAATAGAAACAAACCAGTAGGGGACTGTCTGTATTGTTTAGCTCCCTGAGGGTTTGCCTTGGCTGCGGTTCAAAGGTCATTTTCTGAGGTACAATGCATCAGCCCTTAGGGGTGTAACAGTATACTCAGGTTATAGATTGATTCGTGATGCTTAGTCCTTAATTTAATATTCTCATGATGTTTAAAAAAGAGATAAAAACGGAAATGTGTGCATGTCATTGCAGAATGTGCTAGTGAATAGAATTGGGAGACGAGCAGGCTGGGAGGTGGGAGTGAGTGTGTTGTATGACATTGAACGTGCTGATGTGTGTTAGGTTGTGAGTGTGTCATATGACATTGAAGGTAATGGTGTGGGTCACATTGAGAGTATGTAGAATGTACTGGTGTGGGTTTAGTTTGCGGTGTGTCATGAAATTGAATGCATTGTGTGGGTTAAATGGGAAGTGTGTGATAGGATCTTGAACATTCTAGTGGGAGTTCAATTGGGAGAGTCGTATGATATTGAACACACTGATATGGATAAAGCTGGAAGTGTGCTGAATGACACTGATCGTACTGGTGGGGGTCCCATTAAGAGTGTATGATATATGTATAAAAGGATTGGGACACCTCCTTATTTGTTGTTTCTTTCTAAATCAAGAATCTAAATCTGAATATGCTAGAATTTGAGACAAGATAAGAGTGTTAGGACTGCTGATGGCAATCAGCATGACCCAAAATTAAAACTAGCAGCATTTTTAGAATAATGCAGGATAAGATGGTGCAAAAGCCACATCAAAGTGAAACTACCTGCGCTACTTGCACAGCTTTTGCTACTCCCCGCCCTCTGTAATATCATAAACCGTGATGGTATTTTAAAACGGTATCAAAGTATGAAAAGTGGATCC
Source organism: Salminus brasiliensis (assembly GCF_030463535.1). Classification (NCBI taxonomy): domain Eukaryota; kingdom Metazoa; phylum Chordata; class Actinopteri; order Characiformes; family Bryconidae; genus Salminus; species Salminus brasiliensis. Next base: position 23,364,001 of record NC_132893.1, on the reverse strand, counting down.
CATGCAACCCTAGTTGTTACACCATATGCTCTACACGCTAATTTGGGGAGTAGAGTAATAAGAACCAGACACAGTGCATCTCGAACCAGTAATAAGAGAAGCATTCAAGTCTGTTTTCCATCCTCTTAAGAATGCTGTAGCATCAGTTTGCTTTAGCAATCAGGTTTGACTGACATATTGAGACCGCTGTGTAAATCGCAATGGTGGAATTATATAGACCCTAAAATCGACCCTTGTATTGAACCTTGTTTCACTTCACAAATTAACTGCCAATGCATCACAATACCGAAGGGGATATCACAAACTGGCCGACTTCATTTTAGGTGAAGCAATTGCTCTTCCGGTGGCCTCTGGTCCTGAACTGAATATAAATCACACTGATTCTAGAACTCAGTCTTGTCATGGACGAGAAAAAAAAGCTAATAACAAAAGGAAATGGGTCCCTTGAAAGCCTCCCTTCATTTTGTTTGTAAGATGTAGCATGTTGATAAAAGGCGCCCCAAACCCAGTGTATTCTGTTTGAACTGTAGACGATAAGAACGGCCAAGGCAGCAGCAAAATGAAGAGCGGAGAAGGTAAAGAGTATTCTATGTGTCAACAGATGAGAAAGCGCTATTTGATGAGGAAACGTAGCTGATGGAATCGCAGCCGAGGGTGAGAGATGAAGAAAAGGCCCTCGGCAGTGTAGCTTTTTGTTTTTTTTCCCCCTCTCTTCCAACTGTATTTCTGAAACCAGGCTCCGCATCTTGACTGGAACAATGATCCAGTTGCTCCAGCTGCAGTCCTAGAACTCCCTGCTAGTGCTAGAAGCTCTGACACCTTGTCAGAAATCAGAGCGCCTCCATCAGAACATCACGAGCCTGACATTTAGAAAGTGCTCCTTCCAGAATTATGATAGGCATGGGGCACATAAACCTGTAAAATTATAACTGTTCCTTGTATAAGACATTAATTATGCGAAGAATAAGCACTAGGAGCAACTATGACCAAGCCTTACCATTAATAATTGGAATTATTCGAAGCAAATAGGTTACCATGTCCAGTATTTGAAGTGTCTCTGTCCTTTGAAACAACGGTCATTCTATCCTCCTGACCACTGCGAGAGCATGCTGCCCTGAATTTATAACAATGGATTGTAGTGTACAGGCGCACTCTGAGAGAGGATCCTTGAGTACACCTGGTAAATGATCAAAGGACCAGAATAATAAAAAAAAATAACCATAATAAAAGAAATATTTTTAATTAAAACTTTAATTAAAAGCTCAACCCACAATTGTGATATTTTCTTATGACTGTTGCAAGGTTAGATAAGGTTTACAGACATGTAATACACATATGTTTGCAAAAATATCTACATTTACAATTTGCCGTTCATTTAAAATCAAATTAACTATATGTATGAAAGGGCATAATGGATTTTTGTCATGCAACTAAGCCAATATCGCCAAGCATGTTGGCCAATTCTGTGTCGTTTTTTCCAAATTGCCTGGTTTTCATTAGCTACTAAAATAAACCTGTCATATTTGTGCAATTTTGACTAATGATTAACTGTAATACAATAGTTGTGATTAATGATTTTGTTGTTTTTTTTCCTGTTTTTCTTGCAATTTAATGATTCAACTACTAAAGTACAGGCGTAAAGCGACCAAATTGACTGATTACCAATTTTGCCTCACAGCTGTCTTTATTTACACAGCTTATTTATTAGCAGCTGATGCTATGATGTATTCACATGTAATTATATACTGCACTATTGTGTGTGCACACAGATACCTGCAGTTAAACAGGACAATGTGCATAGGCAAGTAAATTGATTTAGTTTGTTGAGAGTGTAAAAACGTAGGTAAATATGCATGATAATAACATTAGCGTTAACTACTTACCTATCTAACAAAAGAAGCATTTTTTAGAGCTTCCCTCTAAACGTGTAATTGAACCCAGTTAGACATAATTAGGCTTATCTTATGGTTGAACTGGTGTTGTTTTATTTATGTTATATTCATGTAGGATATTACAATATTTGTTATATTCTGAATTCCAGAGTCTGAATATTCTTAATAATTAAAAGTACATTTTTCTTTAAAGCAGCATTGCAGAGAATTGGTGTTTCTTGCTCCTGGACTCCCCTACAGTCAGGAAGTGCAAATTATGCCTTAAACCACAGCTAAAGGCCGCTTTACACATGCATTTCTGAACTAGCTAAAAGATAAAGAACTGTCATTGAAAGTCAAAGAATCATATGGACAAATGCGGGAGAGTGTGAACGATGTCCAGTTCACTTCACCAGAGGTGGCCGCACCTTGCAGTAGCACTGAAAGGGATGCTACTGTCAGTGGGACAGAATGATTCTGAAGCTGTTATTTTATATATTTTATATATTATTTTAATGTTTGCTACATAATGTTGCCTTAAATGTGTTTATTATGTTGTTACATTATCATTATATCATAAAATGCTCTTTAAATGACAATAATATTGTCCAGAAAAATATTGTCCAGAAAATTGTTACAGGCGTGACATGCCTACATAAACATAAAATCCCACAAATGGAAATTGGAAAATTATTTAAGTCAGCAGATATAACTGCAGTTTGATTAGTGCACTAGTGTTTTTTTTTTTAAATAATGTGATACTAATCATGTATTGTGAAAATGTCTACGCAACTTGATATAATACTTTTGCCATCTTGCCTACATCAGCTGATTATGTAATAGGTAGATATGAATTAACCACAAAAAATGGTTACTTGTTTTTACCTGCCACACCCAGGAGGGGGCGCTAGAAATGTCAGTACAATCTTTTCATCTGCAGTCCTTTACATTTTTTTTACTACAGAATACTGCAAAAACACTCCCACAATTTGTCAAATCGTCTTGTGTTTGGGACTGTAATGCCAAATGTACCCAGTACATCGAATTAGGTTTGAGTGTTCTGCATCTCAGCTCAGCTGCTCCTCGCCTTTAGGTAAAGAGGGCCTGCTATGACTACTGCAGCACAATCCTTTCTCACTCAATTTCGCACGCCGTTACGTGTCCACGACCCTGCAGTTACAGAGATTTACTCAGAAAACAGGCTTTTGATGACAGTTTTTCCCTGCTGTCAGCTCGTCAACATTCAGACTAAATTACTGCTAATGCTAATGACCACGGGCTGCATCAGTGAAATAACAAACCCAGGCTTTATTAGAGCAATGAAAAACAACCCATTTGTGTATCAGCAGGCATATCAGACTTGGTTAAGTCATTTGTTTTGTACAGAAGCCGATTCCTTGTATAATAGTCTGAGCTTTTATGCTGCTGAATGTAAGATGATAAAAGCTGAGCACAGAAGGACTGCACAACATCAAAAAAACGAGTATATCACAACTATAGGTACATTGTTTGTTCTCCTGTTTTTGTGCTTGTAAGGCAGAGGTAGGCAACTCTTGTCTTGGAGCGCCAGATCACTGCACAGTTTGTGGTTTTCCTGCCCAAGCACACCTAATTCAGCTTACTTGGTAAAGCAGCATTATGTGAGAATTGGTGTTTTTTGCTTCGTTACTTCCCCTACAGTTGTGTTGTGTAATTCACTTTCACATAACTGCAGTAAAAGCATATCAAGCATTGAGCTCACTTTTATGGTACATGTGCATTTTACAAGTGATACAGAACCAGCATCAAAGTGAAAGGAGCATGTAGACTGCTGTGGTAGAGTAATATTACAGAAAGTATGACTCGGGTTATACAGCATTATGCAGTTCTCACGTTACATGGGGCAGTTAGCAGTGCTCCAGACATGGGGCAGCAATGACAGGGACACTATTCTCACATTTACAATCAGTGGAGCACTAAAGGGGTTCAAAGCTGTTATTGTAAGGGAAAATGCTACATAATGTTGCCGTAACTGTCATGCTTAGTAGGTGTGTTGGCAGTTGTACTGTTGTAAGGTAATTTGTGAGTAAGCTTCTCAATAATGGAAGTTTGCTTTAGTTTTTCCTGATATAAAAGAAACTCCACTGTTTTATGGTAGCGGTCAGCACAGGCTGAAATGTAAAGAAAGACGCAGACAAACCACATTTCTTTCATGCTTTTACTGAGGTTGATTCTGGACTTTTTGAGTCTGGCTCTATGGCTCATAAGAGAGATGTGTTCTGTCATGTGTGTTTGTGTGTAAATGTGTATGTGTGTGGGTGTATGTGACTGGTGTGCGAGATGTTGTGTATCCACCCCCTATCCCCTCGGGTCATGAACCAGCTTAAGATCGTGTAATGCATTAAGTCTCTCCCACTGGTGCTTCAGTGCTGTGGACAAGATAATATTCGTTTAACAGGTCAATCTTCCAATGCTCACTCTAGGAATGTGTGGTTTGAATGCTCTCAATCATATATCAGCTCAGCTGATTAACATCAGGGTATGATCAGATTTTATATGATGACACATGACTGGGCTAGAACATTTCTGAATGTCCGAGTATATCAACATTGTGTATATTGTGCGCTGTGTACTCATGTGTATGGATGTTGAATCAGTTTATAATTCCTCTAAATTCAAATCTTATTAGCTTTTTTGGATGATCGCTACCTCTGAAAGATATTTTCAATTCCATTTGACACGACACAGAAAGGTGTAAAGCATCTGCTCGTTGGTATTAGCCTCGGTTCTGTGATCGTGTATGCAGTTTGGCATCAAATAACGTGACCGATCATGGGTCCAAGTGAGTCACAGGCATCTGGTCTATAGCCCAGACATTTCTAAATACACGCAGTAGACCGCAGTACAATTCTTCCATGCTATCATCTCCAGGATTAGATATTTTTTAGATGATGTGTCTGGTAATTTACCAGTTCACTGGTATGAGAATCCTAGAGAATTTACTCTGGCTTTCCTATTATTAGGGTTGTGTTCCCCAATGAGAAACCCATACGGCATTCATGCTTTAAGCTATACATGCTCATCTGCTCAGCTAGCTCATTTATGCTTGTTCCAGGGGTAAGAAACTTCCAGATCAAAGATAAATTCACTTGAGTATAAGCTCTTAAAAATAGCTGCAAAGTAAATGATTCCTGTTTTAGCGAATACCAGAACAGACAACCCTATTTCACTTTTGCTCCTCTGAGATTGCAAAAAGTGCCAGGACTGCAGGTCAGACATGATTAGACGCTGATTGCGCTGTAACTTTTATGCTGTTTATGCTTGTTATCGCATGATTGCTGTATCTGCAGCATTACCTGCAGAGGACTGACCATAAGACGGGCGATTGGAAGGTACGCCTTCTAAAAAATCTTGGGTCTTCAGGCTCCTCATAATCATTTAGCGATTTACTCTGGCTCCATTTGATAAACGAGCTGCACTTTGGCCAGTTCTCTCCGTTCAGCTCAAGGAATTCATTAGGAGTCTTAATATGGCATTATGTTTATTACGCCTCTGCACATTGATTTACCCCTCTGTCATTTCATTTAGTCCTAACGTGCTCGGTCAGCATTCGTGTGGTCAAGTCACAGCACATAGAGGTGATCATTTATTAACCAGCACCTTCTTACTGAGTGAATACAGCCAGGTTGTTATTTGCACTACTCTGTTGCTGTGCAGTGAGCAGACCAGGTGAGACCCGCACAGTACGATGATCATTCATTTTGACAGGTGAAGGTATGTGCTGAGATGAAGAGGCTAAAAGTCTAGTGCGAGCCCAGATATCAATTTATGGTGCCTGCTTAATCGGGTTATGAGAGCATTCACAAGCAGATACTGGGCACTGGAATGTAGAGTTATGTTCAAAATATTGATATAGCAATATATCGCAAATAAACTCTTACATGAATGGATTTGGTTGTGAGTGTAAAAGTTTTCATTCTTTTTAAACAGAGTGAAAAGTAAAAGTGAGTGAAAGCCCTACTGGGATCAAATCTGACGGTGTGCTATATATTACATGTATGTTAAACCTAATCTCTAATAGGCAAAAAATGCCCTAATTAGATGAAGATTACAGAGCTTTTATAGAGGTGGTCAGAGACAGATATCATTCACATTCAATACAAGTGTAAACAGTCTGGGAAGTGGAAATACGTCTGACGATAAAAATGTTTATCTATCTAAATCCCATGCAATGTGTGTGTTTATTTACTGGTCGTAGTATTTCCTTTTGGTTTAAATAGTCCTTCATATTTTCTGATAGAGGCGTGACGGGAATGTGAGAATCATCTATTGTACAGTCGCATTGTAGAACCCCTATCGTTACTCTAAACTGTTCACAGACTCCCTGAGCAGGACAGTTTTGATGAGAAACCAGTGATTACAGGAAATAAAATGGAAATGATGTACGTGTTGGTGTGTTTTTCACACAGGAAATTAAAATCACGTTGATCACACTGGGGACGCATTTTAGTGACAAGTGTAAATGATCAAAGTATATCCAGGTACTATCTAGATAAAAAAACACATGTTAATGCCAGGTGTAAACAGGCCCATAAATATGTTTTTTAATGAGGCAAAATGTGTCAGTTGTGTTGAGTCTAGTATGCTTTAAGTACATCCTTATTTTAAACGGTTCTTTGATGTGTAAATAGGAAGTATGTGACTTTCATTGGGGCAAAAATGCTCAGGTGTGGTTTTACAACCATTATTTTACCTCACGATAAAAACTTTGCTTTTATTGGCTCATTTACATCCCTGTGATGGCACATGGGAACCACATAGCATACCCTAGCCTATCCTAGCCTAGAATAGTTTAGCACTGTAACAAGAACTATCATTATTTGCAGTTCGTCTTACCGGTAGTGTTGCTGTCCTCTCTGTGTCCTCCTAGCGCAGTCTGTGATTTCCTGGCTGAAAAGATGTAAACTGTCGGCTGGGTTAGCTTTTAGCCTAGCACCTGTTCACTTCCCTGCACGGAAACCCGCAGCAGCACTTTCTCAGGCTGACTCTTCTTTCTTCTCTGGATGGGATAGTGCTAGCTATTTGGCTTTTTAGCCTTCTTTCTATTCTTCTAAAATAGTTGTTGTGTTTAGCCCCGACTGTCGCTAGTAGGCATTATTAGTTAGGGTAGTTTTTGGTTTTGGATTTTGCTCGTTTTACAGCACTGTTTTGGTTATGCCAACTTTTCTTTTCTAGTGCAGAGGCAACCATGTTTGTGTTTGAGTTTCATGTCTCTTTCATGTACCAAACTCTCATTATTAATCTATGGCAATACAAATACACATTCACGTTTTAGGAGTTTTGCTGTTACACTTTGTGCAATTTCAGGATGTAGCATGATTCACATGATTTCACATGTGACCATATACTTTACTTCTTAACTTCTTAATGTTTGTTAGTCACTTCACATAGAGATGTATGTGAGTTCTCTGTAAGGGATCATGTAACGCAACAGAGTGCAATACTGCAATACACACAGTGGAACGTAACGCAATGGTGACGCATATTGCATCGCAAAGTTGCTGCCAGCTCTGAGCCCAGCTGTAATCTAATCTGGCCTGCACCAGAAGAAGCACTCTTCCTTTGGTGTCTCACAGATCAGGAAAGCATTTGGCTGGTTGTCTACAGCCACTCTGAAAACGAGTGAACTGAAGAGACATGATTTTCGCTTTGATACACTTTAGTGTATCAGAAGCCTCTATTTTGGCTTCTTGGATTACTCTGGCAAGCTTCCTTCAAGGCAAGATCATAAAGACTGTGTGATTTGTACCTGTTACTTACTATGTGTTCATTTAGCCTTGAAAGTTCCAACATAACCCCTCTCATGTTTTTACCAGCTGAAGAGGCAGTCTAATAGCTCGCAGATTCAGGAACCAAGGGCTGTGATAGATGAAGGTTTAAAGCTTGATTACTATGCGTGTTTGTAGTTTATACTATATGGTAGGCTGAAATCAGTGTTTGTATACATTAGTCATTCACAGTGCACAATGGTTAGTTCACAGTGTTGTGATGAATTTATTTCATGTGTCACTGCAAAGGCATCACCTTTTCTGATTAGGCCACCATGGCCTTTTAGTGGTAATGCATCAGCTATTGAGAGTAATGGTTTTACATAAGCACTATCTATCTATGCTCATATTTGACCTTTGGGGGTTGACATTTCATTGTCAGTCCTTTCTCTGAAACCCTGCACCTATCTGAGGCGGGATGCTGTAATGTTGTTCCTCGCTGTCGGATTTATGGAAATGAATCGTGGGTATCCAAGGCGATGCGCTTGTGTGACAAAATGACTAACAGCTGTGTGCAGACTGCATCACAATGCAGGATTTACCTGCACATCTGTATGTGTGGATGTAGGCCTATGTGTGAGTCAGTGGTTCATCTTTGTCTAAATATTGGTCAGTGTAGGAGGATATCGGGCTTTCACTAGAGATTTTATCAGGAATCGAGTAATCTGATTATTACAGGTAAATCAAGTAGGCTACGTAATTAAGAGGATTTAGAAAATACCACACAATAACAATTGACTTGACCATGGATAAAGTTTCAGAAGCCCTATTCGCACACAATTAGGTGTGTTTGGTGGTTGTTCTTTATATTATGTTTTTCTGAATGGGCCAATAGAAATGCTCCAAAATGACTTGATCATTTTACATTATTTTTAAAATCATTTTACATTGACTCCCATTAATAAAAAAAAATTCTCTTGTCCGGTAAAGTTGTCATTTTGGAGGTTTTTGTGTTGTGTAATACCAACCTTTTTCATAACTGAAAGGAAAAATATTTTTGACAGACTAATAAAAAGACAGAGAGAGAGAGAGAGAGAGAGAGAGATAAGTAGGGGGAGAGTGGCAGGGTGGGGTGGAGCATAATAATGGCCATCTCTCTGTGTGTGTGTGTGTGTGTCTACAAGTGTGTGAAATATTTGCAGTCTGTCATCCTTCTTCTTTTCATACATTTTTACAGCAAGTAGCTGAAGTCAGGGAGAGAACGTCCTCTATAAAAATAAACCCCGTATGGATGTCTGGTCTGAACTCTGGCTCCAAAAGAAATACTCATTTTTTATTTGATACTTGTCTGTCCAGTGTTAAACAGACCAAGGATGTACCAGCATCTATCATACAGATTTGGGCCCAACTGGTAAAAAAAACTTTGGCAGCTAAGAACTGATGAAGTCATACATCATAAAGCATACAGATTTTGGTTTCAGTTAAACTATTTTTCTCACTGATATAATTTGACTGTTCTCACTTGACCATTTGCAACTTTCTCACAGGCTCCACCTTGCTTAGTAACAGTAAAGCCATTTCCGTCTATTATAATCTTCGCTTAGGCCACCTAGCTTATGACAGACTTGCACCAACGTTTAGTACCACAAAAGAAAAGTTGGAAGCAGTGCATTTCAATATATTTTATTATTCAAAAATAATTTTTTTAGCTTATGTGCTAATCTATCTGAACTGGCCTGCATTCATATTATCTCAAATATTTCTGTAAAGCCAATATATTTTATTATTCAAATGCAGGCCAGTTCAGATAGATTAGCACATAAGCTAAAAATGGAGCAATGTTATATGCTGAGGAAGCCTTGTTGCTTCATACATGAGGTCTCATCCAGTTTACTGTTGTAAGTCATGGCACTGGTGGCTCAGCGGTTAGAGCCCCGGGCTATTGATAACAAGGTTGTGGGTTTGAGTCCCGGGCTTGGCAAGCTGCCACTGTTGGGCCTTTGAGCAAGGCCCTTTACCCTCTCTACCCCGGGTGCTGGAGTTGGCACGTGTGTGTGTGTATGTTCACTGCCACAGATGGGTTAAATGCTGTGCAGTGTACACTGTACAGTGACAAATATGTGCACCTTTGCATGTGTATGTTCATTACTCTTAAAGTTGTCAACAGCTTCACAACAGCTTGAAAAGAGTTCAAGATCGGAAGCATCATCTGTCAAACTTGGTGGAGGCACTGTTATAGGATGGACCTGTATGGCTTCAAGTGTTACTGGGTCACTGGTGTTTATCAATGATATGATAAAGCTTATATATATATAAAGCTTATTATAGGAGCAGCAAGATGAGTTCTCATGTGTATAGAGCGCAACTTTCTGCTCAGATTTAGTCAAATCCTGAAAACCGATGACGCTTCACTTTACAGATGAACCTCAGTTGTACCCAAGCATAATAAAAAAAAAAAATAGACAAACTAACAAAAAAGCAGCAAGGTAAGGCCTGGAAAAGCATTTGGTGGTGTTCATGGTTTCCAGACTCCAGGTAGACTTTGGAGAGACTATGTAAAATAATTAATTAAAACTGAAATCCACACTTCAATCATATCCGTATGGACTTGAATTAATAACACATGATGCTATGCATGGACGTGGTGCCTGCAGGCACTTGTACTTCACATGTGGCCTGTTAATTATCTTTATGTGCTCTAAACTCTAAACTCCTCAAAGGCAACTAAGAAGGATTTCACAATTGGCTGACCCTTTGACACCATGTCCTCATCAAGTAAGTGGAGGGGTGAGCTAAGAGCTGCCAGGTTAATCTGTGAACAACCATACAGCAGCAGTCAGTAGTAAACTAACACACAGTTGGTATGTTTTTCTGTCAGGCAGAGTTGCTGAATATGCAAAGTTATCTGTATCCAGGTACCTACAGCCTTGTCTAAGTAAATGTTGCCTTTTTTAAGCACAGAAGTAAACTTTAGTATGTATTAAAAGTTGTTTTCTTTGCACGTTCTGAACTTCAGTGATAAAAGTGGTTATTTAAGTATTTTGGACTTAGCTGCAATAAAAGAACCAGTGAATTTAGCAGTGCCATATGAAAGTACAAAAGAAAAAATGAAATACGCTTATAAAAAGTCCCTTGATGGCACCTTGCTATCGGCTATGCTCTAGGTTGTAAGAGATTTCCTTAATACATTTCTGCACTATATTCGGTTGGTGAATAAGTAAATACGCAAGTTTTATAGCTTCTTCGTACGCTACCAGGGACAGACTGTGGGGGTGGGTTGCCAGGACGATTCCCTCTAGGGACAGGGAGTTGTGATGACTATGCTGTATGCTGTTGCACATGGCTGTCCCAGCCCGGAGCGCATTATAGCTCTGCCGGACCACAGGGTCCAAAGCGCCTGAGCGAAAATCAGTATTCCTCTCCGCTTTTTCCACCAAGCTCTTCTGGACCGCTGAGATATGACACACATGGCTTGAAGTAGTGTTGCTGTTTGAGTGGAGCTGGTTCAGGTTTGTGCTTCAGATTGTAGTTCCAAAGTTAGATTATCAGAGTTCACATGCTGTTATGATAGGAAGCTTTTTCCTCAACACTGATAGCAATTGAGTTTAAGGCAATGTAGTTTTAAGTGCATTTGTGAGATGCTTTGGCACATCGGGACCCTGGCATTTAGTCAGGACTCTGGCAGGCTTTACAGCTGCATTTAAGCCAAGCATCAAGCAGAAATTCTAATTGCATTCGTGACTAGTGGTACACAAAATTGCATGAATTAGAGATACTACGATACAATTTTTCCCATTTCAGATACTGATATTGAAATCTTGAGTATTGGCCAATACTGATGCTAATCCAGTAGTTTATCTTTAAAAACTACTAAGCTTTAAAATGGGCTGCTTTTAACTCAATCACTTCACTTAGGATGAGCATCTGGAAGTAGGCTATCATACTCAAACTACTTAAACACTCTACTACCATACAGGATAGGTGGCAGTGTCAGCGTGGGCTATTTCAGGCTAGGTGTATTACAGGATTCGACCAGATGAAGTCTTGTTTTACACGCCTGTATCCAATCCAGTGTTTTCTGCTGGTAATAGCGGACTCATACTCATCAACATCAATGTGCGTTGAGTATTCTGAAGTATTTCTAGTTATTATACTAGTATTGTGATTTCTATGCTTTGCAGGTGCGTGGTACCTTGCAGTACATTAAAATGCTTTGGCATTTGTAAAATGTTATGTTATTAGAAATGAATTTACCTTTTGATAAGTATAATTATTTTCTTTTCTGAAAAGAAACGTCTGATCTTATATTGACAGATATTTCTTTAGGTTAAACCTATTGACAGTTTTTGTACCACAAAAGTATCTATTTAAATATTTAATTACTGTGTCATCTATATGAGAAATATATATCATTTTAACATCTCTCTTGGTGACTGTAATCTTGCACTGTTGTGAAGCATATAAATAATTCACAGTATGAGCTAGCCAGGTTAAAGTAAAGCCCCTACTGTTTCAACTAAGCCTCTTTAGAGAAACAATGGAAGTCTAAATCTCCCATAGTAAATTCCCAAAAGTGGAATTTGAAAGATTCATCAGGCACATACTACGGACATTGTGTTTGCTGTTTTACTTTGTGGTCAAAATAAACTTGCTGTGGTCGTCGCAGCCTCTTATATACAGTATATTTAATAGAATGATTATTGAAGCGTCTTGATACATGTTTTTTCTTCTTACTGTGGGACTCTGCTTGGTTCTCATTGCAGTGGGCAACTTTTAGCTAGGTTTAGCATGTGGGCATTGCATTTCACATGTAGGAATTTACCCAGTTGAGCAGCAGCAGTCATGTTGTTGTGTTATGCGTAACTAAAACTAAACCTTTCTCAGTGATCTGTTCCTCTCCTCCATTCTTGAACAGCTTACCCATATCTGCACCTGTGTGGCTCTCATTCACTGCTCTTATTTGATCAACACGCTAGCTGCCACTCATTGGTAATAAACATTTTACATTCTGTCAACATTGCGTTATTATTTAGCATTTAGAAAAAAGTTTTTTAATGATTGTGAATCGGTTCAGAATCATCCACGTCTGCATCAAGATGCATCTAAGAATCATATTTTTTTTATATTTTAATTTAATTAGATGCAGATATTTGTGTGCATTTAGGTTAGAAAACTCTTTACTGATTTACTGAAAAGGCATTCAAATGTAAAATGCAGTTGAAATGATTCTAGACTTAAGAGGAAAAGATGAGATGAAGAGATGCTGCAGATGCTAGCGAAAAGGAAACCTGGATTCACCAGACAGTGAGAACCTCAGGTATCTAGTGGATCAGCATTCATCTCCAAGCTCAATGTAATGAGATAGCACTTACCACAAAATCATATGTCTGCCTTGTTTACGGCAAACTGTTCTCTTAATGCACCAATTTTATCCTCAATCAGAAATTTGTGTGTTTGGAATAATCTTTTTCGTCTTCTGTTGTGGAGAGTAAAACTGTGTGTTTGAGTGCTGCTGAGCTTTCATTTTGTGCTATTTCCTCATTGTGCAAATGCCCTCAGCTCGCAGGAGGATGCCACATTTCTGCTGAAAACTTTCTTTTCTTCTGTTAATTATAATAATCCACTGTTTTCTTTTCCATAATTAGAATACAGAAACAATTACAAAGCTTCCTGTCAGATTACGTACCTCCTGTCACTCCTGGCTCTCAGCGCCAGTCTAATGTATAACTCAGTGGTCTCTGGAAAACCACGGCATTGAGTGCTTGCATTTACTTTGTGTCTTAAGGCCATCAACCATGCTGTTGAATGAGAGATGAAGGCCATGCTGAGGTTTTGGGGCCCTACTGTGTTCATGTCCTCAGAGCTCTCTGTGAATAAACTTCAGTAAGTAAGACTCTTGGGGCATGGTGAGGTTTGAAGCAATCTGTAGAATATTGCGCCTTTCTGCCATACAGGATAGGATTTTGAGAACTGCCCAATCAAACCAATTTTTGGTGTGACTTTTGTATGTCTTACCATGCTATTCCCTGTGGTAGATTTGGAGATTGAGCACATAACTGCAATATTAAGACATTCATTTTATTAATATAGCAGGAAGTGGGGGAACCCCCAGGATATTATAGGCCACTAGAGAAGGACTTCTAATTTCTGGGATTTAAAAACTACTGGTCTATAATTTTTAGGTAATTTTAATCAGTTGAAGAACGCTTGAATTTAAACTCTTCAAGTATTGAAGAGTGTGCTGTACATTATTCCATTTGGTAGGCAACAAAAGGGTTAGGTAGATACTGCCAAGTGAACATGCTATGTTCATGCTTTCCAAAAAGAAATCCAGTAAATTGCTGATAGCTAACTGCTAATGTACTACTATAAATTAGCATTCTTTTAAAGTTGCTTTTTGCTTCATTTTTGACTGTATTCGGACATTTTGTAACTTGGAACTTGGATAATTTGTAAGTCTATTTAAAAGAATTGACAAAAAGTCATTTTGCCGTTTTTCACTTTTTGACATAATCTGAATCTGGCAGTTTTCCTGTGCCTTGTGCCAGAAGTTAATGTTGAAAACACCAATACAATTTCTACAAAATGACTTGAAACTAAATCTTTGAACATTACTGCATGTTCTTCCATTAAAAGTTAAGAAGGTTATTCTTCTGTGAAGTCAGCATTTTAGAGTTATAAGTTTTTGGGGTCATAGCAACAATATTTAATAGGGTACATATTGTATTGCTCAATGCAATCTTCCCAGTTCCGTCTGTGCAAACATTATTTAACCGTCTTGAGAAAATAAAGTACTCATTTTAATACTGATCATGTTGCATGAAATGTAAAAAATTAAACATGTAATTCTACAAGGAGGGCAGACCATCATTTTCCTGAATAAATGTCCTCCTGGCTGCCTCAAAATCAACAACAGGAAAAAGTAGCACACTTTTCATGGGAAGCACATTATGTTTAAAATATTACTTTTGAATAATAATGCTGAATGCTTTAAAAAGCTGGAAATAAAAGCATTAACTTGTCAGCATTAGTCAGATGTTCAGGCACTACTTCTTTGCTGTATTGAAAAACATGATGAATTACCACCACTGTGTCATATCAAAACATCATTGTTACACCTTCAGTCTTAGCAGATGTGTTTATTCGAGAAGTAGACAAAGAACATTCACAACTGTATTTATTTCTTTAATAAATATTTCACTTCTACTTAGAATTACCAATGACAGGTTCATCCAAATACAGAGGGACATGTGGCTGCACAGTACTGGAAAGAACAGACATTGCAATATAAAAAAAAACAGAATATTCTGTCCAATATTGGAGTAAAATAACCGATATTGGGCAGATATAATCTGCTTCTGGTGGATATATCATAATCATAAAATGTCATGTCAGTGCTATTTTTTTTTCATTTTGCATCAAGCAGCAAAAAAGTTGCAACAATTAATTCAAACTGGACATTGCACATCCTGTTATTTGACTATTGTGCATGCCCACATTGCAATGCTGATACTGAAGCGATATATTGTGCGGAGTAAACGTAGAGTTGAATTCAATAGAAGTCTTTTGGGCTCTTTTTGTCTTTGGATTTTAAAGTCTTGGCTTTGAATTTCAGGGTTTAAAAGTTAAAAGCGCACTTGAACAGTTTTAGTTCATTGTGCATTTCGACAATAGAATTAAAGAACTGGAATCATAGCACTTCAAGAAACTGTAATAATAATAAAAGAATATTAAAACACATGAAATAAATATGAACACAAGCTGTTTTGATAGTGATTGAGAAAGTAATATCAGTTTTGTTTCTACTCTTTCACAGGCAACCCAGCACCAGTATATTTTTTAAACTCTGTATAAATGCCTATATCACTTATAAAATATGCCTGAATATGAGAGCTGCCAGGCTAGATTTTAGTGCTCCTGTGTCTCTGTCTTTCTATCTCCTCCTCTTTTTGTTTGTGTAAGAGTCCTTGTTGATGCTACCCTTGTGCGTATGTGTCTTCGATCGGAGGCCGTTTGGGGAGAGCTAGAGAAGGGCTAATTTTCTCACTCTGCTTCTTGCGTCCGTCTCGCGGTGGAAGGTGTTGTTCTTCAGAGCGCGATGCTGCCCAGAGAGCGCAGCCCAGTCTCCTCTCTGAGTCTGTCATTAATGCAAAGGTCAGCACAGGTGGGAGGGCGGGCCAGTGTGGGGAAGAGAAGTGCACTCGCCATACTTCATACCAATCTCAGATAAAAGTCAGAGATGAAAGACTAACTCTGTCTCCAAATCCTCAATGAGCTCTACATGGACTTGCTTTTATAGAATGATGTGCTCGGGGGATCTGCACATTGTCTGTATTTTCTTCCTTTTCTTTTTTCCAGATTTTCTTTTTATTTATTTCTTTTTTTTTCTAACAACTTCTATATTCAGCACACCTTTTATTACCCTACCTCCCCATTCACAGCTCATACCTCCACAGGCTAAATCTGACCTGAAACAGAGATAGCATAAAAATTCTTCATTTGCAGGATAATACTGAGCTCCTGGCTGGTCAGGAGTGCTTTTTCATTTATCTGAGTTAAACAGTTTTATCTGATGTCCATCTGAATTGAGGTCAGTGAGAAGGCCCTTAATTAATGCTAGGATTACAGTATCACACAGTCCTTTGAGGCACTGGTGATAATGAATGACTGAATGAATGGATGGAGCTCCAGTCCATTTAATTTTCTAGCTCTTCTAGAGACTCCTTGTTCCTTATTCCATTTACTAGTTCAGTAACGCACTGTCACTCCTCAGTCTTATTTTGAAATGCATTTAAATTGACAAAATTAATCGCATTCAAGTTTAATGGAAGATTAATTTAGTAGTGCTTTGTTTCCACTGCATGACAGTCAGGCATTGCTAATTACAAATAGCAAAGCTTATAAATGAGTGCACTAATGAATTAGAAGAATTTTGTGCCTTATACATTTTACATTCAGCAATATATCTCATAATTTATTTAATGTATAAGAGTTTTTGAAAAGCACAGTGACTAAAGTAGGTATTTTCATTAGGGATGTCCCGATCAGGTTATTTTGACTGCCAATCTGATCCGCGTCTCTTAATGCTGGGTATCAACCATTCTTTGTGTTTGTATAAATAATACAGACACACAGATTAGATAAAATGTGCTGCTAATAAAATCCCTTTATTTTTAGTAGCAGTTTATATGAGGACTGATTGATTTAGTTTAGCAGAGACTTTTCTTAAAACGACTGTTTATAGTGTGTTTAACATTTTATAATCCAGTCTGACTCACCTCCCTGACCATTCAGCTCCCAGCTCCTTTAAAAATCTGCAGTCAAGTCACATTGTGTGTATATGTCCAGTGGTGCACACCCAAGACTGATATCTGTTGTTTGTTGATTACTGATACTATGTAAAATATACAGCAATGTTTTATAGTGAGGTGAATGCACTATGCATGCACTTGGGTTTCTATAGCATGTGTGTATTATCATTAGCATTAGCTTCCTCCTGGTTCCCTCTTCAGTGCTGTTTTTAAAACAAAGAAATGTTTAGCAATCGTTTTATAAAGTTTCAAATATTCTGTTGTTTTCATGTTCCACTGTAAAACTGTAAAACTCTGAAGTCTTTTATTTACCTTCTGAGAATGTCCTCACTGCTGCTGGCTGGGCAATAATGTCTGTTAATGGTGCCTTGAGGACACCAGATGGCGCTCTAAACACCATGGTTAAAACAAAGTCCTATAATAGGTTATTTGGGATGATGTCATAGAATAACCACTTTTGTTATCCTAAAGAACCCTTCAGTGAGTATTTTTATGTGTAAAGAACACAAAATGTACAGTTTCTGTACCAATTAAAGATATTTGCTAGAAATTTATGTGCAAGCCAAAACACTTTTTAAGGGTGTGTGAGAAACTGCTCTGATTACTTTTAGAATTACAATGTTTATGGTATAATTAAATTCTAATTTAATACTATGAGTAATTCATTTGAGCATTATTTGTAAAAAAAACATGCAGCTCTCACTTACTCACAAGTACACATGGAGATAAAATATATTTAAACTATAGAAGCTCAAATACACTATAAATCCAAGAAGTAGAAAATTTTGCTTCTTGATTGAAATCGTGCTTAGTGTCTATGATATCATCCCAGCTGTATTGAAAAATACTGTGACTCTTCAGCCTTATACAGGTTTTACAGTGTGGATTAGATACAATAGGGACTGTAATTGTATCTGTTCCCAGGGTCTGCTGAAAAATGGGATGCACCCTTTTAACGTTTTAGCTACTGAGGTCTTACCTGTAAGTCTGAAGCCACAAATTGTCGCTGAGAAGTTGGGTGTGCGTTGTAGCAGGCAGTGCAGCTTGAGTCTGGAGACGCTGGATCAGTTAAGGAGTCAGGCTTTGATCTGAGGAGCTCGTGCTAATGGATGTTGAAGGCATGACTGGCCTGCTGACAGCATAATGCCCAGATCCGCAGTATTAGTGTCAAGGTGCTTGAATCATGCTCTGTTCCCTGAGTACCTCCTTTGGCTTGATTTGGGCTAATTTTACCCTCTACCGTGATTTCCCGAAACGCTTGAAATAGCTTGTTCCCCGAGGCTTGAACTGAGACTGGATAAGGCTTTCCAAATTACCCTAATGTTTTGAAGAAACAACTATCACTGTGCCTTTAGTGGGTGTATTTAAGAAAAGAAAATTGAATGAAGAGGATGCTCCAGTATCAGAAGTTGACTCATGAAGCCCTTGTTTTTCCTCAGCAGGCTATGTTAGTAATCATCTTAGTGATGCAGATTACATCTCTGTACAGTAACCACATACAGCCGCCCTGACTCAGTAATCTGCTGAGAACTTTGAAGTGATTGCCCACCTCCGCAACCAGAGTACCTAATGTTTGGTATTAAATTATGTAAGTGGGTCAAGTTAAACTTCAGTCAAAAGGGTGTAGCCTTGCACCATACAATAGGCTTTTTATATGGGCCTGTACTGTATCTGTAACTGGTTTACTGTATCTTTTGGAATCTATAGTGGGATGATATTTTCCAGATTATCAAAGCTAGTCTTTGATTAGCTAGCTCAGCTACAGATCCACCGAGTATCAGACAGCCCAGAGCTGCTGCTGCTCTGCTGAGTAACTTCTAAACTTTTGACACATGATAAAAATGTACATGAAAAACATGTGACTACTGTTGGGAGGTTCTGCGGTGGATGGTCTTGTAGCTGGTAAACTAGACTTAAATAAGTTAGCTAGCAGGCTAAACAGCACAAACTGTGTTCCAGCTAACTCATATCTACGAGCACAAAGTTGAGTGAATGGTCTTTGAAGTGTTTTCGACTGTTTTCAGGCATGTTTAGTAGACTGTTCATCCAGGTTTGCTTGCTCTGCCTTTTAATCGAACTCAACGCATCACTTAATGCACCAATTATTACAGAGAAAGTTCCACAGTCTGGGTTCCTATACAACTGAGGGCCCTATCGCCCATAGCACTAAGGAATAGGGTGGAATCGACAGCAGAATTTTAGCTAGTTAGCTAATTAATGTTAGCAAACTAATGATAAGCGCCACCTTATTTGAGGACTACTTTGGTCTGACTGGTTTGTACACACATAAAATACAACATACATATAATGAAGGCTGTATACTCCATCACTGAAGTGTAAATGTCCCTAAGTTGCATCGTTTGGGGGGGAGGGGGGGGTCATTTGGGGTATAGAGCCATGTCAGAATTCCCTATAAAACTTTGCTATCATAGTCAGTGATACAGTACTCTCAAACACTTTTGATCACCTGCTCAAACTTTAATGAGATGAGAGACCATAATAATGGGTGTAGCTCTCTGCATCTCTCTGTCAGCATTCTATCTTTGCAAATTCAGCCCCTCACAGGTAATGGTGCTTCAAAGCCATCCAGGCCCGTTCCTCCTCCATCTGTAAAGATTACAAAAAAATAACACAGTCTATTGATGTTACATGTACCACAATTTAGCATGTCTTAGCAATTTAGTAAACCAGGGATTTACTGCCAAGGTTTAACCATAATAGTGTGGAATACAGTTTTACAGCTTCTGTATATTAAAAAAGTACTGTTGGATACCAGTACTGAATTCCAGGAATACCAGTAAAGATATCGATTCAAAAATGAACAATACCCAACTCTATCAGACACTCAGTGGAAAGTCCATAAAAAAAGATTGAACTCTTTTATAAAATGGAAATTTTAACATGGTGGGAATGTATACTGTTATTGATGATAATTTGGACGTCACAACAGAAATTAATGAGTAAATGGTAGTGTTTGTGTTGTGGGACGTGTGATAAATATCACTGTGTTTCACTGGCCAAAACACTGCGGCTTTCACGCCATAGGGATTGTCCATGTTTTACTGCACTGTGGGATGCTACTACCATTAACAACGACTGATCTAATGACCCGTGTGGGACCTGTAGTTATAGTCCTGTTTTCCTGGGGCAATTTATCTACATGTGTGCACACAACCCCCCCCCCCCCCCCCCCCCCCCCTCCACACACACACACACAAACTCACAAGCCTTTAGGCAATTTATCTACATAGCAGGAACTTCTGCCAGTAAGATATGTTGTCATGAAGATATATGTTTGCTTTTGTAAAACTTTACACAGCGTTGTACAGTATACTCTACAGTAAGCATTACACAGCCATCCAGTACCATGAGATCAGTGAGATGAATTATCTAAATTAACATCTGCCTGCATAATTATACATGAGCTTTTGACATTAATCTTTAACAGTCCTGGAAAGCTCCTTGTTGTGTAGAACCGTTCCTACTGTGGTTATGCCCAAGCGAAGACTAGAGTCTGTGGAAGTGAACTCTCCCGCTGTGTCTTTACATTAGCTTTTTGCATTTTTACTCAGCATCTCGTCTGTTGGCAGACATTGCATATTGGGGCTGCCAAAAAAACACATTAACAAAATAATTCTGGGTTAATTGTCATGCATGGTGGCACTTTGGGCCGTTTTGAGCGTGGGCGTGAGGGACAGACACTGCATCGTTGCACTGTAGTTCAGAGGAAACTTCTCCACATGTGAAACAAGGTTGAATTCTGCAAAATAGACTATTTAAACACCCAGACTAGAGAAGCAGAGGAACAGCTTGTTCCCATGCAGTCTGATTAGTCCTGCATTATTTAATATTTTATACATTGTATGGAGGATACTCTGTTGTGGATAGATTTTTTTGTAAATACTGTCTTAAATGGGTAATGTATACAAGCAGTGCAGAAATTCTCCTCCTAATTATGTCATCCATTATGCTCATTATCCATACAGCATATTTTTGTTGTTGTTTGATGAAATTTATGTTTGGTTAGGTATTCCCTAAACTTGTTGTGTGTGCCGAGTAATTTGGTCTGTTTTTGCTATGGAGGCTAGAGACTCCTCTAATTTGCACTCTGTGAATGATGACAATTTAAAGCAGTTAAGTGTTTAAACGAGCTCATTTCCGAATGCTAAAATGATTCAATTACATGATGTGAGTAGCCTAAAATCAACTAATACTTAGGTCTGCTCATTTTTCTGTTGACCCATTATAACTTGATGGTTCACTTCAGCGCACGATGCATTTAGGCATTTGATGTCCAAAATTGTTCACAGCTGTGACTAATATAAAGTACAGCCAGCAGGTACAGGACCTGCTTATGATATGTGAGGTTGTAGGGATCTGTTTTTTTAACCCTTAGAATCTACAGTTGTTATTGTCAATATAAAAAGGCATAATCACAGTTTGAATTATTTCTCACAAGTTTTTTCAGAAGTGAGTGAGATTTTATTAGTTCTTGACATCAAAACAAACAAAAAAGGTTGACCATGAAGACAGTATCGATGTGTCGATACTGAATGTAAATTGAATGTAAATGTAATTCATTGCATAACTCACTGTGTAATTACTAGGGATGTTCTGGATCGATTCAGTGGATTACAATTGTTTCTTGCACCCTCTGGAGTTCAGGTGCCATTAACGGACATTTTTCACAGCCTGCGGCAGTTAGAAGGCAGCTGAACATGCAATATTCAATGTGTAACTATTGTAGAGTGGAATATGGTACCAATATGGTGCAAATGTATTTACTGTGTAATTACTAGGGATGTCCCAAACTGATCCAATGGATTGGCATTGGGGCTGATCCAGGCAGTCCGATCCTTTGTTTTTACAAAGACAGCAGAGGAGAGCACTACTTTTTAAAAATAAAAAAATCTGCCCAGAATGTCACATTATATGAACACTTATTTAAAACAAACTGATTTCACTTTACTGTTAATTAGCAGCACATATTACCTAAAATGTACGTTCCTCTTAATACTGTAAACACAAAGATCAGATCGGATTATATAGGTATTGGCTGATACTCAGCATCAAGGTGCTTGGAATGAATCTAGGGCAAAAAAAAATGAATCCCTGGCCATCCCTGCTAATTACATTTGAATAGTATAGCGAAGCAAAAGTAATATGGCCCAGCTTCAGGGGGTTAATTGTGGTCCTGCAAGGCATGCCGGAGGCTTTGTGACTTATAGACATTTGAGCAATGGAGAGGTCGACCTCCCTGTGATAACTATTGCATAATCAGCACAAAATCTGTTCATCTCATCTCATCAAGAGTCTGATTGACCATTCTGTTCTACTAGTGTGTGTGCCTGAATGTATGTGTGTGTGTCTTGCAAAGCACAACAGTTTTTTTTCTCCCTCTCAAGAAAGGGTTCATTGTTCACACTTGGTCTTTCACCTCTTTCAATGTATTCGCCCATTAATTATTCATTCTTGAAGCTACTGTAAGCCAAGCTAAAATATTCTGGCAACATTAGCTGAGACTCTCTGTAGACATGAAAAAGCTCTGAATGGGTTGGGTTGGAAGGGAGGGAGGGGGGCAGCATATTTTACATAAGTATACATTTTTTTTTTTTTCTGTGGGAACATCAAAGGCGGGATGATAAATTATAAGCACTGTTGTGCTTTCGAACTTGTTTATCCCTGGCATGACAATAAAAACATCCCCCAAAAACCCATCCGCCCCTATAAACCACAGCTCAGAGCAAGGATGTTTATTTCGGAGGATGTTGCCAGAATGACAGCAGACCTCTTTAAAAAACAGAAGTGGTTATTTCCCCAGTATTACCATCTAAAGTGAATCAAATTGCCCTGCAATTGAGCCATGCCAAAATGATATTAGCTTATTACCTAGAGGTGCTGGGGGGCCGACACTGCTGTAAATGGCCGAAACAGTTCTTGGCCGTGCCAGCGAAAGCTACGTGTGCGTTCAGAGGAGTTGCAGGGAGTTAAGAATCAGGAAGTGCCAATCACAGGTCAGGCGAAGGAAGAGATGTGTCAAGGATGAAGGTGCTACTTGAATTCAGAGAAGAAAGGCTGTAGGGCTGTAGTACAGCTTCAGATGCTTCTCCACACTTCCAAATCGGGGGAAATCCATCTCAGGATAAGAGCTCTCTGGGGGAGGGCGCCGCAAATGGGCCGATTCCAGGGCCTGCTGTAATTGATAATGTGCCGGAGGAAAGGGTTGATCTCTGTCAGTGTTGAGACTCATCTGGAAGCTATGAAACACCTGAGTAGAACTGCTCAGCAGAATTATGCTGCATGTTGAATAATGCATATTTCTTTGGCTCTCCCCCTGCTTTACGCCACCCCCGGTGGCTTTGACATTGTCAGTCCACAGTGTCAGTGGAAAACCAGATGCAGAACCACCTGCGCACTGAAGTGAGAAACACCAGCTGTTCTGGGATCAGTCCTGCCACACGTCTTAGAACAGTAGTCATGGGCTCCCTCCGAGTATTAGCCTCCCCTTGCTCCACGGTTGACCTTGTGGAAATTGGTGGCCGGGCCCGCTGGGACCCTTGCGCCTTCAGGTCACTCTTCACTGCGTATCGTCTCTCTCCGCAGACTCTGTCATTTGCCGGCTGTCCTCTACAGGCAATTTTGTACTGCACATCCCATCTCTTGTAAGTGAGTAGACATCTCATACAGTCGCTTCGATTGCTCTTCATATGTAGGTAGCGGCTTTTGGTAAAAAAAAAAAACAACAACAACAAAAAAACACCACCACCATAACCTTGTGATATGGGAGATTCAGGGCTTGAATGATTGATAGATAGATATGCATGTGTGTAGTGTCTATGCGTGTTTGAAGCACCCTGATATTTGAGTGTGTGTGTGCATGGTAACGAAGTGTCAGGATGTTGAATGGGAGTGATTAGAATCTCGTTGTATAAAATAGCAATGTTGAAAATAAGCGGTGGGGAGTGACCTTGAAGCTCTGATTAAGAACTGATGGGTATGAATGTATTGACGGTAGAGATCAATTAGCCTGCTCTCCATTCTCCCACCATAATTAGCACAGAAAAGAGCACATGAAGAGTGGAGAGGAAGGTCATAATGTACATTTGTGCCCCAGTAGGGGTTATAGCCTTTCTACCTCTTTGCCCTTTAACATTAACAGGATAATTAAGGTGAAGTTGGCTTGACTTGACATGAATAAAGGGCCATTTTTCCAACAATTGACTGGGTTATAGTTAACCATTTCTTTATTGCATCAATGTGGTTAAAAGAAGTAATATTATCAGTTAGGCTTATTGTGGTAATTTTGTTGGAAAAATGGAATGAAAATGTTTAAATATACTACAGAAATAAAACCATATAAAACCAGTTAGTGGTGAGGCTGATGAGGCTGTGTTCTGATACTCGCTGTACTGAGCTGAGTGATGTACTCTCAGTGTGTGTCAGGTTAGTGGTGGTCTTCAATGCTTCCACACACAAGTTTGAGTCAGATATGGTAAAACTAATAAAATAAAGATGACCGCGTGGCAGGATTCAACATGACATCTAGGTATGTCTATGGTCTGGTTTGATGGCCTCGAACACTTCCACTATGCTTGTTTTTTGTTGCGAGGCAAAAGCAGTTTCTGATTGTTTTGCATTGGAATACAGACTACAGATGTCTGTGTATTGCTTGAATAAACTGTGTTATGGTTAAACTTTGGCAGTTAATCTGTGGCTTACATTTGCAATGATCCGTATCTGTCACAGACAAGAGAACAAAACAGTGCAACTAATCACAATGTGCAGAATTGAGGTCAGCAAAACATTTTGTCATGTCCATATATCATTCGATAAGTCAATGTAATTATTGAGACAGACCTTTTGTTAGTATAGCTTTAATGTTGCTAATATAACTATGTGAAGAGAATGGTTTATATTGGGTAGCTTACAGCTGCCAAACAATGGTATTTTTAAGCTTTGTAGTAACTTTTAAAATTAATTTTTTAAAGGAATGCAGCTTATTTGTTAAAACATTAGCAAATTCGGATCAAATTAACATGTACCAATTTATTGATTCGTTTATTTTGATTCCTATAAACATTTAGTAAATAAATAAAGTCTACATAGATTCTGTTAGTTTAACTTGGTTGCTGTTCCTTTAAAAAAGTGGTTTGCTTGATAACGCAGTTCATATCAACATGCTGCCTGCCAACGCCTCATCGCCTGCTGCACAGGTGATGAGTGAGTTTATTGCTTGCGGTGTGCATGCAGGGTAAGGGATAAAAAGCTGGTAAATGATTGAGTAAAAATGCATTTATCTATTTATTTTAGTCCATAAAAGCACATGCATTTCACTGGTGGAATATTTTGCTAAAATATATATCACAAGATTTGTTATCCATATTGCCCAACTTTAGCACCACTCTTTCACAAAGGCACAGCTTCTCTTTGGTAGGCCTCTGTGTAATTATACTGTGATAAGACTCTCTGCATTATTTTATTTTTCTCCTCTTTTTATTGAAGGCCACAAAATGGTCAAAGGCTGATGTTTGTCGAATTGTGCAGACATTTTAACGATTAAAGGAATGACACATGAAGTCTAATTTCTAATCACTGCCTTCCATCTCATTCCTCCTAAGCCCTCTTTTCCCAATTCAAAGCCATTTTTATCCAGATGCCTTTTCATCTATTGATGTTGATAGGTGCATATTGAGCCTAGCTCAGGAATTAAATAAAAAAGGTAGGTTGTATTCAGTGGAGCATGCCGGCAATCCGAGAGAAAAAACACAAAACACAGTGCACCACACAGATCTCATGAAAACTCTAGACAGCCTGAATTGTCATCTGAGACTGATTACAAAGACTGACAGCAGCCTCTGTTAAGTTAAGAAATACAGGCTCCTAATAAATATGTCATTAGCTTAGACCAGATTGAGCCTCTTGTTCATGTAACTCTGCCATGTAGACGCATACTGTTGAACATAAAACTACTGTGTTCAAATATGTTCGCTGTCTTTAAATGTGATAGTGCTAGTTTGCATAACTGAGTCAGAACCCATGATGCCTTTTTAAGGCTGCACTTGGTTCAATTTAGAGCTAATTTTCCATGATTGGAGGCAAATTGACCAACATTAACCCACTCAATTTGTGTCAGGAAATCTACTGATTACACCTTTAAATACCCTTATTTTTGAAAGGCAGTTAAAGTGTAAACACACCTTTTTGTGTTAAAAGCACTGCATAAAAATCTTTGCAGCAAAATTGCATATTGACTTGTGTGCTTCATCCCAATAAGAAAGAGCCTTTTGTTTTCTTTGAACTTATGTATTTGGACATATTTGGACTTTTGGCATTTTATTTAAGGTCACTGAAATGCACAGAAATGCTGGGCTATGCATGAAAACAAGCAGATGCACTTTGTTTTTTTTTTCAAACGTTTGGATATAAAATAGTTTCTTTGGAGTGGAAAACATTGCTCAAGTCAATGTGATATTTTAAGGTTCTTCTCCTAAAGCCAAACCCACAATTAGAGACAAATTCTGACTGTGTTAGCTTCATGCTGCTTTGTTATGAACTTTAGTTCTTGCTTTCAGCAACCATCATTCCATAAGCTCTCCTGGGACAAATTAGGAGGTTATAACAACCTCCGTCTCTCGCTTACCCTCAAGAGATAAGAAACTGTTTAGAAAAGGAGAACAATTCATTCAGGGCCCAATAGAGTGGAGCGAAGAGTTTGCACAAATGAAATAAATTTGCTCCAAAATATTTTCTGCCATCACACAGCGTAAACTGTTTCATTATAAGCAAATCTTACAGTTAGATGTTAACCATGAAAGTGTATCATGCTAAATTGCAAATACTGAACGTTTGGCTTTTTAAGTCACATATACATCATCTATCTTCCTTAAAACACTATACATCATTCAGCCATAACATTAAAACCAGGTGAGGAAAAAAACATGGATTCTCTTGTTACAGTGACACCTGTTAAGAGGTGGGCGATTAGGCGCGTTAGGCAGCAAGTGAACAATCAGTTCTTGAAGGTGATGTATTGGAAGCTGAAAAAATGGGAAAAATGGAAACATTTGGTGGGCAACAAAAGAATCGGAGTGACTTTAAGAAAAGCCAAATTGTGAATGATTGGATCAGAGCATCTTCAAAACAGCAGGTATTGCAAGGTGTTTTCCTTGTGTGCAATAGTTAGTACCTACCAAAAGTGCTCCAAGGAAGGACAAATGGTGTACCCAAGGGGCACCCAAGGCTCATTGAAGCGATTCATAGAGGCCCGTCTTCACAGATTACATGACTTAAAGGATCTGCTGCTAACATCTTGGTGCCAGGTACCACAGGCCTTGAGAGGTCAGAGCTATTCTGGAGGTATGAGAGAGACCTACGCAATATTAGACAGGTAGTTTTAATGTTATGGCTGATTGGTGTACACTGTAGACATTTACAGGCCTTAACTGAGCTATGAATTTTTTCACATGATCTCGGTCTACAAAGCAGTGCATATAAGCAGGGCTGGGCAATATGGGTTAAGCTTTTTTATCAGTGAACAATGTGTATCTCGATTAGGGGTGAAACAATGAAACATTCTGATATTTTGATGCAGAAATGTCATTTGCATTGTGGAGAACCAGTGTTCTGTTAGTTATGATATTTAATGCTGTGCAAGTTTACAAACAACTAGTTCCAACAAACAACCCACTTCAGAACAATCATGTCATGTGCCACTCGACTCTTGTTAATAGCTTATTCAGCATCTGGACACAGTGATCATTTTTTCTTTCAATCCAATCTCTTCAATGCTATTGTGTGTATCAAATCTTGTTTTTGTACGGTGATTGGCATTTGTAGGTATCTATTAGTGCTGGATGGTATATCGGTCTTCTAATAGGTTAATTCATTAGTCAATTTTAAGTATACTGTGATATAGATTTTTGACCATACTGCCCACTACAAGAGAAATCAAGGGAATTTGTGACTGATCAACAGCCATGTTAGTACTTGAATATAAAAAAAATGCAAATTCATTCCTTTACACATTGCCATTTAATGGGGCCAAGTGAACCCTATAGTATTTTTTAAGCCATCATGAAGTAATGACGAAAATAAAAGGTTTTCACTAAAATATTTTTACCCCTTTGTACTCCTGAAAATAGAATAAGCGATAAACGTATATACAGTCCATAAAAATACTGTAGTTATACAATAAAAACACTAACATCTTTTTCTTTTTTAATTTTATTGGATTGTTTTTACCTTTTTTCTCCCCAATTGGGACCGTCAATTACCCAACCCACACAACAACACCCATCCCCCCAAATGACAATGGAGAGTGCACCATCTATTCACCCTGGAGAGCAAGATTTAGTTCATTACAATAAGATTTTTTTAATTCAATCTTTAAAAAACAAAGAAAATAATAAGGCTTTACAGATAATCAATATCTGTTTTCCACTGTGGCCTGGCATGATAAAGAAACTGAATTTTATTGGACATAATGACTGAACTGTGTCTTTGTTTTCTTCAAATAGCATTTAAAATGAGAGTTGTATGTAAACGCTGCAGTGGAATTGCTGCCATTGTTTACTGCTCTGACATCACAGGTCTATAATAAAACTGGACAATAGATGGTTTGTTAATTGCTGTGGCCACAGAAATGCCCTTTGTGCATATAATGATCAATCCCAAGTGGTCTAGATGGCTGCTTTGTGAATGTTCTGAGTCACTGACATTCACTTTCTTTGCAAAAAATGTTCAAATTCTGTGTCAAAGCAGCTGTATGTGCAATCTTGTCGGACAAGGACAAGTTAGTTATTTTCTGTAACCTTCTGTAATATCAGTATTGCAAAATGTAGCTCCACTAGGGTTGGGCGGTATTCACTGTTTTTATACCATTCAAAATAGTACAATGGTATATGGTGTTACCCCGGGGCAGGGAGTAGCATAAGTAATGCACAAGGTTCTATGGTCACGTGGCTTCCGTACGATCTCATCATGCTTTAATTGAAAAATGATCAAATGCAAAGTCCAGTTGGCTCATAGGTTGACATAGTAAACTAACACTGTGCTCATCTTCAAATCAGTCATGCAATTAAAAAAAGTGTTTCAATGTTAAACCATCGTTCTGACAGTTACAAATGTTAACTGTTCTGAATCAGGAGAGAGAAGCTGGCTGGCATTAGCTCAGTTAGCAGGATATCAATATGCTCACCACAGAACAGTTTATAGTTTGGTTCACTGAAAGCTCACTTTTTGGTTTTGGAACAACAGAAAGCTGATTTGTTTTCTCCATGGTTTTGGATCTGTATTACATTGTCTATGCTAGCTTTTGCTTAGCTAGCTCAGCTATAGATCCACGGAGTATCAGCAAGCAAGTGCGGCTGCTGCTGACTAACTGCTGAGCTACAGAGACAAGTGTTCACAATAAAACGTGTCAGAGAGCGAAGTCGAGTGACTGGTGTTGGGAGTAACCGAAAAGGGGAAATGAGACAGGTTCTGCCGTGTTTGGGCTTGTAGTTGGTCACTTAGGCTTATACAAGTTAGCTAGCAGACTAAACACCTTAGCACAGGCCGTGTCCCTGCCAACTCAGACTCAAATCCGACATGTTTAGAGGGTAACACCTCATATCTGAGAGCACAATGGTTTAAATGTTTTATCTGAATGGTCTTATGAGTGTTTTTGACTGTTTTTAACCTTTTAACATTTAGTAGACTGGTCCATCAAGGTTGGCTTGTTTTTCATTTTAATCGCAATCAGCACATTGCAAATTGCACTTTTTTTAGAGTGTGACATCACCAATCAGTGAGCCCCCACAGTGACCCCACCCTGAGGCTCTCTTAAATGCACACTTTTGGATAATGCATCTATCGGAACAGAGTTGTGTTTTTAACATTGGGACTTTTAAATGGGCTTGAGAGATATGGCTTAAATGAAGTCAACGCTGTGGGACATTAAATTAGGCAAAAGCTTTCCATATCATTGTTTATCTATTAACCTGCCTAGTGTTCCCTAACAAAGCACATCATTTTCTTTTATTGTCTTAGATTAAGAACTTGCCTTTCGTTGCTGAACCAAAGAAAGCAATGCTAATAGAGTGCAGGTACATACCCCAAGCAGAACTGATGTAGCAAAATCACACTTTACACGGAAATGCTGACAAGATAAAGCAAGGGAACTGCTCTGACCCTAACTTCCTGTTTTTCCTTTTATCTGTACTTGCTAGGGAAAAAAATGATACATCAGTGTCCCAGAAAAAATGTAATTATATCAGTGGGAGGAGAAGCCCTGCGAGAGAGAATCTCATCTTGCCGGCACCGCACGGCCGGGAGTTCTGACGCTACCTTGCAATGCGGCCTGCAAATTGGGACAAGCCTAATAGCCTTCCATACAGGGAAAACACAATAATCAGACACAGAGACACATGCACCGGCGTCTGTGTAAAGACAGCATTATTTGAGTATTCTCTACTGAAAGAGATGGCTGCTGGTGATGCTCTTTCAGGGATTCGCTTTGTGTCTGTCCGTCTGCTGAGTCCTTGCAAGGCGTCATGTGGCTTTGAAATGCTCCGTGGAAAGACGCGAAGGTCTTGATGATCTTCCGCTTTTATAAATATGTACGTAAAGATCACACTGATTACAGTCCTATAAATGCCACTGGTGTTTTGAATGAGCGCATCTGGGTTTGCCCCGCTAAGGGCTGTCAGGGTATAATCCCCTTCCTATCCCTGCCAGGATTTGTGACAGCTCGGATTCCTTTATATTTCCGGCAGCCTGTGCCAGAGAAAGTGGAAATTATGCTTCATGTGCCTTCAAAGCAGAGCCTGTAAATGGGACCAAGTGCGCCTCTCTGCAGGAGGAGCCGCAGGGCCTAAACACAGGATGAGACTGGACGTGTTTTCTCAAATAAAGCTCCAGACAGAGTGAATGAGACGGGCATTTGATTTGTCGATGACAGGTTGTTAAGTCCATTAACTCGATGATGGTTCTTGTTATTGTCTGTGGTGTTGTGATGGATTTGTTGAGGCTGCTGAGGCTTATTGTGACCATGCTAATTAATCAAAATTGTTGCTCCACAGTGCAGTTGGTGATTATTGTCATGTGTTCTATTTGGCAGTGTAGACTTATTTGCAGCAGTGCAACAGTTCATTTATCTGATTGAATTTAGGAGTGAGCGATCTGATGATAAACGATTTCATGCTCTCATCATGATTATAATGGCTGATAGTGAGTTCTTTCAACCAAATTGGCCAATGAGTGATTTTTGGGCTGATTTTTCTTAGCCTTTTTTTTTTCATGAAGCTTGTGCTGTGTGGGTTTGATGAACACTTCATACATGCTAGCAAAAAAATCTGTTTAAATATCATGAAATCAAATGAGAGTGACATCAAATGTAAAAGGTGACTGCCAAACCAAAATAATGAATTTGCTGATTGCAGATTGCTTGTTTGGAGCAAAAATTGGCAGATACTGATTGTACACCCCTAATGATAAGCTTTTCCAAGCATATTGTGGAGATCGTCAGCACTTCAAGAACCGTAATCAACTGCATGTTTCATTATAGGGACTAGGAAAAACTGCCTTCTAATGATGTATGTTGAAAGTGGGTGGAACGTTTGAAAAACTACAGACCTGCTTGACGTAATGCGCCGCTGTCTGATCCCTGCCTGGATCGCTATGGTGTCTGTGAGTTAGATTTTGCATCACTGCCGCTGTCGCTCCACAATGACACAGCTGTTATAATCTGGCGGGAGTGAGGCGGCCGAAGTTTTCAGAGCCAGGGACTGCAGTTCCTCTCCTCCTGACTGCTGTAGCTGAGAGACGACTTGCTGACGACCAGGTGCTGACGACAGCACCTGGTACTTGTTGGCTAGAAGTTCCATAAATGTAAATTTTCTAAAGAAATGGCTTATCTGATATATGAACAGTGAGAGCTACTAGCTCACTCAAGAAGTCTAGCCTAAAAGATTTCTTTTTGAGACTATATATAGATATATATATGTATTATACATGGTGCCAGTAGGTTCATGTTTCTCTATACAAAGACTAGAAAAGCTGTGTGTGCATTTGCACATCTGTGTCATCTCTTTTATTTAAAAATAAAGGAAAGCTTTTGAAGAAGAAAAGTTATTTTGATCCACATCCATGTGCGACTACTGCATTTACACCTGGAGAAACTAATTTAGAGTCTGATTTAAACAGACTAAAATGTGCAGGTGTGAAAACGGTTGAAGATTCCTTCAGAGTGTTTGATGGTGATTTGTTTATCAAACATCAGAAAACCGAATATTGAGCAGCTTTAATATGTCTTTGAGTTCCATGCAATTATATTTTTTGCCATACTGCCCTGCCCTAATTGACTCTCTGCTGACTGCACTGTTTTATTTTCATTTTCAGCACATCAGCTGTTTTCAGCTTACTTTTAGCCCAGGTGTCCATAATTAGAAGTTTCCTGCTGATTAATGAATATATGCAGTTGTGTCACAGGTCTGGCCTGGGTTAAATTAGTGACCCATCTGCGCGAGAGGTAAGCTCATTGACCTTATTGTCCCTGTACAGCTTCAGTGACTCATAGTTTAACCGGACTATATTTTTCGTTCATGAAGACCTATGGGCATGGACTAGCATGAGTGCTAATCTGCAGCTGTACCTTCCCCACCTGCTTAATATTCAAGTCATGCACACAGCACCGTGCAGATGTTCATCTCAACAACTTTAGCGTAGAACATCTTTCATGTCTTTTGATTTATTTCTACCTGTTTGACCATTTCAAGAAAAAAACCCTTTGTTCTCAAGAGGTCTATCTTGCATGAAAACATCCAGGCAGGCAAGACGTACACGATACAAAACAATGCTTGCACACTAAGAATTCAGCACTCTGCATCGGGATGCGAAGTATATATGAGAATATTTGGCAGAATCATATTGCAAGACACCGTTTACCTTCTCCAGTAACTGAATCCATTGGTGTATTTGGGGTATAATGTCTTGAGAGCTGGAGACACGTATTTAAGTATAATTGGGGGATGCTTTATTTTCTTTGAGTGGATATGATGCATCCACGGCTTCATCAATTTAGAAACACTGCCAGTCTAAATCCTTTCTGTTCTCCTGGTTTGTACTTTTCCAGTAACTGTACAGAACCAAATCTCCCCTGTTAAATGAACTCCTGCAGAGTGAAATTTACTCACACAGGGTTGGAATTGGATTCAGTTCAACTGAGTAGGACTTAATCCTGCAGCTGTGATTTTGTTCTGTACTTTCTGTATGCCTTCGAGTTCCTGAGCTGGTCATGCTTAGTTGCCACTTTAGGGAAATGACACTGTGGAACAGATCATAATAATGCGTCTGTTTCCTCTCTCTGTGAAGTCTTCCTTTCACGATGGCTCTGGGAACGCTTAGCGGCATATTAAATCCATAAATCTTCATTACAAGCGTGATGGTACAAAGCGTCATTAATATTCTGTTGCTCTAGATCTATGGTCTTCTGTGTCCTTGCTCTTTCTTCCTATTGTTCAGAGCATAATGAATGGCCTGAATAGGGTGGTAAAAGCTCCCAAAATGAATAAACTTTTAATAGTTCTAATGAACCATTTAGTCTGTGTCTAAATGGTGGCCACCATCAATTGAAATCTCAAAGCTCATATATATTGAAGTGCAAGCCAATAACAATGTGTTTGCGATCAAGCTCGGAGCATCCTTCATTTGCACTGCTAGTGAGTGATAGAAACTTCACAGCTCACTTCTAAGTCTCAGGAGCTTATCACACTCTGCTTTGCTGCCAGCTTGGCTAACAAACTCTTTGGAGGAGAAATGAATGAACTGTTTGAGTTATGGCACAAAGTGTACTTGACAATGAAGAGGCTGTAAGGCTGGTAAAAAAAATCCCAAACAAAGGTTGAATGTATATGGTTATATAAGGCCAAAAATGTCTTCATTCAGTATCATCAGTTTGCCTCCTGTGTATTTAACCGGTCTCTCACACAAGGGAAATGTTCTATTAAGGTGTTAAATAGAGTAAAAAATGATTATGTAAATGATGCTCTTGTTTGTTATGGTAGGGAATATTAATGCTAATTCTCAAATCTAGAGCTAATTAAACATAACTGTGCAGTTTAGTGGGGCTTATGAAATGTATCGACTTCTGGGCTCGCAAATGTACTGACTTTGACCCTCTTTTTGCCTTGCTTGTTTCATCTTATGAAGCTTAGTCTGAACCTCAGCAAAGGTCAGCCATAACAGAGAAGACAGTTCAGCTCAGTGATATGGCTTGTAGATAAAGGCTTTGACCTCAGTCCTTCATTCTTTGAGACCAAAGTCGACTACTGGATCAAACTGATGAATTTTCCACCTTTGCCCCTATTTACGATTCACTGTAATTATTTTTCTATAAGTGCAGAAAGAGCATAAACCTTGGTAAATTGTTCATTCGTCTGCGGTTGAGTTGAATTCTCTGGGGTTTGAATGTGAAGATATGAAAAGTGCATTTTAAAGGCTTCATAGCTTAGCTGTTTGTATTTAAAGACATAAACCTGATGCCTGTAGCATGTCACTGGCATCGAATTTCAGCCTCAAGGTTGTTAGTTCATGAAATTCTTTGTGAATAAAGACTGAATGAAATCTTTCCAATAAACTGAATCATGTTGCTGCCTCTGTCCGTAAAAAAGAAATGCACTTACTCTCTGACTTTGGTCTTTTCTGTTAATCTGCTGAAAAAAGAGCATACATTTTCCTCAAAGTAACTAGACCCAGCTTCAGTAGGCTACCTTGATAATGGGGTCCCTCTAGACGCTTTTAGTATTTATGATGAGACAGTGGATTAGAGAAAGCAACTGCTTACAGGAGCATTTCACTTAAAAAAAAAAGCTTTTTCTTAGCCGGTCTTCAAATATCACTTCTCTTGAAAGATTAAGGGAAACATGGATACAGCCCAACGTACAGCCGCTGTAGCCTTCTTCCAGAATACATTAGGATACCTTTCCTCTGAGCCTTATTTAATTTCTTTTGCCGAGCTAAATTGTA
Organism: Salminus brasiliensis; assembly: GCF_030463535.1. Taxonomy (NCBI): domain Eukaryota; kingdom Metazoa; phylum Chordata; class Actinopteri; order Characiformes; family Bryconidae; genus Salminus; species Salminus brasiliensis. The sequence goes on along the minus strand of NC_132893.1, from coordinate 23,329,069 downwards.
TCGCACTGTCCATTGCCTGGAGGATGTTCTGTATTGGACTGCATGGAAAGTATATTTGTTTTGATTTACAGTGCTGCAGTTTATCTGCAGGCTCGTCTTTTAGGATTCAGGAGGTTCAAAGAGCTCCTAAAGCTCAAAAAGAAACTTATAATTCACTTGAGTGGATCAACAGAGATAGCGGACTGAAGAAGAGAAATGAAACTAGCAAAGTATAACGAGAACGTCCTTGGCAGGCTTTTCCGTTGGTTCAGATGGTGGCTTACTAAATATGGGTTTGAAGCACTGAGCTACGTGGCTGAATTCGTATGAGTTAATCCCAGGAATTGTACCCATTATTACTGCGGGTTTCTTCCGTACTCAGATCCAATCATTTATTAGGCTGTGCGAAATGGAGCTTTCAGAGTGCACTGCTCTAATGGCTGAAAGAGCACCAGCCTGCCTGATTACCGCTGATTCTCCTGCAAATTCCCTCACTTTGTTTGCTTTGATAGTTGCTGTGCCTGAAAGCGCATGGGAGATTGAAATTACATCTCCCACCGTGGGAGGCTTTGTTGGGAAGAGGCGCCGGGTGATGATAAAGAGCCGATCCCAACACTCAGACACTCTTACCTGCGAGCACAAGCTAGAGACGTGCATTATCGGACCATTATCAGTCCATCCAAACTTGCAAACAAGTCAAAAAGGCAAGACCTTATTTCATATACTAAGAGGGATGCAATTGAGAAAGCATTTTCCTCTCTTGAATAATGGCTTTCTTCCTTATAATGGATTTTAGAGCTTTGGTGACACTTTCTCCTTATTCAGAATAGGAAGTTGGACTCCTTATATTTGGACAGAATTATCAGAATTTTGAATAGCATTATGTATTTTAGCTCATAGTTTTATTCAGCTGCATATCCTGCATATCCATAAGCTTTTTTTTTTTTAATGTACCTCAAATGCTTGGCAAATTCTAATTAAATGTATTTGCAATTACATTTCCCATGTCAGTGTGCCTAATTTAAGATAAACATATTTCAATTTAAATACAAAATGTGTAATTCAGATTGATGTTTAGTGGTTGCCAAATTTAACATGTAAAGCAAAGTCCTTCTGACATTTAATTATCATCATCTAGGAAGAAGGAGGGGGAAATGCTGTGGTAATCCTGTCTTCTTCGTTTCCAGCCGGATCAGACATTTCTACATTTGCTACGTTTTGTTCCTCCTCTGAGAAAATTACAGGCAGAATTGCCTACAGTTTTTCACTGAACTCAGTGAAGCTCTGATAATTGTAGTCCATGTTTTTCCAGACAAATGTCACTTTGTTTCATTAGAAATTAAAGGTTGCTATGGCCACTGATATGAGCCATATTTAGTCTTGGAGCATATTTAGATTATCTGAGAAGGATCTCAGATGAGGCACTTATCTGAGATCCTTCAGTGGATATTAAGCATTAGTTGCAAAAAAGCCTTTCAGTTGAAAACTGAATTAAAAACTTTACTCAAAGGACAAACCACACTTTACAGTGTAGAACAAGTGAGTTTGGTGTGTGATTGTTTGAATAACATGATCACGTGATCACATACAGTACAGTTCTGTATGACACGCTTTTATTTTTGTTTTTGGCAAAGTGAAGTTCCAACAACAATTTGATTTCATTTTTGTTTTCCAATTTAAACAGTGTTTGTTTTCCACGGTTTATGTTCTGCAATTCAATTTTTGTTTAAGAAAGTTTTAGCTTGTCTTATAAATATTCTAAAAATAATTGTTGACGTGATGCAGGCCTTTTATCATGGAAGAGATGTGTAATCCAGTATGAAAAAAGTTCACCTCCTTGGCATCTCCTCTCGTAAATGTACAGATAGGCTTCTGATACTACTTTCATAAACCTGGTGCTGCATGGAACCGCATATGCAGTTCTAATTTTGTATTAGTTGACAAACTGAAACACTTTACAATTACAGTTATTATACAGCTTTTGAGTAATTTTATGTATGATTAGTAATATTGGCTGATATCATTTTATCTGCCAATTGTATCTGCTAACTATTATCAATTCAGATGTGTTTTCATGATGTATAAACTGATTGGACTTCTTCACTGAAAAGCCTACAGTTGGAGCATACACTTATTCTGTATTCATAAAAGTGCCCTATAAATATTTACATACACATCCCAGCACCAGTAGTACATAGATTGTTGCTGCCTCATGGCGCATATATGTCTGAATACTCTTACACTGTTACAGCTTGCCTCACATACAAATGATGAAGTACACTTTGTCAAAGCTCTTAATTATTGAGAACATGCATTTGCCAAATGGCTTCAAAGAGCTGCATTTTGCTTTTTTCCCCCCACATCAAGTCAATTATGCTGCACATTTTTTAAAATCCCCCAAAAGCAACTTACACAACCTGTTCATGATACACTGGCAGTTCTCAAGTGTCAAAAGACATTTTCTTAGACTTATCTTTCATGTACAGCATGCCTAACCCGTTTCAGTGCTTTGGAATTTGAAGAGGTACAATAGCGTCCTTTGTTAATTGTCTAATGTTCAGTAGCTTTTCCATAATTAGCATTATTAGAGTTTAATGAGGGCCCAACAACAGAGAAGGGTGAGGATAAATACAAACCAATGAAGTAACAAAGGCAAGTGTAGTATATTAATTAGCTATGCGGTTGTTCATAGACCTGAGGAATAATATGGTGAGGCCCATGGGCTAGACTTGGGGAAGTAGAGAGAGATCCATTCCCAGGGCTAACTTGGTAAAACTGCACATGAGCTGTACAACTATATGAGATTGATTAGATTGGACATACATTCCAATATAAGTTACAGATGTTTAGTAGATCCAGCTGTGTCTTCATGTGTACTATGGATGTTAAGCAACGGTGGGGGCTGATTTTTACCCCTTATGGGTTAGACATTGACATCCCACATATGGGAACAGTACAACAACATATGACGTGTAGTAGGGTATAAACGTGTCTAGGGAGAGAGAGCAGAGGGACTGGAGAATTGGCAGACTCTCTCCACACTGTACTTTTGATTGGAATAAAATGTTTCATGATTGCAACTGAAAGACAGTGGTCATGAGTCTCCTTTTAAGATAAGTCCTCACAAGTCCCCACACCTCACAAGCATCGATTTTAACTATCATATGAAGTGGCAGTGGGAGTTTGATAGTATCTGTTATTTCATTAGAGTGAGTTTTTTTTTTTGTAACAAAAGTAACCCAGCATTTGAGTTTCCGAAGGCCGGAACCACGAGTCCCCTCTGTCTGTCATCAGTTTTACAAATGACTGGAGTTCTGTTGGATGAACACATTGTGTTTAGATCACCCAGATAATTTGCATACCTCATTAGCATCTGCCTGGTGATAGCACAGCCACTTATAACGAGCTCCATCATGGGAAATAATTAAACCTGTTTGTAAATATTTCCACCTCTCAGCTGAAACAAGAGCACTATTAGTCACAGGATTTACAGGCCTGGAGGTCTAGAAAGCTCGCCCTCTCATCCATCTGTGTTGAAATTCAAAGCCAGCTCTGTCACAGTATGGAACCTGGTCTTTTAAGAATAATGAAAAAACAATTCCTTTATCGTAATAGGGCATATGCACAAACAGCAGCAGGACACTTCACATTACCATCAGAATGTTAAAATGGATCTTTTTTGAATAGAGGACCCCCTCCTTCTCCACAAACTGCTTTTTTTTGCTGCATGGGCCTGTTTGTAAGATTTCACCCACCCAACAGTAGGGAGGCTTAGCTTCGATATTGCTCCGGTCTCGGTGAATAACCCCCCGCATAGTAAGATTGATGCAGCCTTTGAGATTTCGTAGCTCGACACCCAAAGCTCAGGGTCCTGTCTATCCCACCCGGAGATGTACTTGAAGCCACGCTCCCCCTACGGAGAGATACCAGAGCAATTTCCTCCCTTCTGTCTCAGCTGCGAGGCTCTTTGATTGATGTGATTCTCCAGGACCCAGGATTTTGATGACTTCTGGAAGCTTGACTAAAAACTTTTAGGGAGGGGGGAGTGAATGTTAAAAAAAGAAAAAGAGAAAAATGAGCCCCAAACTACAAACAGGGAAGATAAATGACAAAGTGCAGCACTGCTGCAGGTCCCTTTGGGATGAAACTTGCTTGTCTCCAGTCTTGAATTGGATCAGCAGTTCTTAACAAAGCTTTAAGGGATCGGTAGCAATGCTATTTCGCAAGCCATACGAAGCCTATGCTTTTACATGTGCAAATTCGTATGCAAATGCACAAACATTGTGCTGCTGTCATGAGGTCAGGGGGTTTTAAAAGCTTTTTGGCGATCCCTGCAGTACATTTTGCATCTGTTTCAAGCAGTGGACATTCCTTCTCTTTACAAATTTATGTATTTATTTATTTATTTGATTTTACATTTTTAAGTACGGCCATTATAAAATGAGGTTTCAAGGTGCTTGTTATATTGTGGAGCAGGCTTAGCTAAACACATTAGCTTAACAACGCAGAGCTAACTAGCAGGGATATTAGAGGTAATCGGCACTGAGGTGTTCACTTCCGCTCTCCGACGGTCATGGTTTTTTCTTCTTTCTACTCTCTCCTCACGTGTGCAGTGTTGTCTGTGCATAATCACTCCATGTATTGTCACATTACATCGATGATTAATATTCTTGTCACAGCTGTGCAGAAAGCTGTGATTCCGCACATCCTCTTGTTCAATAATTTGTGTGAAATTTCATTTAGGCGTGCAAGCTTTTGGAAATTATCTGTTTCCAATGTAATTAACTACCATTTGTTCTATCTGCAAAAAAAATAAATAAAAAAATGCTACATTGATTATCTCTTTGAAACGTAAATTTTAGTGCCATTGTCTGTAATAAATTGCTTAAAAGAAATTGGCTCTCCAGTTATGAGGACTATTCTGCCTGCTAGGCATGTCTCCAGTAAAATGTATTTATTACGCCCTTATTGATTTACATTCACTCCAAGAATTCAATCATTTCAGAATACTCATTCCACTCCACTCCGCTCCTTGTTTTTAATAGAAGAATGAGTTTTAGTTGACCGTTCTCTGAATGGCAAATGGCTGATGCAAGTCAAGAGGGGTACCTGTACCCGGAGGCATTAACCAGCATTGTTGGCGCTTTGATTGATTTTAGAATTTTTCAGACGATAAGCTACTCTAAGCGGAACCTCGTACAAATACTCTCTTGACCCCAAATTATCCTGGTCTTTCCATTTCCAAGGAAAATTGGTTTGCCGTTAATGGCACGGTTGAGGAGCAATTTCTTATTACCATCCCTTCCAGAATGGAAACAAGGCTGTACTGTGATTACAATGCCATTACATCATACAGAATAATAAACCCATATCCTCTCCATGATGTTTCGTCAGCCCTAAATATTTACTCTTCTATAATACATACGTCTGCTATTCAAATAGTTTAAAGTAAAGAGAGTAAGACGTACATCACAAGCATGATGCCAGTGCTGGTTATGGGGTAAGAATACGAAATGTTTCTCAATGGAGAACAGGGGAAATAATGGCGTGGAGAAGACGCTCTCACACTGCATATTTCATGACCCAGCGTTGCTCAGACTGTCTGGCTCGAGCAGCAAAGCAATCTGTAAACAATATCAAACTGTTACTCTCTCTTTCGTCTCACATGCGCTAAATGCTGAAACCTAGCCGTCAAATATTTGGTAATCGTCTTCGGAGCTGGGCCAATCTCCGAGGCTTGTGTTTTTTTTTTCCTCTTTTCCTCAGAGGCGTGTGTAACATCGGCTCTACTGCCATGTCTCTGTCTCAGAGCTCCGCACGCCTTTCACTGAGTGATGAACTGGGCAAGTCTCCCCTGACACACTCCCAGTCTCTCTGCCTCTGGTGTCTCGTCTTGGTCGCCGCACGGACCCCTCCATCGCGCCTTGCACAGCAAGCTGAAGCCCCTTAAGCGTCTCTCATAATGGATGTCTGGAAGGCCTCGATAGGGCATCCTGACACCTGTGAACAAGGGAAATCTAGAGAAGGCAGGGCTGGTAATGATGAATTTAAATGCAAGCGGCAACTTGACGCTAGATACAAATTACAGCCATCACTTGGCTAAATTGCTCTAAATCTAGAAAGATTCCCAAACTGGGCGCATTACAGAGATGATATATGAGGGGAATATAAAGAAGCAAGAAACAAGCTTGACTTTATGCCCTGTCATTATATTTGTATATTTTGTTCCTCATTTTTTTTATTCAGGCTGATTTCTGTTTATTTAAAATTTAAACAGGCTGCAATTTCAATTCCCCATGGATATTCTTCTCTCTAATGAAATATCTCATTTAAAGCGGCATGGCTTAGCATTTCTAATCCATCTATACTGTACTAAGGGATACAAATAGGGATAAAGTATTTGTCAGACTAATTACTACATGTCTTGTGAGACCTACAGTGCATGTGGTGTTATTTCAACAATCTGTTGCATTTTAAATTCAGAATGTATACTTCAAATGCTTCAGGCAGGGTTCCTCTGTTAACTCAAGGTGTTTCATGAGCCAAGTACACTTCTTCTTTTGTTCTTTTTGTTACTGGACAATTTACTCTAAATAGGGATGCGTTCAATTTGGCAGAGTTATCATAGATTCATCATATTTAGTGAGTTTGCTTAGAGGCAACACACAGTAAAAGTTAGAACTATGTATTAGCAAGAACCAGGCCATCCATATGTATCACGATACAGGGGCTACAATTTAATATATTGTTATATTATGAAACTATAAGCAAAATATGAAAAAGTGTTTTTTTACATTTTAGGAAAACTGTAATAATGTAAAAACCACAATATAGTTCATAACATTTAAAAGAAAAGCTTAATTCATGCAATCAGAACAGTGGTAGTGTAACAAATACACAAAAGGGGCGTTCCTGCAACATGTATGTGTAGGGGTGAAACATTATGTGTATTTGTATTGAACTGCCTTGGTACGGTTTGGAGTGTGCTGTCGCTTGGAGAATGCACAATATGCTGTAAGCTATTCACAAGCTGCATTTTACAAGCAGGAGTTTCACCGGAAACCATTGGAATTGCATGATATTGTGGGAACTGTATTTGAACTGAATTTACAAATATTTCTATGGTAACTTGTTGTCTCCCCCTCTCCTTTCCCCTTATCCTCCTGTTCTCTCCGTTGTAAAGAGCACAGCTGATATACATGTTGTTTTGTTTCTTTATTCTTTATCACTCACTGTATTGTGATGACTGTGTTTCACTGATATTCTTTTTTAACTTCATTGGGGACTATATAACACTAGGTGGGACAAATTAACTTGCACGACTGTCAGTTCAAAATTAATAAACATTTGTACTGTACTGGTAGCAAACCATAAGGTCCAAATGCGGTCTGCGATGTAAACTGAACTGAGATTTTGCGCCCCGTTACACCACTAATAATGTGTATTACGGACAGCATAACAGAATTTCTTTAAAGTATAAATAAAGAGTGTTGAAGTCTCCAGAATCTGCACAGAACGTGTTATAGTACTCCCGACACAGTGCAGAGGAGCTCTTGTACAACTAGTCAGCACTTGAGCCCGTGTGTCGAACATCCAGCCCATCAGGCCAGCATGGCAGATTAATGGCAAATCATGGCTGGGCCTTATGGGGCTTTTCTCGCTCAAATAAGAAAGCGCCAAGGGCTGCAGTAGAGCTGAACATCCGTCCTCACACCTGCCTGAGAGATTGACTGAGTGACACCTCCCTGACCTTTTCTCTGCCTCTGTTCGTACCTCTTCCATTTACTCCACATCCCCGCTGCTAAATGCTGTGTGCACTTAGAGCCATGGACGCTTTGCAATATTGTCTGCTGCTTTCCCATTTAATAGTGGTGAGGGTAGTTCCACTCGACCCCAGTCTTTTCTTTGTTTTGTAGAGTTGCAGAGTGCCACTTACTGGTTTAGAATACATAGCACCTCAAGCTGTGGCACCATCCCTAATTGACCTCTAGCCCTATGTCGATTTCTGCTTCTTTGCCTTATTTGTTCAAATACTCAGGTGTTCAGCAGTTCACAGCATTTGTTGTTTTCCACCAGTTTCATGTTTTATAAAGGTTGTGGTGGGATGGCAATGAAATAAATGGCATGTATATGTGCATTACATTGAATTCAGTTTTCAGTTTAAATTGACTTTTAAAGTGTTTCCTTTTTGCTTCTCTTCTCTGTCTAGTAGAATACCAAGACAACTGATTTGGTGCAATAAGAACATCCTGGAATAACCAGTCCATCACAAGGGGACAACACAAAGGAAGCGAGAGACTAAAAATACTCAGTGATTAACTACTTACCTCAGTCCACCAGGGATTATTAACCTCAAAACGCACCCAGATAGCTTATTTTAAACCGCTGGCAGGAAACTGACGAGAGGCTCTGAGGACGTTTTAAGAGAATGATGTTCTTCAAAAAAAATCCTTCAGCACTGAAGACATTTCTGTGTCACACACAGCTCTTATCATGTTGATCTAGAGCTAAATTACTTTGAAGGCCTTCAGAAGCAGTGGTCCCCAGATGACTTCTGGAATTTTAAGTTTGCGTTACAAAGAAGACACAAACTAGTGTGCAGTGAAAGATAAAATCTGACGCTCCGCGACTGTGCTAAATCCATCCTGGCCTAATCCCAATTCAGAAAAATGTCCTACCTCTCTTTTCTAGGCACTTCCACTTGGGAATATTGCAGTGGTGCACTGGCTGATGGTTGCAGTTAGAACCAAAAACATGGTTCTAGTTAATCCTAAGAAGGATGGTTGATAACATACATTAGAAATGTAATGACCTTTTCCTGCTTTCTGATGTTTGGCTCACAGCATGTTTTCCCTTTGCTTGCCTTTCTCGGCATGCCAAAAAACGTCATCATGCACATACAGGCTCCAATAAATGTCCTAACTCCTGGTACAGACTTTTCGTTGCCTTCTTCCTCTTCCCTGTACCACCAAGATTTTGTCCCTGTCCTGCAATGAAGGTGCTGGAGGTATAGTTGAGTTGTCCTTCAAGATTAACTGCAAACTGTCTTCTTAGTCTGATCCCACATTTTTTTCAGGACTCACACTTTTCACAATCCAGTCAATCGAGATAGATAAAAATCACACGCTCTCCATATTTATTTCCCACCGGAAAATCATGTTTTATTCAGAAAAAGTAAAAAAAATACATTGGGCCTTATTCATCAATATCTTAAGAATTTCTAAGGACTTTTTATTTGGTGCTGAGAAAAATCCTATGTCAAATTCATGATGTATTAAAATCGCAGAACTGTTTACAGCTGTGCTCTGTTAATGATAGATCCCATTGTCCTCGTAAATTTAACAAATCCCAAGACATATTCTTTAATTAATTTTATATCTGATGTATATCTAATTTTTTTTTTAAAGAAGAAGTGATCTTGTTATTGTCGACTGGTAATTGGAAAGTATCAGTACTGCTATTAGTTTGGAAAATCGTTGAACAGTACATACATGCTGTGAATTTGCCAAATTATAAGTACTGAAAAAGCTGATGAAGATTTACTACAGAAGTTGAAAGAAACTCAACTCTGTATTCATTCTAAGACGCCAATTCTAGATGTTTGACATGAAGCAGTGAGATGTACGCCTAAGGTTGCATTGTGATATTTAGTCAGTCGAAGCCTGAAGGTCAGGTTCAGACTGAAAAGTCATTTAAATGAACAAAGACAGGTGTTGCAGGGATTTGGTAAGCTTAATCCAGTATAGAAAGAATTTGTTAAGATTTAATTCAGCTTTGCTTAAACTCCTCTTGTTTAATTGATTTTGATAGTGGTCGTATACACAGACTAGCTTTTAAAGCCTTTCTTCAGGAATTCTTTTCTCTTTGTTCGACAGTTGGCTTTTTTCATGGACTGGAGGTCTGCCCTATGTGGATGAGGTGTTTTGTGATTACATTGTGATTCTATTTGTGATAACATTTGAACATTAAATTCACATGCTTGTGTCACTTTTTTGAACAAAATGGATTTGTTGAACACCTCAGTACATCCAGATATGCACAGAAACTCATCTGGAACATCACCTGGAGGTTGTTCAGAATGCTCACAGCACACAATAAAACATTTATGGACTGCTTAGAGACTAATTTGTGTATTGCAGCCATCTGTGATGTCAGTATAGCGAAGGCCAATATTGTGATAACAATAAGCAAACAAAATACTGTGCAGCCCGAACGGAGTGCATGGTAAACGTGTACATAAGCTACCCAGGGTGTGCCTCTGACTCAGTATTTTGTCACTTGGCAACTCTGCGAGGACTCCCAGCATGGCCAGGTGCCAGCTCCCTCCGCGGAGAGCCGTGAATCATGTGAATGCAGCTATCAGCGCGACAAACCGATAGCACGGTGGGGAGAGGCTGCACCTGGCCAAACCGAAGCTGTAAATTTGTTCTCGTCTCCGCTAGCCGCAGCTCCGTGGTTCTGCATTAGTGTGTATATAGGCTAGCCGCACTTCGCCGCTCGCAGATTGTAACAGATGACGCGGCTCATGAGCCGCATGTGGTGCCAGATGCACCGCTCCAGTCCCTCCATAACGGGCCCATTAGCCTGTGATTTAAGCCTCCGCTGGCTAATCTGTCATAACAACCCGGCCTCGTGCAAGCCTTCAGAGATTGGGCTGTGGAGTTCTGCTTTCAGGATCAGGCCAATGGAAGACACTTAAAGCACTCATTTCAGATCGATATCAGTCTCTGTCCAGTGGGTTACAGTGGCATGAAAAGGTCTGAGCAGCTGTTGACATTAGACTAGACTAGACACATAGACTAGACCTGCACAATATGAACAGAGTACTACACAGCTGTCAGAATATTATGGCCACCCTTGATTTGGAATGAACTCTGTCCAAGCACTTTGTAGTTCTATAATTACAGTCCATCTGTTTCTCTGCATACTTTGTTAGCCTCCTTCCACCCTGTTCTTTAGTGGTCAGGACCCCACAGGACCACCACAGAGCAGGTATTATCTGGATGGTGAACATTCTTAACACTACAATGACACTGACATGGTAATGGCGTGTTAGTGTGTGTTGGGCTGGTATGAGTGGATCAAACACAGCAGTGCTGCTAAATGGACAAATTGAACTGAAATATAATCTACCATATACCATTGACAGCAATGACATTTGGGGTGCTAACCGAATAAAGACTAATCGACGGCCAAATGAGTTGCCAACTAATTTGGTAGTTGATTAATGAATGTCATTACAGATTTGAACTAATTAGGACTAGTTGGGACGCATCTGACTTGACACTGGTGTGTAAGTGGAGATCAGAGTTCTATTAGTGTGAGGCGACGGGTCTCGTTAAAGTGTACAAATAAGAAATCTTCAAGTAAGACCTCAGAACAATGAACTCCACAATTAAATTTATGCTTTATATCCAATGTGGAATGGAATGAAAGAAAAAGCGAAGCATGCGAGGGAAGCAGTTGCAACCACTACATCACAAACAGACCATGTCAAAATAAGAGTCACTAATACAAACAAGCATGCAGACTGTGTCGATCAGTTACAAGCAGCAGCACAAAACACTTTTAAACTGAAAGCTAAAATGAATGTATCCCTTTTTTTCTTTTTTTCTGATCTAAAAAAACTGATTTAGGTTTGTCATATTTTGTTGCTGCTTCTTTGCACAGCCTTGATTTTACATTTTCACAGGAGAAAGATATTGGAGTTTTATTGAACTTTGGCATATAAATATTGGCGGGAAAGTTAATTGAAAGGTATTTTGGTATTCATCTTTATTGACTTCATTATTAGTTAGGATCTCAAAAAACATCAAGTTTAATTGAAATGCTGATAGCCACATAAGAGTTATTTGGTAACTGCATGATTCATAATTCAAAAAATCTCTCATTTGTTTGAATAATTGATAGATTATTTGACTATCAGATTGTTTGACTATCAAAATATTGCTGCAGCCCTAATATAAATGCACTTGTTTTTGTGGCATCAGAAAAACAAGGAATTCCTGTGGTATGTGTCCATTGAGACACACTTGTAGACCCTTCTTTTGTCCAAATGTATTTATTCCACTTGAATCATGTGAATTCCTCAATCACCCAGGAACATCTGAATTGGTCAGGATGCTCACAGCACACAGTGGATGCATAGTGTGCAGCCCTAACACCAGTGGACGCAGTCACTTATTGCCATGGACCACAAATCACGCTGCGGCACCATTCCTTCCCATTTAACCTACAAACGGTACTTTAGGAAAAAAACAAGCATAAACAAATGAGGGAGCACTCGGATGCAGATGCAAATCATAGCCGGGGTTATGAGACAAAGAAACGGTGATACCAGAAGGGTATCTATCAATCACCTGGGCCAGCGACAGGCTCAGCTGCCTCGTGCCTTAAACAAAGCAGAAGGAAACATGCCGCAAGCCTCCTCAGACAGAGCTGTCACCTCCGTGATTGATTACATCATAATCAGAGTCTAAAAGAGAGCCGCAGTCCACACCTGAGCAGCGGCTCTACTGGGGCGAGACGGAGGAGTCTACAGTTTTAATTAAGAGGGTTTCTCTTTTTTTGTTCATTATTTCTTCACTTTTTGGAGGGTGTCATGGCGTTAAGGGAAAAAACTGGAAGTTGACACAGGGTTGTGGAGAATATTAATATGCATATTAACTAGAAGGTTGTGGTTCATGGACACGCCATGCTGCCGCTGCTTCAAGCTGTCCACCTGTTTTTTGGGGGGAGGAAATAGAATCGCTCTGTTTTTTTGATCTTCAAACACTTTTGAGCTGTGATAACACTGACACCATTGTGCCAGGCAGTGGTCCCTGTGTGTTGTCTCTGGCATATGAAATGAAGGTGATTTTTCCTCCTCCTGTTGGGGGCTTGGTGATTTATTTGAAGAAAGGCTTAGGCGGCAATGAGTATGAGTGCGTGTACCTTACTGCAGTCTCTCTCTCTCTTTCTCTCTCTCTCCCTCTCCTGCCGCATTTCATTTGTCATGGCCCAAACTTATCTATGAGCGGTGCTGAAATGCACGGAGCTGCGTGCTGATAACCCTGCCAACAGCGGAGCTCTGCAGCCAGCTCCCCACAGAGGGGAACCATCTGATACTTAATCCAGCCCGACTCTGCTGTGCTCTCTCTGATTCCACTATTAGTCACAAGGTCTATATAAATAATACGAACACAAATCTATACATAAATGACTCACTTTGGAAAATAATTAACTCAAAATAGCCTCAGCATCCACTCCAAATCCTGTTGACTTCATTTTGAACACCAAGGTTTGGATAATGTGTGCAGATATGAGTGTGCTCTCCACTCTGAGTAGACATATTTGTCATTTCACGATGAGATCCAGAGCCTGTTATCCTATTAGAAAACAAACTGCACCTCTCTTGAACCCATTACACAACCAGAATCTTGCTGAAGCACTCACTAGAGTTTGTGAGGTGGTTTTTACATTTACGGCATTTAGCTGATGCTCTTATCCAGAGCGACTTACAAGGTTACTCGTATTACACAGGTGGGCCAATGTAGTGTTAGGAGTCCTGCCCAAGGACTCTTATTGGTGTCGCGCAGCACAGTCACCCAGACCGGGAATCGAACCCCAGTCTCCCACATGGTGTGGTAGCTCACTGGCCGGTATTTCAAGTCAAGTCAAGTCAAGTGGGTTTCATTGTCATTTCAACTACATACAGAGTACACAGTGAAACAAAACAACGTTCCTCTAGGACCATGGTGCAGCATAGACAGTGCATACAAAACACCAGTGCAACACAAACAAACAAGTGCGGACAGACAACACAACACAGTACAGACAGAGAATAATAAATAATTGCCGGTAGTGTGCAAATTATGCAGTGTGTAATAAATATTGAGTCCAGTGAGGTAGTAAAGTTATTAGTGCAAATGCTTTGTGCAAAAAAATGCTTCCCATTTTATCTGGGGTAAATGGTTGGAGAAAGATAGAGAGAGTGAGAGAGTGTGCATGTAACAAAAAAGACATCAGTTCAGTTGAGTTGAGTTGAGAAGTCTGATGGCTTGGGGGAAGAAGCTATTGCAGAGTCTGGTCGTGTTGGACCGGATGCTGCGGTACCTTCTTCCTGATGGCAGGAGGGAGAACAGTCTGTGTGAAGGGTGGGTGGAGTCATCCACAATGCTGGTTGCTTTGCGGATGCAGCGGGCAGTGTAAATGTCCATGACGGAGGGGAGAGAGACTCCGATGATCCTCTCAGCTGTCCTCACAATGCGTTGGAGGGTCTTGTGGTCAGAGGCTGTGCAGGTCCCAAACCAGGCAGTGATGCAGCTTCTTAGGATGCTCTCTATGGTCCCTCTATAGAAGAGGGTGAGGATGGGTGGAGGGAGACGGGCCTTTCTCAACTTCCGGAGGAAGTAGAATCGCTGCTGGGCTTTCTTGGCTGTAGAGCTGGTGTTCAGGGACCAAGTGAGGTTCTCCGCTAAGTGGACACCAAGGAAATTGGTGCTCTTAACGATCTCCACAGAGGAGCCGTTGATGTTGAGCGGAGAGTGGTCTTGTCTTGTTTTCCTGAAGTCAACAACCATTTCCTTGGTCTTCTCTACATTCCAGTGAAGGTTGTTGACTGTACACCAGTCTGTCAGCTGCTGCACCTCCTCTCTGTATGCTGACTCGTCGCCTTTGCTGATGAGACCCAGCACAGTTGTATCATCAGCGAACTTTATGATGCTGTTAGAACTGTTTCGCAACACAGTCATGAGTCGGCAGGGTGAACAGCAGAGGACTCAGTACACTGCCCTGAGGTGCCCCTGTGTTCATTGTGATGGTGCTGGAGCTTGACCAGTATTTCCATTGAACTTAGTGAACTAGGTGTCCTAACCTCTTCTTAAACCCTACAAGAGTACGCTACTTCTTGTCCTTAGCTACAACTTCCAGCTGACCCCATAAAGTCCATCTTGTCTTACATAGACCAAGTACTGACAGTCTCTACAGCTTTGTCTCTGCTGCAATCTGTGCTGTCATTCCTGCTTCAAACACGGCAAGAGCAGTCCATGTTCCAGTCAGTATGCTGATTGGAAACCGAACAGCTGGCTATTCTCAGAAAGAAGGAGCACACTCTGGCAACGGCTAACAGTTTTTACTACCTATTACATTTTTTATTAATTGTCATGAAATAATTTCAAAATAATAACCTTCTACCCCGAGAACATGCCGTAACTGTTATTTTGAAGGCACATGAATCCAGTTTTTAGTTTATATATTTGCTTCATTTGAAAGTGGCACCTGCCATTTACATTGTATAAAGGATAACAAAGAATAATAAAGGACCAATAGGGATCATCCAAAATTGAATTGCTTTGAATGTGAGGTTTGGTTACAGTCATTTTTAGCTGAGAATAATAGAATCCAATTTACTAGAATGATCAGCGAGCTCAGTTCAGTTTGAATGCAACGTACAACTCTCACTTGACCAAAACAGTGCAGTCTTCTTAACTAGCCTGAAGTGTTTGTGATGTACACTGTATGTTCAAATGTTTGTGGACAACCCATATGATATGATTTTGAACAAGAAATATGATAAAACACTCCTCAAAAAACACCAAAATGCATTCATCAGACCTCTCTGAAAATGATGTGGGTGTGATCTTAGTATTCTAGTGTGTGTGAATGACTGCCCTCTAACATTGACAAACAACTTTTTTTTACGTTCACATGGCAACGCACACAGCTTTGAGACAGAAAAGTTGTGTTTTTCAGCTTTTTACTTTGAATTATGGTTATGGCCTCACAAATCTTTAGAATATTCTAAAGTTCTGATATCTGTAATGGAGATACCAGCCTAAAGACCCCCCAAAAAAACATATATACATGCAAGCTTGAGTCACCACTGGGTGAGCAGCTTTGCCTGCAAGCTTCGCCGTCCCTCTGCCGGTAGGGCGGGGTACATGTGGGAGGCAGGCTATGGATCTCCCTGGCTATGGTGCTGTGCTGGGATCTCCGATCCGACCTGGCACCCAGTCGCTAACTTCTGAGGTGAAGCGGAGAGGTGGCCGGGCAGAAGGGATCACGGGGTGTGTGGGGCAGCTGCTCCCCGAGTTGCCGCTCAAGCTTTAGCTCGCCAGGTTGCTCAGGCTCGAGAAGAGGGAGGGGCCACGTTAGCCTTGTTAAACATGAACCTATTGGCACCATGCCTAATGCCATACATGAGTTAGAGGTGTGTAAAGCTGTGAGCTGTGGATCAGTGGACCTGTGTTCTCTGGAATGATGGTGCTCCATCCAGTACGTTTGGGATAAGTTGGGGACTTGGAGATGAGGTGGGATAGTGATCATCCAACCTCACTAGCACTCTTTTTGCTAAATGCAGTCTAAGCCACACAGCAATGCTCCAAAATCTAGTAGGATGCCCTGCACAGTAGAGACAGATTCTACAACAAAAGCAAGAGAAACTGTTTTTTAAAATCCTTGATTTTTGGAAGAAACAATGATTGAGCAGCTGTCCATATAGTGTATAGTGCTTCTAGCATATAAAAAGCGAGCCTGAATTAACACAAGCTGCTGCAAGGGCTTCGCCATTTCTTCTGCCCGCATTTCACTAAATCCCGCATCTTTACCACCAACATCATTAAAGCAAGAATGGCATTCGAATTACTTAGATCTGCATACATGGCCTAACCCTCTGATAGAATTTACAGGACGCGTTTGCAGTCCTATCGCTGAGTCTCAGAATGAGCTATTGTGTCGTTTCAGTGAATTTCCTCCCCAGGTAGCTGTGCAGTTGGCTGAGTGAGTGGGGGAATGATGTGCCTTGTGGGTCTGCCATCACTCTTGCTCACATAACTGAATTAGATAGATTGAGCAATCCATCACCACCCTCTCATTGCCATAACCAAGCTAATAAAGACATTTTTTTAGACTAATTCAGCGAGATGGCAAGCCCATAACACATTTGTTGTGACAAATAGGAGACACATTTCCCAACAATTAGTTCAAGCTGTGTTGTGTAAGTCCTTGGTTTGTGTTGTCTTGACAGTTATCATAAACAAATAGCATAAACAACAGATTCGTCTTTGCATTGCAGCAAACATACTGGCCATGTAGTGGGACAGTGTACGGGTCCCTGTAGTTGTAATAATGTTTATGCTTCCTGGCTTTCCCCTCAACTCTGGACATGCTGCAACAGTCAGAGTTATTGATCTCTGACTGTTTTGAACCAAAAACAGATTCAAACACACAGATGTTTACACACAAGAATATGAAAAAAGAACTGAATGCATGCCTCTTTTCCAAAAGTAACATTGACCTTGGATGGGAAAACATCTCTGTGAGATTCTCTGTTTTTGTGAGTTGGCTGTTTTGTAATGTTACCCATTACCTTGGTCTTAGTGTCTAGTGGAGTGGTACATTAATCTAAGCCTGTAGAGCTTTGCAGTCCTCTCTTGTCCTCCAAGGTAATAAACACTTTTCATGGTCTGAATGGTGGATTTTCAATGCCTTCTTTATTGGACCAAGACTAAAGCAGTATTTTCCTCGATAAGATTATGAGTCCTTTTAAAGTAGATTTCTAAAAAACCTGTCATTCCATTGAGTTCAAAAAGTTGACTAGTGCTAGTACTTACTGATGATAATGTGTCTACTGTGTGTTATATTGCATCCATCCTTAAGTAACGGTGTATTGAATTTGGACCTAAATACCGTTCTCAGGTTGAGTTTGTAATTGGTTGGACTAAACGGACATTGAAGCGGTCTTGGAGTTTCGGCAGCACCGTCTCATTAGGTTGCATCAGGCGTCTCTGTCAGTCTGTAATGAACATAGTTCTAAGTGCAATTTATCAACGTCCACGTGGTCATCGAAGCACTAAAAACGTACAGTCTGAAAGTGCTGAAAAGTGTATAACCAGTACGTAGCCTGTTGAATCCTTGACCACTGTGATAAACAAGATTGATTAAAAACAATGTTCTTCCACCCTTGTGGATTGCAGAACCACTTTATTTATGGGTGCTCTTAGCAGCAGAAAGTCTTTCGCCATGAGCTCCGACTCTCAGGTCAGCTTTTGAAACGCTGTCCCAGGCCACTGGACTACCAATTTGTCTGCTTCGATATCTTCATGGGGTTGGTGCCAGAATGACCTTAGAGCACAGAGCATCTCTCTCTCTCTCTCTCTCTCTCTCTCTCCTCTCTCTCTCTCTCATTCAGTGAGGTTCTCAAGCCTGCTGGCAGAGTAAGTGAAGAGACTAATAGATATTCTCACAGTAGTCTCACAGTAGCACTGGAGACACACTCTTGGACCTCTGCACTGAAACTTAATAAAAAAAGAAGAACACAGCACATACTTCTACCCATGATACCGTTTTGCCCTGCTTTGTGAACCCGCAGCGCTTTTTAAAAGAGGAGGAATGAAATATAAGCTGGTGATGTAGCAGTAAGTGATGTAGCAGAGGTGCACCAGTTTACAAAATATGATACAGTGTCTCAATAAGGATTGGTCAGTATCCGCTCTTTTCATACCATCATACCATCTTGAAGCATCACAGAGTCATCATGTGCTTTGTACATCCCTGTATATGAAACAAAAAATACGAAAAAATATTGATTCTTCTAACATATTGTAACTTGCTTACTTATTATTGAGAATATGTTATGACTCTCCCATACAATCTCACAGCTCGACGAGGTCCTGTTTTCATCATTAGGGTTGGTTTGATGTTACAGTTTTATGGTTAGTTATTTACATTTACATTTACATTTATGGCATTTAGCAAACTCTCTTATCCAGAGCGACTTACAAAAGTGCTTCTTTGTTTCCTCAAGAATACCCTTAACTAGTCTAAATAGACTCAAATCAAAGATACCTCTAAGCTTAGACACTGCTAAACAAAAGTCAATATAAAGACCATAATACTTGACACTTCACTTTTTTACACAAGTACTCTTGAATGAGGTGGATCTTCAGTCTGCGTTTGAAGACAACAAGCAACTCTGCTGTTTGGACACCCAGGGGAAGTTCGTTCCACCACTTTGGTGCCAGGACAGAAAAAAGCCTGGATGCTTGTCTTTCTTGGATCTTGGATGGCGGGTCAGGCAGAGCCAAGTTGCTAGACTCTGCATCCACGTTGTACTGGAATCAGACACATCCGCTAGCAAATATGTGGAAGACACAACATCATTGGTCATTCTCAACGAGCTGAAAGGCCTTTAGTTTGTGCGCATTTTGGCTTAGTTAGCTAATTGTCATTCACAGAAATATGCATAAAGTTGGCAGCTTGCCTCATAGCTTGTCACTGCCCACCACCGAGAAATGGAGTTCATATTTTTCTACAGTGCACGCCTTCACTCAGGCTTCTCTTTTTAGGCTTATAGTGACAGTGGGATATTCTTAGGTTGGGAAACTGTATGAAAAGTTTTTCTCCAAAACACATCAAATTATTGCTGTTTTTTTTCCTAGCAACCGTCCTTTGCGCTGAACCAACAGAAACAGTCTCTCACCGGCACAGCTGACCGGCAGTTCTGAGGCAGTAGAAGCTGTGGAAGAGCTGTCAGATATTTGTAAAATAGTTATTTGGTTTATTTATGACTGATAATGTTTCCTTGTTTTTGGAAGCTGCTGTGTGTGATATTAGTCTAGTAAGTAACAGACGTGGACAGCAGAACAGATCTACTGGTATCTATTATCACACTATGGCGTGTGTTTGTTAAATATAGTCGGTATATCTAAGAATTATCATTATGAGATTGTTTTCTATGATTTTTTAATTTATCTCTCATTTTAAATTAAAATCTTTTAATTGGTTTTAAGTAGGGATGCACCAATCCTACTTTTTCTGTTCCGATACCAATACTGATACATAAAATTTGCGTATCAGAGTGGCAGTGACATCATCTTCCTCACTCTCGGCTGTCCTCCATTACAAACGCATATCTGTAGGTTACTCTGATCCTGAGTTATGAAGCCTACAATACCACTGATGTGGATCAGTCTTGTTTATTGACCTAATTATCCGATACCCAATCCAGCTAATTTTGTCAGTATCGGGACCGATATCCGATCCTAGTGTCGGATTGGTGCAATTTACTGTAAAATCAGATGTATGCAAAAGCAGGCCTGGGGTCCTTGGGGAGTGTGTGATCCAGCCTGCTGTCGCTAGCAACACACAAGTGCTAAGCATTTGTGCTGTTTGTGATAGTCTAAATTACACAATGCTGCATTTTTTCTGCTGCATAATGGCATTACAGTATGTAAGAAACGCAAACCGTAGGATGAATTTTAAATGGTATACCGAATGAACCAGCATATCACCCAGTACTATGACTGAATATGTCAAGCTCAGATGCAGCATACATGCCATTTTGAAATACTGGTAATTTCAGCTGTGGATGAGAACCTGTTATACACCACAGAATCTATGAATGAATAGCCTGAATGAATCAGCAATTGAGCACTCAAGGCTGTGAACAGGCATGATGCCAATTGCGATTTTAAATTGTGTGCTTTGATTAGAGGTCTTTGGACCTGTCGTCACAACTGAGGAGGCCGTTATTCCACCAATACCATTGATAAGTGCAGTAGTAGCAAAGCACTTTTTAACTGAATAGCTGAAAGCTGTGTGCTCACTTAGGGAAGCAACTCATTAACCTGGTTGTGTAAAGCTATAAAAGGCCAGCAACAATGCAGTTATCAAGGGGAACAATAAACTGGATCAGCAGGTTACAGGAACTAATAGTATCGGACCAATGTCATTTTATGGTCAAAAACGAAAAAAGACTCCAATTGTGCTGTTTAAGCAGTGATTTACTGACTAATGTAATTGTCAGTTGACAAGTGTCCTTTCTCAATCATTTTCTTAACCGCTTTCTGCCGTCTTTCTGCATCAGCTTTTCTTTAATAATAATTTGAATTCTTACTGATGTTACATTTACGCAAAATCTTTGAAATGGCTTTAAAGGAGAAAGTAATTCTAAGGCATTTCTAATAGTCCATTGCTGATGATATTTTGAGAGAACATAAGGAACAACTGTCAGATTCAAATAATGCAAAAAAATTACAAGCAGTAAAAAAATAGATCCAAGGTTTTTGCATATAACAGCACCAATATGTAATGTATGTAATCTAATAATGCTGAAACTATATAATTTTTTTCTTTTATTAAACTATTAGTTTGAAAGTTGGTGTAAATTTACAGTGTTGATGTGAGCACATTGTATATTATGGCGGTAGGCAAAAAAAAAAAAAAAATCTAAACAGTAGATTTCCATTCTGCTTGCAGAATGGCCACTAGGGGGATTGTGTAAAGAATTCGAACTTGAGTCGCAAAGAGTTAGTGATATAAACATTGTAGCTTCCCAGAATTCTTGGCAGTTTTGTTGGATTTTTCTTTTCAGTTCATTGGTTCATCAGCCTGTATTTTTGTAATAGACACAAGCAAGCTGGTGGATGTAAATTGAGCAGTCTTCACAAAGTGCTGTTTGTTTTACAACACAAAACAATGCTTTATGGGCTGTATTTTCACTGATACCAATGAATTCACAGCCCTTTTCACATGACTAATTAACATATGATACATCTGTCCCAGCCCTCCTGCAACCCCACACCCCCCCTTCTCATCAGCAAGAACATCCAAAACACATTTTAGATTGTGAACACAGTCTGCAAATATAAGTAGCAATACAAAATGCTTCTGAGAGTTTCTGGACTTGATGTATGCACCTAATGCCACATTAAATGCACACTGTGCCAACCGTTTAGCCACCCAGGACTCATGAACATTCAAATCCATCCTCTGCTCTTTATGATTGTCTGAAGTCTCTGGTTACAGTCTTAGGACAAATAAACCTGCTGTAGAGACTACAAACCTTTTTCATGCCCACTAGAGTGGATGAAAAAGTATAAAGGTCATAGCACTACTCTCAGTCTTTAACCTTGGCATAGACTGTAAGTGCTATTAGATGACATCTGTGCAATTATGATCAATTATTTATATACTATGCAGACAAATGTATATATGCATGTCAGTCATAGAATGTCGTGGCCAAAACATTGACATTTCCAAAGTCTGTAAATAATGAAAACACTATGTTCAATCCACTTTCAGGGATCCTTAATTAGGGTTTTGTCTTAGATTTTTAGTGTGTACCCACTGAAGCTTTTAATGACCTTATTTGGCAAGTAGCATGCCCTGTTGTGAACTCAAAAACAGCAGGGCTATTGACTGTATTGCTTTCAAATAATATTCAAAAAACATAAGGGATACATTAAAAGCCTCAGAGCATTTTTATTTTTGTGCTCCTGCTTGTTGGTTTTGGAAATTCACAGCTTAGCCTATACACTTTCCTAAGTGTTTTAGAAATTTCATTGGTGGGGGGATTTGTCCTTGTAATACAAATCATTTAGATTAGAGATAGCATGGATACTCACTCTTGCACACACATTTATTGTTTTGTGTTTTCCGTAAAACATCTCATACAAAAATGGATATTATACTGGCAAAAAAAAAGTCCTTCCTTCCTTTTCGGAATTACATCACTTCTTTAAGAAACATTCTCTTAAATAATCCAATTTTGATGACTTGCAGACTTAGTAATATTACAGTAAATACTATTAATGCATGAATTAGTGTTTTTTTTGGCCAGCATCACCAGGATTTAAACATTTGAAATCCTGACAAGATCTTTGAAATCCTGACTAAATCTTAGAAGGTTGCTCCCTAGGGAACCTATTTAGTGAGTGCTAAGATAAAAGTCACCTCCGGCAGACTCCAGTGGCAAATTTGAATTCAAACCATGACTGTGGTGAAATATAATTTTCAATATTAAAGGTAAATAGATTCATTATAATTACCTCATTCTTCATTACTCATTAGCATTCTCATTTCGGCAATTCACCCATATAAACAAACAAAGTTGTCAGCCCTGATTTATGAACATTCAGGGACACTTCACAGTAACCATATATACTGGAAGCTGATACTATATATATGAATGGGATAGTAACTGTAATCTGTTACAGTTAGATAATCAACATTTATTACATGCTTTTGTCAAATTCTACAATGAATAGATTAAAAAGGCAATCAGTAATTCTTAGTGTGTACTGTATGATACTCATACAGTACACACTACACACACATACAGTCATAAATAGTTACAAGATGTAGGGATTAAGGAATAAATACAATGCACAGATATCATCACAATCAAAACAATGAAACTGACAAACAAATAATAAGCAAAATGCTATACAAAGAAAAAAAATGCTCCACAATAAATCAGAATCAGAATTAGAAATTCAGAATTCAGAAGATCTGTGTTCTCTGGAATGATGGGGGAGCTCCATCCAGTACTTTTGGGACCGTCATCAAGATGGCGCCTCGAGTGGCCACCTCAGCACAGAGCTCCCTAGTAATTTGTATGTTTTTACTTGTTTTGTGTGCTTTATGCAACTCAAACGCCATTATTTACACCAGAGGACATTTGCTTAATCCACATCTGAAAGTTTTTTAGCCATTTTTTCGCCAGTCTATTCACCAAAAAGGGAATGGTAATGTCATTTTACTGAAATGTTGCTGTATAGTACATGAATGGTAAGAGTAAAGTAAAATACTACTTGTATACTACAGTATAACACTATGTTCATGGTCCATTGTCTCAAGGACAAATTGACTATACCATAAGGAAATACTACAAGAACTAATAAAAAGCCCACACCTAATACTTACACCTATGGCCCAGCCCTTCATTTATATTCTAACCACCGATTGCATTGCAAGCTCTTTGACAGGGGTCATCAGTTAGGCACCTCTCTTCATCTGTGTTTCACTGAATTAAGCCTACAACACCTCTGGAAGGCTCAACAGAGAAGTCTGGCGTCCCAGACCCACTCCCCTCCAAGCTCACTTGACAGGATTTTGCCAGATTACTCTAAGGAATAAGTAACATCAGCATAATACAATATAAGTAATGCCATTTAAATAGATTTTGTGTCTTTCCTGATGACCACTCTGAACAATTATGTATGAATTTAGATATTTTTCACCACATATGTGCAAGATTTCAGTCCATTACATTATCATGTCATGAATCATTGACATATAATGACTTTTTTCAAAGACATTATGTAACTATAGTGCATTGGTGCTGTTCTGTTCATGAAAATGTCATGAATTCTTTATGTACATGTTCCTGGAAAGCATTATCAGGCATTCTGCACATTTTGCAAAAACATTCATTAGGCATCAGCGTTGCTAAATAATCACAAATTGGCTAACATTATTAACGAGTATCTGAAGGCTTTATTGTTCATACCTGAATTGTAAAAAGGGAAAAACACTGTTGCTGTATCACCTTGTTAAATTAGAAGTAATCTCTGGTCAAGAGTTGTCTTGCGGTCAGAAACTAAGCAATGTTGAATAGGATAGATTATTCATG
Organism: Salminus brasiliensis; assembly: GCF_030463535.1. Taxonomy (NCBI): domain Eukaryota; kingdom Metazoa; phylum Chordata; class Actinopteri; order Characiformes; family Bryconidae; genus Salminus; species Salminus brasiliensis. The sequence goes on along the minus strand of NC_132893.1, from coordinate 23,304,696 downwards.
ATTATACAGTATGCAACTGTACATCTATGTAGTGGACCTATAAGGAATGGACACCATAAAATGGGTGAAACATGTAATATATGTATTTCTAATAAGATAGATGTCTTAACAATTACAATCTAGTCCAGTTTCTTTTTATTTTTGAGACATAAACAGCACATGAGAACCTGGGCTACAAGACCACATATTGTAAAAAAACACCTCATCTTCTCAGCTGTCGGCTGAATGGATTGATTATTAATGTCCCCCCCTTTAGCCAGTCGTGTAGACCTTATTGCTGAGATATGTGCAATAGCTCTAAATCCTGCCCAGGGCTTTCAATCGCACTAGATTAGGAGTGAAGGCACAATGTCCCAGCGGGGCCCTGAGGGGATGTGGCACCTGAAATATGTGAGAATGTCTGTACTAAGCCTCAATTTGCTCCCTGTGTCTGTGTGAGTTCTGCCGCCCCGGCCCCGGGCACTCTCCAGGATGCCTCACTCCCCTTCCAGTCCAGCCAAACAAGACACATTATGCAAAGGAGCAAATAGATTTTAACTCCCTCTGAACTCTGCTCTGAATGCTGAATGCTGAGGTACTGCACTTCACCACTGTCCGAGAATCACAATGGAGCTGGGCCTCTGAAGTACAAGTCATTTTAATAAATTGCAGGAAATTGTGCAGGAAGCACCGTGTTGGCAGAGCAGTCTAATCTAAGCAAAATACTGTTCATTTACCCTGAGCACAAAAGTCCAGTGCTTGCAAGTCTCCTATTTGTCTTTGCCTGGACTTCTGATTTCTGGTTCTGTTATTAGAGACATTTTTTTTTTCCTTTTTCTAAAACCTTTTATTCTTTATTCATTCCTATGAGCCTTCAGTATTGGCTGATTCTGAGCTTTAAAAAAGTTATTTTTATTGAAACGCTTTATTATAGTTATGACAGTAAATATGAACATTTAAAAAAGCCTGGTTCATTTGGAAAACAAATCCTGTGGACTAATGACGTTAAAATAAAATGTTATCATTGAAATGCGCAAAGGTATGTTATGTAAAAAAGCATTTCATGAAAACAGTTAAGTAGGGGGTGGATCAATCCTGCTTAGGGCTTATGTTGCAGCCGCTGGCACAGGGAACATTTTACTGGTAGAAGGAAGAATAGATTCAATTAAATACCAGTAAATTCTGAAAGCAAACTTCATACTGTCTGTAAAAAACGCTGAAGATGAAAAGAGGATGGCTTCTAAAGCAGAATATTGATCCTAAACACTCTTCAGAAGCCACAAAGGACAACCTCAAAAGTGCAAGCTGATGGCTCTCACAGTCACTGACCTACACATCATTGGAAATCTGTTGATAGACCTCTATAGAGCAGTGCATGCAAGATGGCCTAAGAATCTTAGAAAACTAGAAGCCTTTTGCAAGGAAGAATGGGTGAACTAGAATTGCAAAACTTTTTCAAGCAGTGATACTGGTCAAGTACTGAGCATGTAATCTGCTGAAACTTCGGCTTCTGGCCTATTCACTGTGCTACTCTGAAATTGTAAAAGATGAAAATAATAAAAAAGTAATGTTGCTTAAAATATTGAAGATGTGTTAAAGATGTGTCATCTTTAACTTCATGCCTTTTGGAAATTAGGTCATCTTTTATCCATTAAAGATAAAGGTACTCGCTTAACTATTCACAGTCATAGTCAGTCCTAGCTTTTATATTCAATCTGATTGTATTATATTCATTCTTATTTTCATCTCTTCTGCAGTCCAGCACTTTGTGCTGATACCCGCCTGAAGCATATACAGGGCATTGGTGATATTTCTATTCATTATAAAAGTAATATGATATTTTATTTTTATACAATTTTGATATTTCATAGTTGAATATTAAACATCTCTTGATTATACAGAGCTCTAAATATTTACTACTCAGATTGGCTCGGATAAAACTTCACTGTTTGGTTTGGCAAATTTGAAGTTCTCAAATAAAACTTTTTAAATGTCTCCTGCAACAAAACACACTCCAGACATACCCCCTAGAATTTATAAAAACGCCTTTCTCACAGGCTCTTTTAATTAAAATTCTAATTAAATGGGACGGGTATGCAAGCTGGGGTCGAAATCCTTTTACCTGCAAAACACCAAGTGCAATACCTAGGTAATTACTGAGAGGGCTTGTATACAGTGATGTCTAGATCACAATTGGAAACTTAAGCATTTCTGTGTCAATTTAGGGAAGCAATTTTATGAGTGAAAATGCCACAAGAGTGTGTTTGTACATGATTCTGTAGAGAAATATCCCCTGCCTGTGTTAACGGCGGCTTCTGTGCAAAAGCGAAGCAGCATGGCTGCTAAAATCAAAATGCTTATGTTAGGTTAGTTTTTACAGAGTTTAGCTGAGAAAAAACTGTAGTGGGAATGCATTTTTGTAAATGGTTTAGATGTATAGGAACTGTTGGTTATTCATGCCAACAACATCATGGCTAATTTTTTGCAAATTTTACATCATGTATGAACATGATCATCTTGCTGCATGTGTGAATAGCTGTAATGCTAAACATTACCAGTAAAACTAACTTGATATTATCCTGTGTGGTGAAAATTGTAAAAAGCTTAGTAATGTGATCATGAGCATTACTTTACTCTATATTTTATTTAATTTATACCATGAGTCTAATTTAGTTCACTGACTGTAATTTTCATGATAGACTTTCAGTGTTACATTTACTGTTTTGACCATCTGATTTTATTGATGGTTCAGTACAGCAGTACAGCAAGAGTAAAAATTTCATACTGTAAGTGCAGAACTGACGATCCTATGAACCTTCAGCGTGGAAAGGGTTAAATCTGCCTGGATGATAAATGCTGTGGTCTTACAGTTCTCTGGCTGTGTGCTCGCTCTGTATATGGTTGTATCTCTATGATTGTTCCGCGGCAGGGGGTTCAACTGGGCCTCCTGCTGACATCGTCTCAACTGCCGACAGCAGCAAGGCATCTGCAATGTGCAGAGCTGACCTGACATCAGCTACCTCAGCAATGCTACGTCAATGCCATATTTATACCCACATATTTTAACACCACCTGCACATGTAAATCTTATAGAATTATGGAATTATACATTAACACACTCTTGGATTCACAGATAGAGGGGTTCTGTGGCATTGTTTCTGTCACACTTGGCTATAAATCTTTAAAAACATTTGATTCAAAAGCTAGGGTGACCATAATGGTCACACACAGTGGTGGCACACGGCTATTCTGCGTAGTTAGGATGTTATGGCTGGGGGGTTTCAAGTAGGCCTAAGTTGTAGGATCGTGGTAAAATACATTTGCTCTACAAATAGTAGAGCTTAATATCCTCTATGATCGAACCCATTCAGATCAACTTACAATTAGGCCTACATGGAAGCCACAACATTCTATATCCTAAGTATGGTAGATACCTGTGACCTAGCTTTTGGATCAAATGTTTTACAGGTGGTGATCAGCACACATGTAACTAGGAAAGAGCCATGTAACGTGTATGTAGGGAAGATTACAAATTCAAAATCTTAGTGCATGCCTACACTCAACCACTCAAATACATTTCAATTGGCATTTTGGTTCCAATGAGTATCATTATTGCATCAAAATCAGGAGAAAATTTTAAAGAGGAAAAAAGGAAGAATCAGTTTTGATTCTATAAAAACTCTAGCCTGAAATAGCACACACCCAACTTATTTTGGGTGTTTCAGCTTCTGGTGGCATTTTGTTTTTGATTTTAGGCTGGCAATCAATCTTGCCCGTTGAGTTATAGCATCATCCAGCATCATTCAGTCATTAGAGTCCCATAAGGCAGACAAAAACACCAGCTCAGCGTGAGGGTTAGCGGAATAAATTCTTTGTTTTACTGTGCTTTAAATAACTTTTTATTTGGACTTAATAATGGCATTATTATTTGATTTATTTCAGAGCATATTTTTCCTAAGGCACGCAGCTAATTTAATCGCCTTCCATGTTTTTCCTCTTCATAATCTCCTCATAACATTACAAGAGGTGGCCAGCAGCAGTGCAGAGCGACCACACTCTCTTTATCTCTTGGTTTCCCTGATAGTTTATGGGCTTTGCTGAAGGGAACTGAACTAAAAACTGTGCTTTTTTTTGTAGAATAACTGAGTGCAGTGCGCAGACCAGCTGAAGCTGAACTAACACAAGCCAAGTTCAATGGGCAGCAATACACTGATTAGCACATTAAATATCATCTGTAATTCCATTAGGAACATACTGTTAGTATAATTTTTTAGACCTTCCAGCATTTAAACCAAGTAAGCGTCCATGATTGTAGATGTTGCCAGTATAAGCGACTGACTTAGATACTGCTAAGGAGCACAATTAGTCTAGTTCACTTTATTGTGGATTTAGTGTTACAAAAATTAAAACACAGTGCTCAGTTTATTTGTTTAATCTGGTACTTGTACAGCACTGTGGTCCAACTTCATCATGATCATGATCCTTTTTCTTCAGCATGATATCTACACTGCTGCTAACACTAAACAAATGAAACAATACAAAAAATGGTCACTCAATTAAGAGTATGTTACTTGAAAAAAAATACAGCAATAACTTTGAGCGACTGTTTTTTTTTTGTTTACAACAGGGGTATGGTCGTCAGGTCCTGGAGTCCTTCAGTTCATTACAGTTTGGTAGTTTATTGCTCCAACTCACTTCCTACAGTTAGTAATTGACTAATATGTTAAAATAAGGCCTGCTTTTATACTTGCTTAATGTGCTAGTCTTCACCACAGTTTATGCTTCATCTTTTTCATGTAGTTGGGTTGGTGTCACGCTACAATGGCCAAAATACACAAATTAGTAAACAAAACAGTGAGCATCCATTGTGGTCTTTGATTTGTCAAACATTTTCACTACAATATTATTGTGTAAAATCCAGATCTATCTTAAATGTATTATCTACTCATTTGCCCATTTGTTGCACCGAAATGGAGAAGCTGTCACCATTCATCACAATCAGGAATAAAGGAATCTAAGCATCGAGTGATGTTTACGTCTTTATGATCGGTTGGCTTAATTATGTGTCAGTTTGAATTTGAACAATCAGAAGCAGCTTATCGGAAATATGTTGCATGGTCCACAGGCTCTTGTGCCATTGCTTGCCACAGCTTTTGCTGCACAAACAGTATGAACAAACTCAAGTCTGTACAAATGTTTAAAAACAGATTTGTATGCTGCTTCCGTGTGCTGAGACAGACATGCTCTGATTTAGAGTCCCATTGGTTTGGTGCAAACCATCATAAAATGTGTTCCCACCAGCAGTTCACTGAACCAGTCTTCACTTGAGAGCGAACTGATACCCAGGATTACTGCCAGACCACAGTCCTCTTTTTCTGTGCATACCCGAGTGTGAGTGGAGTGAGTGCACCTGGCAAAACAGACCAAAGTAAACAAAGTTAGATGTGAAACCTTTTGTCACAATCTGAAACTAATTACAGTCTAAGACATACTCTGACACTGCACACCAGAACAGCAGTCAGTGTTTTTTTTATAGTTGGGCTTTGTTGAGCATTGCGATACTTTAATTGGGTTTCAGTTCAGAACTGAATCTTTCTTTTAATAGCTTTAACCGTGCCATTATGTTAGGGGGGTGTCGGGGAGGAGGATCACAAGTGTGCAGAGGAAGTGCATAGTGAGAAGCAGGCAGGGCTGAAAAGAGCCAATCACATATGCTTCTCTCATTCTAATGTGGCCACAGGGTCCAGTGTGAGCATCATTTGTATGTGATGTCTGTGACTGAGTTGCTGGGATTCCTAAACGCTTATGCTTTTCAATAATACAAGTCACAGTTGATGGTGGAACAACTAGAAGGAAGAAATTTCACAGACATCCTGTAACGGTGGCATCGTATTACAGTACCACGCTGGAATTCAGTGAACTCATTCAACCCATTCTTTTACTAATGTTTATAAAGGCAGACTGCATGCCTAGGTGCTTGATTGTATACACCGGTGGCAATTTGACTAAATATTCACTTTCATTTTATTCTACTTGAATCCCTATACGTTTGTCCATATAGAGTATTTCATCATCTATTTTGGACAAAGTAATGGATGCAGCAGAATGCTCACTAACCAGGTAGAACAGCGGACGTGTATTTTATTGCCATGTAATGGCATTTGTTGGACAAATCTTTTAAACAAAATTTTTAGATTTTTAGATTCATGTCAATAATAACAGCTTGTTTTAAATGTCACTAGTTTATAATTCCAATCAATATCAGAAAGTGGAAGTGGTACGGTGCCATCTCAGATTCACACGTGTATATTCACACCTCTACTGGCACTGGCACAGGCATATGTACATGTACTTCCACACACATGCACACACAGAAATTATTCAGCCATGTATCAGATGCCAAGACTGATGGCTTCATTTATATCTATATTGATTTTTCCCTTTCCTTGCCATAGGACAGGATGAGAGAGAGAGAGAGAGAGAGAGAGAGAGAGAGAGAGAGAGTGTCAGAGTGACTTTTGTTATTACAGCACATTAGAGAAGATGACTGAGGTTGGACCTTATTGACTGCAGTGTTTGCATGGTGAGGGCAGCTTTATTGATCTACTTTCATTTAGAACTCCATTGAAATATCAAATATTGTTATTATTGATCGCCAGGGCTCCAGAGCAACCTTTTGTTTTGCTAACATATATTTTCAGAAAACATGGTCATCTGATTAAGATTAAAGAAAAAAAAAAAAAAACTAATGCAATGATCACTGACTAGCATCTGTCCGTGCAGATTGACAGAAACTCTACAGATGCTAATGGGGAGTTTAACTAGGCTCCTGCAACCTAATGCAGCTTTACCTTTCAAAACGACTGATGTCTGTCACTCTGGCAGGTAAACGGAAATCATTACCATCATGATTGACATCTCTCTTTTCCTGGCGTTTCAGATTTTGTACCAACTTGGGATGTTTCTGGCAGAAGCGTTGTCATCTGTAAACTGTCCTATGTTTTCTTTTTTCCCTTTTTGAGAGATGACAGTTTTTGGTATGTGGTGGGTTGCTAGGCACAGTCATGTTTTGATTTTTGCCGGATCTTACCCTCTATATGTCAGTCAGAGATTTAAAACTGGGTATTTTTAACAGCATAGTGGGTCACCTGTCACTGGTGTCACAGCACAGCGTCTCCCTGAAATTAATGATAACATTCTCTAGTCAAGGGAGTGTGTCTGGCATGCAAATTTTGCTGAAGTCCATATCAGTGTCCACTGTCGTCTACAGCCATACTGACTGACAGTTTGTGTGTTTATGAGGTTATGATGTTTTGACAGATGCTGCGTTTGACATTAAAGTGCCTTTGCCAATAATCTGTCATTTGAATTTACTTTATATTCATTTACACTATATGCCCCCCTTTCTAACGAATGCCTTCAGCTATGTTAAGTTCTGCCTATTGGTGACACAGATGTGCAAATGCACACACACACAGAGTGTCTAGTCCCTGTAGAGAAGTATCACCAATAGAATAGGACACTTTGGAACGGATAAACATAAACCTTTGGGCACCATGCCTAATGCCAGGCATGGGCTAGTAAAGAATAAAGGCCCCAGCATTGAGCTGTGGAGCACTAGAATGTTGTTCTCTGGAATGATTGTGCTCCGTCCAATACTTTTAAAGGAAAATGGGGATGAGGTGGCATGGTGATTATCCAACATCCTGACCTCACCAATGCTCTTGTCATGAAATGCAATTGAATTCTCACAGCAACGCTCCAAAATCCATCAGAAAGCCTTCCTAAGACTGTAGAGACAGTTAGTCCAACAAAAACTGGATAAACCTTTTTAATACCCTTTATTTCGGAAGAAACAGTGAAGTAGTAGGTGTCCTAATATATTTGTGCATATAGTGTACTTTATGTTAATTTGAACTGAAGTCAGTCCAACTCTCATATACACAGGAAATTGTGAATATTTATGATTCAGATGTGTCAGTGACATTTCAACACAGTTTTGCAAAAGCTTCATTAACGATCTTAATATGTTTACATGAATGCTCAGCACTGTCACCGTTCTCTTCAATGCAAATGTTATTGCACATGTTGTACATGCCGTTAAATGTCAGATAAATGTCATGTTCGTGGGTTGTTGTGACTTATTGAAGTCTCCGATTTTTAAACACCTGCTCCTCGATTGCATCAGGATTGCTACATATTTTTTTACAGGGCAAGATTTTGTGAAGAGATAGCTCTTCAACCTTTAGATCAATTCTAAATAAAAAAAGATGATTTTCAAAAAACGCTAACACAGTTTAAAAGGTAGGTCACTGCACCAGAGCCCCCCCCTTCCATCAACAGCTTGTTCTTCTTTTAAACACATCAAAGAAAAGCTTTTTTACACTGAGGTTCAACCTGTGACAATAGCAAACTCAAAATAATAGCGAGGTATCTTCATTCTCATTCTAGTCACTTTCCCGCTATGACAGTATCCCTTCTTTGTAGCAGTTGTATCTTACTGCTGCCAGCAAATAATATCACTATCAGTTATATTAGCAGTGGAGTAACCGACTAATCTTTTTAAGGATTAGGAAAATGCAAATTGGCAATGTATCACTGCCAATCCCTTCCTTATTGTTTATTGATGAAGTGCACTGAATTATTTTTAACCCACTAATGACAGCCCTATCTAGGGATGGGCAAACTGACAATATTGTATCATATTGTGATGAATTCTGATATTGTGATACATTATAAACTAAGAATACAAATCACTAATCAACTGCATGTTGTATTACAGACAGTGTAATTAGTAATTAATTGCATGATGGGCAGTACATTTTGAGTAAGAATCACCGCACAGCAGTATAGGAGTGTATTTGATTAATGCTATTGAAGCATTATGTCTGTGATCATGTGTATTGCACATTTTGTGTGTGTACATATATATGTATATATATATATATATATATATATATATATATATATATATGTCCACTTCTAACCCTAACTGAGACCTGTTAGCTAAAGAAATCCCCAGTTTTGACACATTGGTCTAGTGGCACAACGCACTTTCGCAAGTGATGCCCTTTTTCTGTTGGGCCTGGTAACGGATCAGTCAGATACGGTTAAGGTCATCCAAATCCAGAAGAGCTTGAGGGTAGCATAATCCTATGATTATCTTTGCATTATACATTTTACATTTCCTAGGTATTAATTCCTACTTTCAACCACATTTATAGTTTAGGATGCCCCACCAATAGTGTGACATTCCTATCAGAAAAATAAGATAAATCCCTTGTGACCCTTCTGGTTTAAACATTGTCTAAAGCAGCAGCGTGACAGCCGTTCCACACAGAGTACCCTTACCTCCCCAGGTGATTTCTGTCAGGGACAGGACTTTTCTCCAGCCAACCTTGAAGGGCTTTAGAATTTCAAAATCAATATTACTTTCTTTTAAATGAGGTACATCAAGAACTCATTCCACATACATGGCTGAATAGATGACTGAATAGATGGTGCCACTACACACGTTTGTTCCACTTTACTGACTTTCTTTGGCTAGAATTTAAATCTTTCGTTTCTCAGGGTCTAAATGGTTTTGGTATCTATGTAGAGAATATGTAGAGAATGCTTATTTAATATTAGATTTACAAATAATTACTATTTCTCATTTGTAAATCTAAGGGCCTGTTTAGACCTGGTATTAACATGAATTTTGTATCCTGAAATGATCTAAATTTACTTTGACCAGATACTGTTTAAACTTGTCATTGAAATGCATTCCCAGTGTGACCAGATGAGATTTTACTTTACTGTGTAAAAACCACACTATCTACTCTAACTGTATGAACAGTTGAACAGTTCAGAGACTCAGTGGGCGTTCTACAACACGTTGGAACATCAGATGGTTCTCGCATTCCCGTAACAGTGATGCACTATTTAAACGGCAAGGGAACAAACTCTGTAATACTGTTCTCATCTACTGGTGCATATGCACGAGCGTGAGTGTGCACACATACACACACGAACACGCACAGAGCAAGCAAGAAAGAATGACAGAGATAGAGCAAGTGGAAAAAAGATAAATTAAGATCCACAGTAATAATTACTATAATTAAGTAATGTTTTTTTCCGGCAGATGTATTTTCACTCGCCTGGCGGAATCTGATCATATGAAATGCATTGCATTACATTTGGACAAGATGCTCTCTGACCACCTCCTAATGTGATTTGATTGATCCGATCGTAATCTGGGGGGGAGGGGGTGGATACACCTCGCTTTTCATGCAGACAAGTGAAATTTATATTTGATCTGATCACCAAAAACACATGTTAATGCCAGGTGTAAACAGCCTCTATTACTGACCACAGGTGAAATGGCTGGCTAGTGTGTTATGAAATCTAAAAGTAATGCCCATGGTTACCCTGGTTACTGCTGCAAAAAGACATCTCTACGGTTCTATTTTTATTACCATTTTACCATTCTCTGTATACAATTAAATAATTTTGGATTTTGTCAGTGCTTTGTTAAAAAAAGCCAATAGAAAAATTGCTCTGTGTTCTGCTTGTTAGTTTACTAGGCCTTCTAGTAGCAGTTAGTATGAATAATGTTGCAGTTTGGAAGTTCTCTTAGGATAGCAAATTGTGCCTCCTGATTCATATGATACAGATTAGAAAAACAACTTAAATGCCTTTGTAAAGCTCCTAGTCTTAGTCCTGCGAATGTTCCACTATACACGTATTAGTGATTACCCTTATCCAGCACTCCTTTCTCTCTTCAGTTCATTAAATAACTAACTCATTAACATGGTCCTTATGTGTTAATAAGTGGACAGGTGTGTTAGAGCTGCACAGTTCTTAAACCACTTTTTCTAACCCTGTTTACTGCTGTCTTCCTCACACATCTAAATACAGATGCCACTGTGAATTCTGCAGAGCATAGCAAGTTGTTAATTGCTTGATTGTATCGTGCCGTACACTTGTCTGGAAGCATCTGCTCTTGTATAGTTTCTTCACTCGTTTGCTCGAGTTTTTTCCTTTAACTTGTCAGATGTCACTCTAAAGAACTACCAGTCAGGTCCACGTAATGCATTGTTCCCCTGACTGCATGCTAAATTGTAAGTGCAAATCCCCTAACCTTTAAATGCAGTACTGACTTGTCCATATTGCTTCAGCACGCTGAAAACATCCTCAGATATATGCAGTCGTTAGCTCTCCCTCTCTCGCTCTCATTCTCACTTGGACTGTCTCAGTCCGTCTCACTCTCTGTGATTCAGAGCCATAAAAGGCTTTCAGAGCATGGCACAAGTGGCACTGTGGATTGGAGCATCTCTTCCTTCAATATAGCTCTGCTCTTACCAGTTGACAGGTTGAGTGTGTGTACAATTGGTTAAGACTTGCAAGCAAGGCCGAATGTACTCAGACATCTTCAGGATCCTTTCAAAATGGTTTCAGAACTGTATTTTTTAGAATGTAATGTGCTGCGGTGTCTACACACAATTACAGCCCATGGAACTCATCACAGCTTTGACAAGGCCTACAAAGTCCACTGAATACAATTTAACAATAGAAAGATTAAATTCAGAATTGTTTGTATCTTGTCTGTATCTCGTTGCATATTTATATTTGTAGTTTGATGATAAGATTTCAATATTTTCATAACAAAACAACACAAAGTAATAAAAATGCCCAGTGATTTCTCACAGGTGAGGCTCTAAACACCAATTACTTATACTGTATCCCTCCATACATACAGTCCCTTCACACATGAATCAAGTATGATTGTAGACTTCATATTTGTTAAAGAGACACTCCTTATAGACTAACTCCCTTCTGGTGACATATCTTGGAGGTGGGATGAGTTGCTAAAACACTAAAACACTGGAGTTACTTTAGACTGAATTATTCAGAGTGGACTGTTTGTACTGTGCTTTCTAGTTTGCTAGCAGTAATGCTGGCTTCCTGGGTTTCTTCCGGGATGTTTACTTGCAGTCCTTCCTGGTTTTGCACTTCCTGTTCAATCACCAAAACTCCAGGCACATGTATCAGAAGGGAGCTTGGTTTACTAGTTTGTCCAGAAAACAACAAAAAGACTATTTAATATAACCTAGCCTTGTGGTTCCCAACCATTGCACTCTATGCTCTGCACATTCCGTCCATTCTCCCAGTACACCAGATTCAGTTAATCTGCTAATTAATAGTGCTTTCTTAAGTTGAAGTATGTGTATTAACGGCAGGAATATGCGAGGCAGGGGATACTCCAGGAACCTGTAGTCTATCAGGCTGCAGTATTAATAGTAGTTAAACTGAATGGAACAATGTTTAGGCTTTATTATTTCAACAAGAAACAATTTAAAAGCTGTTACCATTAACCATTAAAACATTAACATGAACAATCAAAAACATATGTATTACTTGCTGTGACAATTCAGTTCAAATTTATTTATATAGCGCTTTTTACAACGAATGTTGACAAAAATGTGTCACTCCTTAACCTCTTGAACCCCAGGTTTATTATTGAGTTATTAATCCTAATGCGAAGTTATGAATTATTTGGTAACCATTTGGGTTAGCATATCTCGTGGAGTCCCACAGGGTTCTATTTTGGGGCCTGGTGTCAATTATGACATTAATGTAGTAACGAGACAGACGAAATGCAGGCTTACACACAGGGTTTAAGGGGCTGTATGTTAGCCTACATCTCAGTGCTTTTCCCTCATAACTGCGTTACTCCTCATTATCAGTGTCATAGGCCCTAAAACTAGAACCTTATGGGACTGTATCCATACAGTATGTGTTAAACTGTTACCTTGATATATATAGTAGTTTCTGCATTCGTATTATTAACAGAATAATTCAGCTAGGGTTCAAAAGGTAAAAGGAGATATGGACTGAGAGGGACCCAACAGCCTGTAAGTTATCATAAGGTATTAAGGGTTAGGGTTTAGGAAAAGGGCTAAGAGCAGTTTGTTGGTCAATTCCTGTGGCGCATCTAAATGCGCTCAGTACTAGTGGTGCATAATAAAAAAACATCGAGCACGAATATGCAAATGATGATGACAAATCACTGCAGGTCTGTGTCAGTTACATACTTTAAATCTTTTAAGTACATTGCCACTGCAAAAAACTTTTTAAAATCTAAAAGTATTTTTTATGTTTTACACTTTCCGCACTAATGGACATGTACTTTCCTCTGACGGTATTAGTGTTTTCTTCTGACGGCGTGTAGAAACGTGCCTGGTCCTCCATAAGCAGCCCATCGTGTGCTCTCAGACAGAGATATGCACCCGGCTCCATGTGCATCTGTCAGCCGGCGCTTATCGGAGTGCAGCACAGCTTGGCCTTGCCCAGAGGGGGGAGACTTCTGCTGCCGTCTGCAGGTGCAAATCCCTGCTGCCCTTTGTCACGCTATATTACTCTCTCTCTCTGCGGTGGTCTCTGACAGGTAAGCCCCCCCACACCACTCTCTCTCTCTCTCTCTCTCTCTCTCTCTCTCTCTCTCTCAAGGCCATGTTGCTATCTCTGCATTTTACATGCGGAAGATGTCAACATGCATTGTTAAAGGCGGCAGGGCAAGGTTTTTCAAACAGGCCCGAGTCGTTGGCCTGTGTTTTGTGTGGCGGTTCGCTTCGCTGCTTCTTAATTGTCCTTACAGAGCTTTTTCTATAGGGATAAAAATTCATACCTGCAGTCCGTTGATATTCAGCTGCTTTGAAATTTGTTTGTCACGGGTCTTTATTTGAGATTGCATCTACACAAGCGGGCAAAGGCACCTTGGTGTGGAACGGAGGACTTCCAATATAATGAGGGGATGCGCCATCAATGTCAGGTGGGCTGATTCTCTTTGTGTAGAGAAGAGACACCAGCGGCTGAGAGATCACTATCAAGATCATATAACATCAGACTCTCTCTCGCTCTCTCTTTGTCTTTGTCTGTCTTTCTGTCTCTTTCAGTTTCTGTTCGTCTTTCTTTCTTGCTTTCTTTCTCCTGCAGTGTACGGTATTACCGGAGGCGGGGGGCAGGGGGTGGCATTAAGTTGCACAAGTAGGGCAAATGATTCTACGCTTATGTGGCTTCTGTTCCACTACTAAAAAAAACTAAATAGACAAGTGCAACTTTATATTTTCATTCAATAAATGTTAAATCATTAGTCTGACAACAACTGCAAATGCAAACTTGCAAAAAAAAGTTAGCATTAGCTTTGTTAGCAAGATAACAGTCTGATAACTACAAAACAAAATGCATCAATATCAATAATTATATTTTGTTGATATAATATATTAACCTCTTGCCCAAAAAGGTTTATTTATTTGGTTATATTTCATAAACCATGAAGTTATGTTTGACTGTATTTTACATATTTTTGCAACAATATTAGGATTGTGGGCTGATAGCTGGTATTTTCATTGCACATGCAGTATCAGAGTTTACTAATAAATAAACATTTACAAAATGTAGAAATAAAGACAACATTAATTTAATTAGCATATCCGAAAAACTGGTATTTATAGAGAGTGGCAAATGTAGTACAATGCACAAAATGTGGACATTTAGCACAATATCCCAGCAGCACCTAAATACTTTGAAATATCAACCCAATCTAAACACCTTTGTGGTGATAATATTTTATGCAATTATTTATTAACAATGATATTATTCCAACATCATCATGCTTCCCATTTTTTTATATTTTATATTTTTATATTTTCAAATTTCTTTCCTTCAATGTTTTGTTTGATTTAATGTAGGAAAAGCCATTAAACATTGTACTTCACAGGCAGCCAATAGCGATAATTTTGTGGGACCTTGTTATTGACTGCTGTTTTTTGACAGCTGATATATTGGTCGAGGCCTAGCATACATAGGAGCATGTTTGTGTGTGTGAATTATCTGACCCGTCTACTTGGTGGATCAAGCAGGGTTCTGTAGCTTTATAAATAGAGCAGGGTGCTGACTCCAGCATGCCTCTGATTGATGAGCTAGACATGCTGTGCGCTTTCTGGGCTGCGAGTCCATCAGACACACAGTACTTATCCGGCTTTAAGGGAAGATGCCATAATAAAGCAGGTGTTAAGACTGGGATTAAGTCGACTGCATCATACAAACGTGACCAGGGCTCAAAGTAATACAACCACATGTTATTTTAGACTCGAGAAGAAGCCATATTACAAGCATCATCTGGGTCAATTTGCAAACAGCTACCGCATCTTCTCTGTCTTGAGAAGAACATTGTGTTTTCTTCCCTACCTGAGCAGAGTTGAGTACAAAACATTTAACTGGAGTGTTTCTGAGCCTTGTGAGGAATCTTGCATGATTGTTTTGGCTTCTACCTGGATCCCCATAGCTCTCAGTTCTACAATAGGATTCATCAACACCCATATGTTCCACCAGTCTGTTTAGCTGAGCAGAGACAGGGCGAATCTTAGTTTCAGTTCGAAACTCACAGCATCAGGTTAGAACAGATCATTCAGTGGAATTGATCTTCTTTGTCTGCTTCTGCTTTTATTGATTTGTTTATCATCTTGCTGAACTACTTGATAGGTGGGATAAGTGCCCTATTGTGTTCTCAGATCATTGAAATAATTAGCAGTCATTTCCATCAAAGACAGTCTCAGTTGGGTACAAATTAATGAAAAGACTTACCTGATGTATATTTCCCAAAACGAGACGTATTTTTGTACCTAAAAAATGATTTGGTCTCAAGTTTCCCAATTAAGACTACGAAGATCCTTTTTTCTTTGATATATGCTGGTAAACAACAGCGGATTGAAGTCCTTAGTGTCTGCGATCAAAGAGAAGCTGGCAAACAGTTCATTTACGTCGTCCCTGAATACGCAAAAAGAAAAGCTTTTATTTGCCATTTGTGCAGAGTCTTCACAAGTGTTTTGGATTTTTTTCATGAGCATAGTGCCTCAGTTCTAATTTTTATGGCTCATCAAGTAATTATCAGGCCCTTTATGTGCTAT
Organism: Salminus brasiliensis; assembly: GCF_030463535.1. Classification (NCBI taxonomy): domain Eukaryota; kingdom Metazoa; phylum Chordata; class Actinopteri; order Characiformes; family Bryconidae; genus Salminus; species Salminus brasiliensis. The sequence continues at coordinate 23,288,767 of NC_132893.1, read as the reverse complement.
TAGGTGGGTTAGATCAGGTAGAACACAGAGATGCAGTACATGTGGTAACCAGGACCTGGACTTGTTATGTCCTGTTTTAGAATATGCCTCCACTTGGGATGTGCGAACTGACTAATTTTAAAACTTAGGTAATCATAAGAGTTAATGAACAGATATTTGTTTATTGGTGGAAGGGCAAAAAAGGATGGTGCTATAGGCATATATGGTAGATGAACTAAAACTACAGCTAATCAGTGCAATGTGGGATTTTAATGAGGATGTGTCATATTAAGTGGGCAATATGATAGTTTATCAACGTGTTAGTTTGTCGGAGAAATATCCTTTCAGTGAACGCATTTAACTTTAGCTGAAGTACACTATATGGACAAAAGTATTGGGGCATCTGCTCATTCATTATTTTGTCCAAAATCAAGAGTTTATCCTGCTTTTGGAGTAACTGTGTCTACTGTCCAGGGAAGGCTTTCTACTAGATTTTGGAATGTTGCAGTGATAATTTAATTGCATTTAGCAATTTAAAGTAGTGAGGTCCAGGATGTTGGATGATCACCACCCCACCTTATCCTCACACTCCCAAACCTATCCCAAAAGTACTGGATAGATTGCCATCATTCCAGAGAACACAGTTGCATTGCTCCACAGCTCTGTCCTGGGAGGTTTTAGACCCCTGCAACTTAAAGTAGTTGAATGCATTAGTTTGCAGGTCGTCCACTAGGCTTGAGTATTTTAGTCTGTCAGTTTTTTTTTTTACCATATCTGACTCCAAAGCTAATGTAACGTGTAAAACTATCTAATCTTTTGAGAAAGCAGAGTAAAGACTTTAACACCACTAACCTGTTACATACTGAGAGAACATCACTCAGCCCAGTACAGTGTTAAAGTAGCTGAATGCATTAGTTTGCAGGGATGTCCACTAGGGTTGGGTATCGAAGTCTGTCTGTTAACCTGTTACATTACAGAGTATTCATTACTCAGCCCAGTATGGTGAGTATCAGAACACAGCAAAACTAACAAACACCACTAACAGCACAGATGTTAATAGATCACTCTGGTGTGTTAAATGTTCTAAGTGAAAAACAAAATGTTGAAATTGAGAAATTGGGAATTGCTTTTTTACAACTGAAATTGCATTATTGTTATTACAGAAGGAGTAAAGTACGGAACAGAAATCCAGGTGCCTGTATGGTAACAGGATTGGTTCAAATGTGAACAGGACCCAACCCTAGTCTCCTCAAACATTTTGCACATATAGTACAGGTAATGCCAAGCTAACATCAGCTGGAGCAGTTACTCCCACCGTAACTCTGCCTTCTCAGACGTCTTTTCACAACATGTCCTTCGCCACATGCTCACATGCACACATTTAACTGTCCAGTTAAATCATTTAATCATCTTCTAAATTCTGTGATGAAATGTATAAAATACTTGAACAGTTATTTTAGTATTTAAAAACTGCCACCTTGGAATGGTCAACCAAGTACTGCAGTACCCATTCACATCCCTTGATAACACATGAGTGCAGACCAGTTCATTTTAACATTCAGACCAAGGTAGAGGTCAGAATGCAGGGTCAGCAATATTGTTGTATCGCCTGGAGCTCGGGGGCAGTTAAACACCTTGCTGTGGGCAATGGAAGGAGTAGGTATATCAGGAAATCTATTGACCGAGTCACACTTCGCTGGGTAGATGAGCCACCAGAATATTTGTCTGCTGTCGGTGTTCAGACATCTGGATCTTGGTATGTAACTGGGAGCAGTATGTTAGGTAAAATTTGAATATGCTAAGCCATCTTTGATCATGTATAAAGCCATGGAGAAAAAAAGAGAGATTTGTCTAAAAATAGCTAAAAATGAAGTCTTGGCTTTCTATGTCATTGTACAGGTGTTTACCCCGGTGTCCTGGCCGCAATCCCAGTCAAGCCCCCCAAATCCTGGCCCCAGTAATCCTCTCATTTCAAATCAACTAATTCACTTCTTATTTCGTCGCCCTTATCTCTAGAGTGATGACGAGCGCATTTCGTCCTTTGGCTAGTTTATACTGGGTGCTTCGTAGGGTGCGCTCCTAAATCCTTTTCAGAAATTCAACTTATTATCATTCATAGTGCGGTCCATACTGTTCCAAACATTTGTCTCGCATTATAATACCCACACCACAGGCTCCCTTAACGCTGAATGGTCAAAAGGTGTTCCAGGCGTGACGGTATTATTTGCCTTGACGGGTTGCCTTAGCACTGCCAGGGATCCTGATATACCGCAGATAGCCCCATCATATCACTGCATAGAGTCGAGCTCATCCATCAAGTCCGGTCTTATAAAAAGCAGAACACCAGGACGAGTGGGAGTAGAGGAGGTTAGGTCTGCTCAGGGTGGTAGGAGACATTGTATCGGACACATAAAGAATCAAAGATGCTGCAGTGCTGCAATCTGTTGTCAGATCAGTAGGTCGAGCCGGCCTGGAACTGCATCTAACATTTAGAGCTTATTCACCTTATCGTGGCTTGGTTTTAGCGCTTGTAGGGAAGGCTGTATTTCCTTAGATGGCTGGACACATATGGGTAGTAGGGGGCAAAAACAGGCTGCTCATACTAGAAAATTGTATTTTCTCAAAAGGGCACACCAGTTTTTTAATGCACAAGGTTGCAGAATTCTGTATTTGTCTCGAGTAATTCATGTTTAACATTATCTAAAAGTCATAGGTTTTAATCTGTAATATTCAGAAACAATATGTAAAGTAATAAATGAACCACACAAGCAGCACCACAAACATTAAAGGAAGTGATGTTACTGCCTTAATGTTACTGCTTAAGTTCTGAAGGCCTTCTGAAGGAAGTAGAATCTTCTATAGACTTGTTGCAAAAACCAAACATTTATCATCACAAATCTAATTGTAAAACACACATCAAATGTATTAACAGTTAGTGTGTAATTAGCTTGGGTGACATCCAGAATTAATTAGCACAATATTTTCTTGTTGACAAAATAGTATTATTGATTATATCACCCCTTGCAGCTCCCCACACACAAGGTCCAGTGCAGTTTAGACTGCTTTTCTAATTCTGCTCATTTTTCATGAAAATGATCACCAGGCCTACACGTCTAAAGGTTGCAAATGGCGTTCCATAGAAGAATCATTTTTGGTTCCTGAAAACCTTTAAACAGATATTTAGAGAGCCATTGGAAGCATAAGAAGCTCGTTACTCACTAATTCATTTACTCATGTTTAGCAGGATAGTCATCTTTTAGGAGGCACTGATGTGTGTGTGAAGAACTATCTATTCAAAAATTGTTCTGCTATGGCATAGCTCCCATTTCTTATATAAATAAGTAAAAAAAAAAGAAATCCCTAAGTGAATGCTATAATTATGTGGTGTGTCCATATGCATGTGTGAATGATGTGTGTTCTCGCGTGTGTTTGGTTCATTTGCTCTGTATGATAATGAGGATGATGACGTTTGATTGCCGTCTCTACATGTTACTGAGGTGGGCTCTGTTCTGGCATTTCTTGCAGTGAATGAAGTAGCCAGTACACAGGCATTTGCAGAAAGTCTATTTTTATGCAGGTGAATAGCAAAACCTTAGCTCAGCCAGAATTTTGAGTGGGGTTACCTGTATATGGCCACAATAGATCTAAGCATTCAAGGCATGGACTTCACAAGACCTCTGAAGGCATCCTGTGGTATCTGGTACCATGAAGTTAGCAGCTGATCTTATTAATTCCAGTAAGTTGGGAGGTGGGACCTCTAAGGATTACATCAATGAGCCTTAGGTTACCATGTCCCTGTCACCAGTTTACTGGTTGTGCTTTCTTGGACCACTTTTGGTAGGAAATCCCACAAGACCTGCCCAATGTTTTGGAGATGTTAGGAGTAAACCTAGACCAAGTACCTATTTAGTGACGCTATGTTACAAATTGATGTTTCAAAATCCAACTTTAAGAACTTTCCAGACTGAAGAAAAATAAATGCTTTGTATTAAAAGTTGTATTTTGAAGTTAGAATCTGCAGGTGTGTTGCTTTCTTTACTGCCCTGAATCCAGCTGTGCAAAGTGGAGCACCCTTTGGCAACCCTGTTAGTGCCCTGTTTCTGCACCGTTGGCTACTCTCATTCAAAGGCTTAATTTACTCAAATAGGCAATGAGCAACATGAAAGGAAAATAAATGCTATTAGCTGTTAGAGAACTGGTCTCTGACTTCTCCTAGTGTGAGTCTGATAGCCTCACTAAACCATTCACTTTTGATTTAGATGTTTTTTGGCAATATACCTCTTAAGTCATGCGTCATATTGTAGTTGGCAACATGCCCAAATAAAGAACTTTTTAGTCTGAATGCCGCTGGATCCTCTAAAATGCAAAGTTGTAAAAGAGCAAGCTAACACTAAAACGCTTTTACATGAAAATAAACCTACTATTTTTAAGTTTATTGTTTTCTTTATAGAGAAATGGCCATGTTGGCAGCTACAAAATGACAGCTATAAAACATTACTTCAGAAGTAAGAGCCTTTTAAAGTCATTTAAAACCAAGGAAGTGACCAAAATATTTGAGTGCAACCTTGGCTTTCTAGATGCTTGTGACCTTGGTTGTGAAGTCAGTGTAGTCAGTTGTGTTGAATGCATCAGCTTCTGTGTGGTTACACAAAAAAAGATGCTGCATATAAGGAAGAGGCACCATCATTATCAGTGTAAAAGGTCAGTGGTTTTCGTCCCTCTGCTTTTCACCTCCTGCACTTTCCTGTTGTAAAACAGCAAATGGCACTGAGTTGTATAATGTTGTAAATGAAAATAGGTGCAGTGTGCAGTTAGTGTTTTCTATTAGTGGCTAATTCAGGGCAAATAATAAAGCATTAGCTCAGAATTTCTCCCACCTTTCCTTGTCAAGGCCCACTTATTTTTCAGTCCAGTGCATCAGTGGCCACATTACCTTAATAAATCTTGAAAAATACTCGATTTAATAGAAATTTAAAATGATACTGAAATTGAAAAATAAGGAGAAAGAAAGTTGATTTGAATTACCAGTAACTTCAACCTTCAACAAGATCAGCATATAAAGCATTGCCAAAGTGGTTCTTCAGCAACCATCAGATCTAGTCTTGTGATGTATGTGGTGTATTTCCAGATTATTGTTAATGTGTGTTGATGTGTATCTTGTCTTTGTGGGACAGCTTGTTGCAACGATTCTTCACTGATATTTCTGAAACTTGTTAGAACATTCGTTGTGAAAAACACTGCATATACACTATGATTGTTAAAAGGGTATTTCATTAGTGAGATTATAAAATATACACTATCTAGACAAAGGTATTTGGACACCTACTCATTAATTTCACCTGAAATCAAGGGTATTAAAAAATAGTTTCTCCTGTTTTTTGTCTCTAGTGTCCAGGGAAGGCTTGCTATTAGATTATGTAGCATTGCTGTGAGGAATTGATTGCATTTAACGACAAGAGCATTAGTGTGGTCAGGATGTTGGAAGATCACCCCCCCCCCACCTCATCCCCAACTCCCGACCCAACCATACGTATTGGATGGAGCACCATCATTGAAGAGAACACAGTTCCATTAATCCAAAGCTCAACTCCTGGCATTGGGCTGGGTGTCAGTAGGTTCTTGTTTATCTGCTACAGACAGTCCAATTATATCGGCAATACCTCAAGGACTAGAAAAGCTGTGTGTGTGCATTTGCACACCTGTGTCAGCAATGGGTGAAGCTTAAAGTAGCTGATTGTGTTTAATTAGAAAGGCATGTAGTGTATGCAAGAATACATGTATACATTAGATGCATAGTATACATTAGAGCATATAGTGTATGCAAGAATACATGACATGCATGCATGTGAGCAATTACTTTTTGACTGCCAGGAGATAATTGAAAGTTGTGTTGGAAAGTAATGGGATGTATTTGAATGTGTTCTTGTTTTTACTGCTGCAACGCTCTTTGTTCAAGGCAATATTATACACACCCTGCAGCTGTGAGGTGTGTTCTCAAATTGTAACGAAGCAGTTTAGATGTATGCAATGTGGAATTGTTGAAATGCACAAGTGGGAGAACCACATAATCTTTTCGGTTTTAAACCAGGATTGAACAGAGTGCTCAAACCAAGAGAAGAAGATAAATGTGGATAATACGTACCACTGTACTTAATGTAAAATAAAGTGATTTCTGTGCAGCATTTTACAGTGACTGGTAGCCAGAACAGGATGAACAGGATGGCCAATATTATTCGATATGTAATATCTACACTATGAACAATATAATATGGTAATTTGAGAAATGTATGCTTAAACATGTTGGGATGGTAAGCTTTTCCTGTGGTTAGTGTGGGATGTAAAAAAGGCAAAACATGGAGGATTCATATAAAGCTCAACAACCTCTATGTTTTTCTTTTTTTTATACCATTAATGAACCTTTTGGCCATGTTTGAAACAGCTTTTACGTCACAACTTGAACATTTTTGGGTATTCATGTAGACCTTCCTGGTGGGAACCTTGTTTTTCTGATGAAAGCGACACCACTTGAATGCAGCATTAGCCCACCTGCCACATTACAGAGTCTGCTAAAATGTCATTTTACTTCAGTACTGATTGGCAGCATATCTTACGTAAATTATGTGACTGTATTATGTATGAAAACACAAATATCGGTTTGAATCAGTGTCAGCAGATTTGACACAGATTTTATAGAAGGGAAACAAGTAAATAAATAGATAAAAAAAACAGAATATAAATATCCCTAGTGGAAATGTTGGCATGTGTTTAAATAAAGTTTAATGCTTAGACAGTTTGGCTAATGTCTTCTTTTTATTTAACTGAGTGTGTTGTTTTCTGTACTTTCTTTTGAATTTTTTAGAACTTTTTCTTAAAGCATGGTCAACATGAAGGCAAAGGCTGAAACCACAGCAGTCAGGGTAATAAAATGCAAATTCCAAAATCAAAGTCCAAGTAAAAAGCACAAAGGTCAAAAATGAGAAACTTGGCTTAGAAATACTGAGACACTAGCCAGGATTTGCAAAGAACTGATGTGGAGCTGGGGAACAATTCAGAGCCTCCCTGATGAGATAAAACATGCTCATATTATTTCTCTCAATTTTGAAAAACAGAATCACTTGATTTGACCCACCATGTTGTGAGGACAAATGCGGCATTATCTCCAAACACTGTTCTGACAGGACTCAGAACATGAGGCCAGAGTCGATGGAGAAGGATGAAGACTCCCCGGCAATAATTCATATCCTCAGTGTTGGCTGCACTCAGTGATGCATTTCACCAGATTGTTGGAGAGAAAGTATCGGGAGGACATCCCAGAGGGTGAAAAGTGCCATCAAAGCCACCAACAGTAAAATTGCTTTCACCACTGGCATATGGACTGGTGTAGCCACTGAAGCTTACCTTGGTGTGACAAGCCTCTACACTGGAGATGATTGGGAAGTGAGGTCAATTTGCCACCTTGCCACTGGAGGACAAACACACGGCATTCAGCAGAGCAGAGTAGTTGGAGGAGGTTGCAGTCAGGTTTGAAATTTCTCCCAGCAAGATTATCACAGTGGTACATGACAGTAGTGCCAATACTGTGGCTGCTGTGCAATTCCTAGAGGAGTAGAGCGGATGGTCTTCTGTCCACTGCATTAGGATTGCAGCTGGTTTAGTTCTACACATCAGTATTAAGAAAGCCAGTAGATTAGGGCCAGTGGGTTACATCTTTTCTAATTTCTGTTATATAAAGGCTTTTGCATTACTAATACATAGCATTATTTTTATGTAGCATGTAGCGTCCATATTTTGTATAATGTGTGTTTTTATTACTTTAACATTAATTACTATTTCCAGTGTTTTTTATTATAATATATATTATTATATTTTATTCTATATATATAATATCAGGATCATATAGAATGCATACATTTGGTTCTATTGGACAGATGTTATAATGTCCAATATTTAAGATATTTGATGCTATATTGGATGCCATATTCCTATACTGTAGATGACCAGCATGGTTTGGTAATGCTAGGTTTCTGCGCTAAAATATATTAGTTTATTATTTTACAGCATTGTGTAATCCCACAGAAATAAAAGTTACATATCTCCCATGGGCAAATCCAGCCTGATGGTGTTCCTAGTTTATTTATTTATTTTTATACAAATGTTGGAAACTGATCCGTAAACACTAATCATCCATAACATTAGCACCACTGACAGGTAAAGTTAAAAACATTAATTATCTTAATATACTGTAAATTGTCAATTATCTTAAAATACTGCAATTGTCAAGAGGCAAGTAAACAGTCTTGCAGTACTTTAAGGCAATGTGTTAAAAGCAAGGAAAATGACAAAGATGTCATATGCTTAGATCTTCAATAAAACATGTTCAAAATACATATTAGCTTCACAAGCTTAACATATTCTTTAATTAAACTATGGCTTATTTTACATTTCTGTCTCACTTGTTGAATTTTTGGCCTGTAAGGTTCATCATGCAGTGCATGTGCTGAATTTCTTTGGGGAGAACAGTGGGAAAGTTACATTCATTGGAGAATTTGCAGGTTCTCTTGGGTAATAGATTTGACATTTGTCCAGATGATTAACTGGGAATTTGTCCTTCTGGGTTTTATTTCCCTGAAGGACAATTCTGTGCACAGTTTTTTCCTTTTTCCATCTAATATTGGCTTCCAAGGCAGATACTTGCAGGCTTTGAATATAGTTGTTTTGATGATCTGTCTACTTTTAAAATACTGATCAAACACAAATATTTCTGATGAAGGGTGGGACAAATTGGTTTCTGTTAAGTCTTTAGCTTCTTGTATCAGTTAAACAAAGAGTGATAATAGGCAAGGATTGTTTTTAGGGCATTTTTTTGGGTGTAGTCTAAGGTAGTCCTCCTCCTTCATTGTTCCATCCACTTTGTGCAGTGTTCAAGTCCAGAGCATAATGCTACCACCACCATGTTTGACAGTTAATACAGTGTTTTTGGTGTCAAATGCCTTATGTTACTCCTTCAAAAATATCTTTGTCTACTCGATCTTTGTCTCATCTTAGCATTAAAATATCTTCTAGAAGGCCTATTTACTTTGTCCATGTGGTCAGCTGCAAACAGTCAAGTCTGAAAGTGTTGATTTTGGAGTTTTCCCATTGCATTATATGTTGGTCAGTCCAACGTGTGCTGTGTGTTGTGTGGCTAAAGTGAAGGGACAAGCTGTAGTCAGTCATGATCACTAGCAGAAAATTAAGAGGCCTTGACCGTCGCATGTTAAAAGACATTAAGGAACCTTTAGCACCACTGAATTAATAATCTAAACGGCTATATTGACCTTGTTTGATTTCAGAAAACACCCAAACTATTAAAATACACTATATATTTGACCCGTTATAATGAATGCATTCAGCTACTTTAAGTTGCACACATGCGCACAGCTTGTCTAGCCCCTGTAGAGAAGTATTGCCGGTAGAATAGGACTCTCTGTAGCAGATAAACATGAACCTATTGGCACCATGCCTAAGAGGGGTAAAAAGCCCCCTGGCATTGAGCTGTGAAGCAGCTTGGAATGAAGGTGCTCCATCCAATAATTTTGGGATGGGTTGGGAATGAGGTGGGGTGGTGATCATCCAACATTGTGCTTTCACTAATGCTCTTGTGGCTGAATGCAATCAAATCCTCACAGCAATGCTCCAAAATTTAGAAGAAAGTCTTTCCTCAGCAGTAGAGACAGTAACTCCACCAAAAGCAGGATCAATCCTTTTTTAATGCCCCTGATTTAGGAAGAAACAATGAATGAGCAGCTGTCCCAATACTTTTGCCTATGTGCATTAGTTGTGCACTCATTCTACTCGTATTTGGAGGCTTCAAGGTACAAAACATAGACTGCTTTAGAAAAAATATATAAATTAATAACTGTTCATGTAAAAACAGAAATATGATGCTGTTTAGTACATAAGTCCACACAGACATTTTAGGTGTACCTCAGGGAATGTAAAAAAGGAACAGTAAAAGGCACATTTTGTGTCCCTAAAGAAGAAAACATAATCAGGATGCTTGCCCTTCTGTTTCTACTCATATACAAGTCTGTGGATTTAAAGTCCACATTATCCACTATGCAGCGTATGGTCTCAAACTGTTCAATGCCTCTTAACCAATTTATTAGGCACAGATATATTAATCATTAATTCAAGTGCAAGAAATCTCATTTGAATACCAGCAGCACTCACAGAATTTGAATTTTAATCCACACAAATCAAGAAGCCAGTGGCAATTGAATTAACATAATTATTCATTAATATGCAAATGCGTACAGATGTTCCATGAGCAACAGATGTGCTGTTCATGTTGAACAACACAACAATATGATAAACTGCAGAAAAGGAGAGAGGCAGAGAGGCATTAAGGGAGGGTGGGGAGAGAGAGAGGGGAGGCAGAGTGGTAGAAAGAGGTGAGTGAGAGAGCAGACATCACTCATTACAATATGTCCTTCCATATGTATCTCCAGCTAGCACTCAGTGGAAAGCACATTACAATCAGAGCCATCCCAAATCAGAGTGACAGTCCAGCATGAGGCCAGAACCTAACACAGCCATAATGTGCTATTTAAGTGGAAGTGCAACAAAAAGGGGTCCAAACAATTACTCCAGACAGAGCTGCTTAATGATTCATGGCCTTGGAGTAGCTGCTGTAGGATTAGAGAGACTGACTCATTTTGGAGTGAAGGCAGGACCTAAAGCCTCGACATTCAGCTCAGACCGAGGACAATCACACCACTGATCAAATGTTAAACCAGCAATTTAACCAAGCACTTGTGCAATGGGGGGAAAAAGAAACATACTCGTCAAGGAAATTACATGTATTATAGGTGACAAAGTTAAGGTTTGCATTTAAGCTGAACATGAGAGGGGTTTACTTGCCAGGGAGTACTTGTAGAAGATTTATTTCAGATAAGTAGTCTTGCTTTTCTAAGGCTTTGTAATTCTATGGTGTATGAATGTCATTATAAAATGTAATATTTGATCTTCTTAAGTAGAATAATTGTAGTAATGGTATCCTAAGCATGGCTCTACTTTCTCTTTCTTTTCATTTTACTTTGTTATACTTTAGATAATACAGTCTTAAACATTTTGGGTGCCCCTGTAGGTAATTCTTGATTTTCTAGGTGAAAATAAGTTGCCAGTTGAACATAGTATATTTAAAAAGAAAAGAAAATGTACAAATGTCACGTTTCATATGTATATAATAAATTCATTAGGCAAATTGGAATTGTCCTCTAGATACTGTAAATAAATGTTATTTAAGTTTGACTGTATCTTATTTGCTAACTGTTATCACTTATATAATACTAGTAACAAACTAAGGTTGGTGGGATTTAAAAAAAAAACTTGAATTGAGTTCATTTGGCAATCTCACGCTGAGCCTAGTATGGATGACTCTCTGCATGGCTGTCTGATCTTTACCTAACTGTAGGGTAAAAACAAGTACATTGCAGGGTTATAAATTTATAAAATAACTCAAATTCAGAATTCTGGGTCATCACATGCTCACGTCTGCACACACAATAACTACGCCTTGTCTGTAAAAAGGAAATGTATTTGTTGTCAGTTAAGAAGTTAATAATATTAATAATTTGACATAATTTAGCTTGTTGCAGATATTATTTCCTGTTTATTCCGTCATGAAAAGAAAAGTGCAAAAAAGAATAAATTAATAAATAAAATATTGTACACTCATACACAGATACACAGATACATACACAGAATGACACACATTTTAGATATTTTATTTTTAGATGTACTCAACTTAAGCACCTTATTGGAAGCCTCCTGCATGTGGTTTACATGTGAAAAGTAGCATTTGAGATAAAATATCTGTTTTGTTGGTTCAGTTAGATGACAGATGAACTGTCACCAAAGTCCTTATAGGCAAGTGTATTCACTCTGCTTTCATCTTTGTAATGCCTCTGGACAGCAATTTCCAGTCACACAAGACCAAGCTTCCATCTGAATAAGACCAAAATCCTCAAAACTGAAGGTGAAATAATCGTTTCAAAATCATACTTTAAATCACTGATGAAATCTGACAAAAACCTGAATGACGTGTTTGGCTAAAAAAAAAAAACACACAAAAACACAAAAAGAACTTTCCCCACTAGCACATCAACCCTCCTCCGCCCATGATGGAACCAGCAAGCTGATTGGCTCTCTTTGTTGAAGGGTGAGTAAACAGACACCTTGTTCAGTGCATACTCCTATACATATTTCATCCAATGAAATCCAATGGTCTCCTCATTTAAAACGGTATACAGCTGCTCTCAATTAGTTGATTGACTTCCGCTAGTCAACTGCCATGCATTTATTTTACAGCTTAAGTTAATATCTACTTAAAATGTATTTTAGATATAAATTATAATAAATATATAATTATAAGCAAAACCTATTTGTGAGACAGTGGAAACAAAGTTAGCCTAATGGGAAAAATGACCCATTGGCTTGGTTGTTACTGTGATTTTGACACTAACCTAGCATTAAAAGTGCTCAAATCTCCTATTACTATAAAAACAACCCAACAGGCACAACACCAAATCCAAATTATTTGAAATACCAAATTGTTTAATGAATGTCTGTGGGTGTTTGATGAATCAAGAGATTCCAACAAATATGAATACTGCAGTTGCAGTCCAGTCTTGAGCCTTGTATCAACAAGAGTTCACCAATATATCTTTAAGATCTTCCAAGTCATATCACAGTCACAGTAGTATAAGAATCCCAATATGACCAGGCTTCCATCTGAATGAGACCAAAATCCTCAAAACTGAAGGTAAAATAATTGTTTCAAAATCTTACTTTAAATCACTGATAAAAGAGAAAGAGTTCCCCAATATACCAAGATCCTGCAAATCATAGAACAGTCACAGTAGTATAAGAATCCCAATATGATAATATTTTGTCCATATCATTCAGCCTTAGGTTAAGGTCAGTGTGTCAACCCTTTCGATTCCCAGGGAGTCCCAGAGAGCACAATTGGCCTTGTTTAGCTGGGTGAGTAGGAAGGCTGTCTCTCTCCCCCATCACTAGCTGACGTGGGCATCTGTTAGCTTCTGTTAACAGAACCAGCACTTAGTGTTCTCCTCCAAGCATGTTCAGCTGTCCATTGCTGTTGCGATGACAGCGCTTCTTGTATCTTATGCGTAGCACATGCTAGCTTTCACATTTCTAGCACTAGTAGCGTAGTGTGATAGAGTCCTGGCTTGGATATGACTAAAATTAAGGGAAAAATTGTCAGTCAGGAAAAATGTTAGGAAACACTAAAACACATGTGTATTTAATAAATGGGTGTGCCAACAAGGTGTTGCCCTAACCAGTGCCATCTTGAAATATGCTATATTTCAGTGCAGTCTTAAGAATCTTTTAGATATTTGGGTGGTTTTTGACTTCACTCAACCTATAATAGAATGCAGCTCTACACTGTCCATTTCCATGATACGCATTGTCACTTTTTCGCATCATGATATATATATATTTTTTTATTAGATGTTCATAATAGCGTATCTGCGGGACCAGATGTCAAACACACACTCTATGCTTCGACAGGCAGGTGATCCAGGTGAAAAGAACACTGCATGCTTTCGTAGTGCGTTTTATGCAAATGTCTTTGCTGGCCCCTCACATGGCATAGTCGTTTTGGAGAGGGAGGAAACTAGGTATGGCAATGGGGCTGGGTGAAATGGGTGTGATTGTGTAGCAGCAGGGAGAAGGGTAATTCTGAAAGGAGTGCGCCTGCTGAGGAAGGGGAATGTTTTTCCAGACAAATGACCGGTTTCGCTGTCATCGTTCAGCACACCCCAACTGGAACAGAAATATCAGTCATTTAAACGCCAGCAGGTGCCACCCCGCCACGTCCAATACAATTCCGTCTTCATGTCCTCCCTGTCACTTTAAATCACTCCTCTTATACGGCAGCGTTATCTCTTTAGCTGTAATGGATTACTCTTATCGGAACAGACGTTTGGGCTTTTTATTGCGCTTTATTCAGTTGCTGTGCATTGCAACATGAGATGGAACTTCATAGGAATGATCGTTTTGATATCTTATGCATTAGGTGCACGAATTCCCATTTTCTTAACCCTATATATCTCTGCCTGTCAGGGCAGTTTAGATGCAGACGTGGCAGGCAGGAAATGATGTGCACAAGGTGTGTATTGACACCATGCTGCGGGTCTGGTGTGATTGGCGTGCTGTGCAGCAGGTGCTCCAGGCTGTTCTATGGCCCATTGTGTGAGAGTGGAGAGTCACAGTCATCACCAGCACAGAGGAGCTTTTTGTTTCCTCCACACTTGTGTGACCTTGCTGCTTCTTGAGACCTCTCTCGCTTGCTCTGGCTTTGTCTTTGGCTCTCTTGCTTTCTCTCCTCACTCTCTCTCTCTCACTGTCTCTCTATGTCTGTCTTTTTCTCTTACCGTTACTGAAAAATGTCTGACGGTAACACATGCTCCTGTCTCCTTTTGTGCTCCGCTCTGGTGGTGCAATATCGCAAGAACCTTTCTGCTTGTGCACGTGTGCATGTGGGAGTCACGGTCGATCGGGACATTCATAGATGTGACGACTCTTAGGCAGACCGTCCTTTGTGTGTTCATAATTGATTAGACATGATTTTGTTCCATCCTAGGGGCCTTCGAATGTTGGGTCTGTGGTAGGCCAGGCTGACATTTGTTTGATATGGGTACTCGTAATTTATTTTCTAACCTTGCTTTATTCGTTGGTTTCAAACAGTCTGTTTTTGTTAGCGCTCCTTTAACACTGATATAAATGTAAATGACTTGTTCCGATTAGCTTCCCCCTATTGTGCCTCATTCGAAAAGCAGTCCAGGCTGAAAATCTCTTTAAAATGCTGTAGGCCAAACTGATGGATGCACGCATGGAAATCTCATTTGTGACAGATTTTTTGCAGGGAGATTTTTACAGTGTATTTATCATTCAAATGGTGAGTGAACACTACAACTTGACCATTTAACAATGTATCCTACAACACACTGTTTTATTGAAGTGGAGTGAGGAAAGTGGGGTTTTCCATGACATGGCCCCTTTAAGAAATGGTTTTATTTATTTATTTCTTTGCTCCGTTCTCAAGAGGCAGATTTGAAGATTAGAGTAGTGGTACAGCGTTCATTTCTAATGGGAACGCATCCTTTATTTTGCTCTTAATACTTGTAATACTGTAATGATACAAGAGGAGCTAGCTCACAGGCCAAGTGCTTGATCTCTTTGGCTTGTAGCCACTAGCTTTGTAGCCACCAGCTCAGCTTTTGATCTTCCAATACTACACTGCGGTTGGTAATACATTGATTTTAAAACCAGCATCATCTCGTAGTCTTCCAAGCTTTGGATGTGAAGAGGAAGACATGGCTTTTCAGAGCTGGGTAATTCTACAACGCTGCACAACTGCACCCATTATATAACAGACAGCTTTAGCCCAATTATCCAGTCTGTAAACAACAACAACAGAGTATAAATACTGTAGTATAACAAACAAGGTGGGGTATTGTTAAAAATTATCAATATTAATACTGATAGATAGATATTTCTGGTAGATTCCTGAACAGTAAGTATTAACAAATAAAACGTATTTATCTGTAACAAGCAGCTGAATGGATGTCAGTTTATTTTGCCATTACCATGTTTTGTTCATTTATATCAAGTCAAGTCAAGTCAAGTGGGTTTTATTGTCATTTCAACTACATACAGAGTACACAGTGAAGCGAAACAACGTTCCTCTAGGACCATGGTGCAACATAGACAGTGCATACAAAACACAAGTGCAACACAAACAAACAAGTGCGGACAGACAACACAACACAATACAGACAGAGAATAATAAATAATTGCCGGTAGTGTGCAAATTGTGCAATGTGTAATAAATATTGAGTCCAGTGAGGTAGTAAGTTATTAGTGCAAATGCTTTTTGCAAAAATGCTTCCCATTTTATCTGGGGTAAATGGTTGGAGAGAGAGAGAGAGAGAGTGTGCATGTAACAGAAAAGACATCAGTTCAGAAGTTAAGTTGAGTTGAGAAGTCTGATGGCTTGGGGGAAGAAGCTGTTGCAGAGTCTGGTCGTGTTGGACCGGATGCTGCGGTACCTTCTTCCTGATGGCAGGAGGGAGAACAGTCTGTGTGAAGGGTGGGTGGAGTCATCCACAATGCTGGTTGCTTTGCGGATGCAGCGGGTGGTGTAAATGTCCATGACGGAGGGGAGAGAGACTCCGATGATCCTCTCAGCTGTCCTCACAATGCGTTATATATATTATATATAATTATATATACTATAATATTGTACAAAACAATAAAAATAAATAAACAAATAGCATTTTCCTGGGAAAAATCCCACAATAAATGTTTTCAGGCATATATTTGAAACATTATTCCTGATGCTGGTGACAAAGATTATAATGAAGGTCATAAAAAGTCATAAAAGGAGATAAAAAATAATGGTGATTAATGCTGATTAGCTGATGATAATGGAAGCGATTGTTATGATAATGACAGTGGTGGTGGTGGTGGTGATAATGATAGTACTGGTGAGGATATTGGTCTTCATAATAAAAATAATGTGACAATGACAGTGATGGTAGTATCTGCTGGTGATTGATGATGATGATGGTGATGGTAAGGTTAGTGATAATAGTGATAATGGCGATTATGGTCATGATAGTGATGATGATACTGATATTGGTTTAAATGACAATAATGGTAACATTAAGGTGGTAACAACCATAACATCATGCTGACTATGATGATTATAGTGATGATCATAATAACATTAATGATGATAATAGTAAAAATAATGTGGACGGAGGAAAACAATATTCCGTACAGGGATCGAATATTCACACCATGTTCGCTCCACTACAGGAGCCAGCACCATCACATCACCTTTCGGTTTACCCGCTATGTGCACTATGTAATTACTGACATGATGTGGATCGTAATTACTGGTCCTGGGTTGGTCCGCTCCTCTGCCCTGTGGGGATTTTATTACACGCCATCCCTAATCAATCACGTCCATCTTGCGTTCACTCCCTCTCTCTGCTGGTCCAGCCCGAGCTGCCCCCGATGGCTGATGAGGTCAACGCCTGCTCCTGCACTGGAAATTGATTCAATTAGAAACGTATATTTCAAGTGACTCTGCTGGAGTGTTTTAATGAGTGAGATACTGTGGCGAGCATGCTGTATCAAAGACAGCCACACCTCAGCAGTTGTGGAGGATAGGGAAAAGAGTGAAGTGGGCTTTCAGTTGGAAGGACTGTCGGCATACATTTAGATGTGAGATCTTTTAGATGTATGTCTGCTTTTTGAAGATAGACGTTTGGCTGTTTGGTATTGATTAGGGCTGTCACTATTGTGTTAATAAAAAACAGACTTAACTATGATTAATATTGTCAAATATGATTCAATACAAATGACTAACTAACAATGACAAATACTGAATAGCATTTCTGTGTATTGTACTGTTAAAGAGACCATGCAAATTGCCCACTGCTTTTAGACAATTCATGAAGTAGGCAAATTTGAATACCTTTTTTCAAATAATAGTTTAATTGAGTTGACCCCAGTGTTGAGTGTATCCTAAAAGCCGATTCACTAAAGCTATGCTGATGTGTGTTCTGGTTTTGTACTTGAATTCCCATTAAAAAGAAGAGTGAGCTGAATGGTTATCAGCATCATTATACCGCCTTCCTTTGAAAAATGCTAGCACAGAATGTGAACATTTTGATGATATTCAAGCTTAAGGACAGCGAACGTGAGGATCACATGTACACCTGGTGGAAATTCAAACGTAGCTCAGTGTTCTGGGAAGTCCTCAGTGATATGATTTATTCACGTAAATTATCATAGGAAGACATGACCCCGGAGCCAAAGAACATTGGCACAGAAAAGGGTTTCAAATGCTGATTCGACGAGAACATTAAGCACTGTTGCACTAAATGCGTTTTGAGCTACTTCCTTTATGCTTTTTTTTTTAGATATGCTCACTTTATTCTAAGGAAGGAGCAACCTTTTGTGCTTTGTGAGCTGCTACTGAAACATTCATGTCTTAATTCCATCAGATATAAGAAAGACAGGAAGCAAATCTCTCTGCAGCTACTAGCTTTGATTTTAGTCAATATTCTCTCTCCTGACAGAATTAGGCCCAAACGCAGCAGAATCAAACACTGAAAATATGTCTTAGTACTTGTAAGCAGCTAAACCAGTGTGGTAAAGTGAAGAATGAGATTTGAGGGCCTTCTCTTAAGCTAACCCAAAAAAGAAGAGGGATCTGAGAGATTCTGAGCCAGTGAGTAGCACTTCTGTAGCCACTAATGTCCTCCTTACTCAGGGGAAACACACTTCGCTGACCACAGCGGTGTGAACATTAGTAGCTCTCTTTATACGCAGTTTAAAAGGAGGAGGTGGGGGGTGTTCTTATTGGACTTCAAGAGTTATATTTCCGTGTCTTGCATCTGCAGGTCAGCAGAATGTGGGGAAGCTCATGGGCTGGCAGTATTAGAGTGCGAACGATACATCAGTTGGCCGATATTATCCAGAAATGTACAACTTTGCTGATCATTGCAATGCCAGACTCCCGATCTTTTAACAATATGGCAAAGCCATAGACCAGGGGTCTTTTGCCTCATTCACAAAGCTCTGGTGCGGCCTTTGGTTCTCATTCCAAGTCAAGCAGAAGCACACTTTTTTAATCAGTTGGTCCAAAACTACAACACAGAATGAACCACTGTCTACCTGCAATCTTTGCATATAAACTATACATTTTTGAAAATCAATATATTACTATAAAACTTGAGATACTTCGAAATATCAATATTTTCTCTTACAACCCTAGTAACAATGTGAGTTACTCTCTGTTTAAATGACAATAATACAGGCTTAACACAACATATGGTTAGAATAATAAAAACATGTGTCCAGACCTACCCTTTATTTTGAGAATGTTTCATGAAGAGAACTTAAGAACAAAAAGAGATAATTAATGGGAATTCTTACCCAGATTTAACATATATATTAGATTATTTATTCTATTGCATATTATTAAATAATGGATGACTATTAAACAAACATTTCTGCTGTTCCAGATGTGTGAAAGATATGAACTGGCAATTTATTTTTTCAAAAATCTAAAATCTCAGTATACGTTATATTGGCTAATATTATTATATACATTTTGTAACCCCTTAAATTTAATATTGGTATCAGACACAAAATGTTTGTATTAGAGCCACTTTGATTTAGAGCTAATAGCTGGGCGATGTGACCTGAAATCAGTAATAAAAACATTTGTGTAAATATTTTACCTCAATTACAATTAGTGCACGATTATCATGTGACTGCACACATGGAAGTATGTTTTAAGGGGGCAGTACATTAAAATACAGAATAAAAAAAAATTAACAGAATACAAAACATTTAAATAATACACATGGACAAAATAAATCGATTAGAGATTCTGAGTTTTTGATTGCCCAGCCATACTAGAGCTGTACAAAAACCAATTGTCTATGATCTTATCACGATAGTGGCCTTTGCAATGTCAGTCATGCAGAAAGATAAAATATGCAAATGAACCATACAAGCATTTTTGTTTTACTGTGCAGCGAGAGTCTTATATTAATCTTATATCCTAAATCAATATTTGTGTGAACTTTTTAAATGCATTTTTAATGTCTTGCAAGTCATATCGCAGTCAATATAGAAATGTAATAGAACTGGTATTTTGGCCAGATGGTGTAGGCCTAGCCAGTGGATGCTGAAAACATGCAGAGGCAGATCTGTTGCTGAGCTAACGCAGTCCGTCCAGAGAGATTAAATCTATTGAGTGAGAAAGCATGTTTGAAAATCGATAATGGGTTAAGAGATGTTGATGCTTGTTCCCCCTCGTCCCCCCTCTTTCTCTTTTTCTCTCTGTGTCTCTCTCTCTCTCCACTTTATAGATCTTCCAAATGGCAAGAACACAGCATTTTAGCATAGGTGTATTGACTTATGGGAAATCCACGGCCGCAATCACTTAGGCCGCCTCGTGTTGACTTTACAAATGCTGCCATCTATAGCTATATTTGGACCGCACTCAATATATCAGAATTATAGTTGGTATTTTCATATAAGGCTATCGAATGTAGGATTCAAGTCAATACCTTTTATTACCTTCAGTGTGTCCTTAATGAGAAAAAAAGTCTTGTCTTCAGAATGTTTTGTCTGTTCTGTGCCATGTCTCGCCCACGTTATATCTTTACTGGTTGGAGGCACATAAAAAACTAGCAGAGATCTTAATATGCTGGTACTTGTCAACCTGTTCTGAATTCCCAAGTCTTCCTAGCTGAGAAGACAAACAGCAGATATACAAAGACAAGAAAATGTATCTTATTTCAACAAACTTAAACGCTTTCAGGGCTTTTTCTGTTTTAATTTTGGGTTTAATACTGTTTGCACATATTAGTATATATTTAGAGTATTATTATAGTATTATTATAGCTTATTTGTGACTTGGTACATTGAGCAATAGTCGTTTCTCTTTTTTTCCCTTGGCTTCTGCAGAGCTTGCTACAACACATAAGTGTCTGCATTACTATTGATTGTTCATTCCACCACACACAAAACTAACCGTCAATCGATGTTTGTCCTATTTCAGCAGGCGCAAACACCTAAGCATATTAGAAATGATATTCTCTGAGAACATCCACAGCCTTTCGACTTGCCGTTTCCCATTTATCCGGCTGGTCCAAATACGGCAGCCAAATGTGGCAAAGACTTATTCAGGCGTGCCATATTGTTTTTGCAGTGACTGCTTACTGACATTGGCAGTAAATAGGATCGGAATCAATTGCGTGATCCGGCCACTGACTCATTGAGCTGCCTCCCCTGCAGAGAAAGAGAGAGAGAGAGAGAGAGAGAGAGAGAGAGAGAGAGAGAGCGGGAGAGGGTGTGGGGGCTGTGGCAGGAAAACTCACTCGCTGCTCTGAAATGGCTGCCGCACAAATGTACTCCAAACTGTAAGCGTTTGTTTGGACTGAGGCGGCTGACATTGAGCTTCGCGGATGGCTAGGGGTTCAGTATTCAGTGGCTGTAAGCCCAAGGCACAGCCTTTGTATGACCAAACCAGGCTGCCAAATAGTCACTGTCAGGACCCTGCTGAGTGAGAGGGTGAAAGAGAGGATGTGTGCATGTCAGTGTGTGTGAGAGAATGTTTGAGAGCTACAGAGAAGGAGAAAGTAGTGCTAGCTAATACACTGTACACACCAGTATTGGTGTTACACAGCTTACACAGATTTTTAGCTTAGACAAAAAAAAAAAAAAAAAAAATCACTGAACTGACTTTATTGGGAATGGCATTCCCAATTCATTTGAGATTCTGGTTCATATTGCATCACACAATTCCTGATCATTTTTAGAGGCACTTTCATGCTCTGAATCTCCTGTTCTATTATTATTTCATTCCGGTCCAGTTACTGGGAAGGAAACTGAAGAACAGTGAACTCATTGTCATATTCCATAAACCAGTTTGAAACAACTTTCTGACATGGTGCATTACCATGCAGGAAGTAGCCTCTAGATGATGGGTTATCATGTGGTCCCAGAAGGGATGCATGTGGTCAGCTGAATTCTGAACCTGCCATCAGTTTGCCTCAGCAGAAATTAAATCATGAGGCTGTTTTTCCAGTCTTCAGCTGTCCAGTTCTGATTAGCCTGTTCCCACAGCAGCCTCAGTTTTCTTTCCTTGGCTGACAGAGTGGAACCTGACGTAGTCTTCTCTTGTTAAAGCCCAACCATCTCAGAATTTGAGGTGTTGTGAATTCTGAGATGCTGTGCTGCACAGTTGTACAGAGTGGTTATCTGAATTACTGTAGCCTTACTGTCAGCTTCAACCATTCTGCTCATTCTCTGTTGAGCTCTCTCGTCATCAAGGTGTGCCTGACCGCAGAACTGCTGCTCACTAGATGTTTTTTCCCCTTTATTACACCATTCTGAGTAAACTATGGAGACTGTTGGACAGAAAGTCCCAGAGGATCAGCAGTTCTAGAAATAGTCAAACCAGCTCGCCATGCACCAACAATCATGCCACGTTCAAAATCCCAGAGATCACTTTATTCCCCCATTCTGATGGTTGATGTGAACATTACCTGAAGCTGCTGGCCCATACTGCATGATTTTATGCATTGCACTGCTGCTACTTGAGTGGCTGATTAGATACGTACATGAATGAGCAGTTGTACAGATCTGCCAATAGAGTGCTTGGTTAATATATAAAAAAAATATTGTGGTATTGAATTTTTAGCACTCAAACACACACACAGACAGACAGAGAGAGAGAGAGAGAGAGAGAGATAGAGAGGGTGGGACGGGAGGAGGGGGGGTGGAGAAAGCTGCAGACTGGCTAGTAGTAGCCATCTCTTTTCCACTCAACCTCTTGGTGAAGCCAGAATTAACAGGCTCTGCAGTATTCCGGAAATTGATTCCCTCCATCCCCCCCGCCTCGCTTGCCCTTCTCCTCCTTCGTTACCCTGCAGACGGGGGTTGTTGGCACTTCATTGGCCCTTGCAACATACAAAACCCCCAGTGAAAGCTCTCCTAGCCGTGCCGTCAGTCAGCAGTTGATGTGTTTTAAGTTAGCAATGAGAGTAGTCAGAATCCCATTTTCTCGACCATTCGTTCCAAAAGGCAGCACAAAGCACTTCTGTCCCACAAGGCAATTGGCATGGAGAGACGTTTAGCAAGCGCAGCATCCAAACAGCTGGGAGAAAGTGGGGTGGGGGTGGCAGGGGGGCAAGAAGAGAAGCGGAGAGAGACAGAAAGAGGGAGAACAGATACTGTAAGAAGGGATGCAGGAAGAAAGAGGCCTCATCCACATGAATCCAGATATTTTTGAAAAAACATTCCCACCCCCGAGGTTTTCAAAAAACATTACTCATCCACAGCAACAGCCAAACCACAAAAAATATTTGAAAATGGTCACATGAGCATGCCAGCCCGGGAGGAGGCGATAATATGTGATAGAGTTTTAATGTCAATTATCTTAAAAAAAGTGTATTAGTTTCTACAGTAACATACACAACCATACACCCTCTCTGTGATATAATATCACTACAAAACAAGCAAACAAAAAGGACAAGGGGTGGGGTCAACAAGATGTTTTTTAAACATGGCTGTAGATACTGTCAGATACAAAGAGTGTAATTACGTTTTCTAAACCAACTTGGCAGATAAAAAAAATAAATCCTGGTAAATACCGTCACACATGTCTTAATGGGTTATGGTGTATATTTAGGCAGTATGGGCCACCCTTAGGTGTATGCTAATCTCATAAACTACAAGGGCCCATATATGGGCTACATGAATAACTGTTTTCTGAATAACTGACGAATACGTGCACCTTTATCCTTTATCCTTTTATTCAGAATTGGCCTGCCCAGTATATTGTGTCAGCATCGCCATCGCAATGTGTGAATCTGCAATAGTCGCAATCACAGGACGTGCAATGGCATGTAAGGCAAATTAAATCGAACGCGCCATGCTACAACTTGCTTGAGTTCCAAAACATAAATTCTGAAGCATGAGTTCTAAATCGAGTTCTAAAACATGAAGCATAAAGCATGAATTCTGAATCCAGTTCTAAAGCATGAGTTCTAAATCCAGTTCTAAAGCATGAGTTCTGAATCCAGTTCTAAAGCATGAGTTCTAAATCCAGTTCTAAAGCATGAGTTCTGAATCCAGTTATAAAGCATGAGTTCTGAATCCAGTTCTAAAGCATGAGTTCTGAATCCAGTTCTAAAGCACGAGTTCTGAATCCAGTTCTAAAGCACTGAATCCAGTTCTAAAGCATGAGTTCTGAATCCAGTTCTAAAGCATGAGTTCTAAATCCAGTTCTAAAGCACAAGTTCTGAATCCAGTTCTAAAGCATGAGTTCTAGTCCAGTTCTAAAGCATATGTTCTAAAGCATGAGTTCTGAATCCAGTTCTAAAGCATGAGTTCAGAATCCAGTTCTAAAGCATATGTTCTAAAGCATGAGTTCTAAATCCAGTTCAAAAGCATATGTTCTAAAGCATGAGTTCTAAATCCAGTTCTAAAGCATGAGTTCTAAATCCAGTTCTAAAGCATGAGTTCTAGATCCAGTTCTAAAGCATGAATTCTAAATCCAGTTCTAAAGCATGAGTTCTAAATCTAGTTATAAAGCATGAGTTCTAAATCCAGTTCTAAAGCACGAGTTCTGAATCCAGTTCTAAAGCATGAGTTCTAAATCTAGTTATAAAGCATGAGTTCTAAATCCAGTTCTAAAGCACGAGTTCTGAATCCAGTTCTAAAGCATGAGTTCTAAATCCAGTTATAAAGCATGAGTTCTAAAGTATGAATTCTAAATCCAGTTCTAAAGCATGAGTTCTAAATCTAGTTATAAAGCATGAGTTCTAAAATATAAGTTCTAAATCCAGTTCTAAAACATGAGTTCTAAAGTATGAATTCTAAATCCTGTTCTAAAGCATGAGTTCTAAATCCAGTTCTAAAGTGTAGTATATTAATTATCTATGCGGTTGTTCATAGACCTGAAGGAATGGTATGGAGCGGAGGAATAATATGGTGAGGCTCATGGGCTAGACTTGGGAAAGGAGAGCGAGATCCATTCCCAGGCCTAACTTGGTAAAACTGCACATGAGCTGTACATACAGTCTAATGTAAGTAACAGATGTTGAGTGGATCCAGAAGAGTCCCCACGTGTACAATGTATGTTAAGCAACGGTGGGGGCAGATTTTCACCCTTTATGGGTTAGACATTGACATCATATACTCATACTCAGTACAGCAAAACAGTAATGATTGTGCAGGTTGAAATGTTCAAAAAAAAAGGAAAAATATACATGAAAACTGAGTTTTTTTCCAGTGACCTAAATCGCCGCTAAATCGCCACTCGGACAAGAAGCCAAAATACAGAGTAAAAATAATATTTTCAGAAATATCCCTGGAAAGAGAAAAGCCCTCATAAAAACCAATAGAAAAATGAAAAATGTGTGAAGAAAAGGGGTGGATGGGGTGTTGGCTCGTATCGGTGTAAAACCCTCCTCTAAGCTGCTTGTCAGCTGTATTACAATGATGAAATCTGCTCCATTTATTCATCACCACCCCCTACATTAGATTACATACCAAATGCCTGTGTTTTCGAATGCAGGATTTTCACACAATCTGCTCTACTACCAGTGTTTCTGTCCCATTATCTCGCTCTTAAATGAAATTATCTTTAAAGAGCAATATGACTTGCTAAAACCCATGCACCAACTCCCAGTGTGGTTAAAAGTTAAAAGTGCCAAGCTTGGCACACACTTCAAGCACACTGAGCTTAGTTCTCCATTTGGCCCTTTATTTACATACACATTGGTAAAACAGGATTTAGCACTACCACGTGCTCGATTGGACTTAATGAGAAGAATTAAGTGGAGTTCTATTCGCCTTCTGCTGCTGCTGTTTCTTTAATGCTATACCCTGCCAGTGCAATTACTGCAGCTTTTGACACAAATGGGATTATCTTTTATTTTAGTGAATAATGTTTTATTGTTTTCTTACACTCTTGACATCGTAATGAGAAATGCTATTCCTCTATGCTCCGATGGTTTCTGAACTTGATTCCTGTAACCTTGGAGGTGGTGGTCTCTGATGAACAGGAACAATCAGGCTGTCGTTTTTGTCTTCTGGCATTTTGCAATCTCTCGGGTGGTTTAGCCTGGAAATCCCTCTTGGTGCTGAGAACTGAGCCTTAGAAATGAATATTTAGTTACTCTCTGCATAAATGGAGCAGGATTTCAGTACAGTATTAAGTCCTCTAAAAAGACAGGGCAGATCTAATAAAGCTCTACGGCATCTGATGATCAAAAGTGACATACTATACACCGATCAGCCATTAAAACCACTGACAGATGAAGTGACCAACGATGGTTTTCTCTTTACAATGGCATGTGTTAAGAGGTAGGATAGATCTGCTTGGCACCAAGCAAGCGATCAGTTCTTGAGGTTGATATGTTGGAAGAAGGAACAACGGGCAGGCATAAGTGTCTGAACCACTTTCAAATTTTGGGTCAAATTTGAATGTTTAGATGAATGGGTCAGAGCATCTCCAAAATGCCAGGTTATGGCATTTTAGGTAATGCCTAAGGAGACCTTACGTAGGTTGGTGTAATGATTGGTGTATATGTGCAATGATTCTTTAGCACGGGTAATTAGATCAATGAGGTTTATACACAGGATGTGCTGAAATTTGTTAATATCACAAGTAGAGATGAAAACAATGATCAGCTATGTATTGGTATCCGACAGTTGTGATTACTAATATGTGATCAGCGATCGTCCGACATTTCTCTAATTAGCCAATTTGCGAGTTAAGGATTACAGCAGCTCTGTGCAAAGCTCCTCAGCAACAGCATGTTCCTTGTTCAACCACTAGATAGAACTATGGAACTAGTGACGGTTGCAGAAACCCATTAGAGCCAGTGCTGTACTGGGTGTTAGTTTGGCATAGAGTACATTATTAGCAAATTAGTGTCAGAACGCAGAAGAGGTAGCAAACCCAGCTTACAGCACGAAGCAACAAGCAGTGCAGACCACATTTAACCACGACCAAAAGTCCAGCAGTGAGGGTCGAGGTGCTAAAGGAATTGCGCCCATACGGATATAGTTTTTTAGTGCTAGATGATCAGTTAATCATGATTAATTGAACATTTTACCTCAATTAAGATTAATTATTTTTAAATATTATTATTTTGATGAAAGACGGATACACAGTATATTTCTTTGATAGAAGCAGCTCGAGTTCCTCAGTTGGCTTGGTGTTCTCTTCCATGTTGCTTACATGGACAGGACAGGGTGGAGTCACGCGTCTGCACATGTAGTTGTGTGTTTTTAAGGTGTCAGTACATGAACACACACAGTGAAAAAAGTATTAACAGAATTGATAAAAAAAACCTACAAATAATCTACAGCAAGATGGAGTCGCTTATCGGTTTTGATTCATTTTCAACAAATTGCCCAGCCTTATGCTATCTTGCATTGTTCGAATGTACTGAGAGGATCGGGGACACAGTGAGGGATTGAGGGTGGATGTATTTTTCACACGATTATGTCAAAACATTGCCTTATTTTCTTAAAATAATGTTCTGTCAAGATCTCAAGAAAATAAGTCATTATTGTTATTATATGTTAATTAAAAAGTAGTGGCTATGTTCATTCTCCTGGAAGTTCCTAGCTGACAGCATGCTGATTCACCACCCTCATCAGCACCAAGGTGTCAGTAACAAGCACCTATTTTAGTATAATTTTTCACTGTACTGCAATGAACACTGAAACAATAAGAACATACAATATATGGCCAGAAATATTGGGACACATGCTCATTCATTGTTTCTTCTGAAATCAAGGGTAATAAAAATAGTTTATCCTGCTTTTGTTGGAGTAACTGTCTCTACTGTCTAGGAAAGGCTTTCTTGCTATGACGATTTGATTGCATTCAGTGACAAGAGCGACAGCGCCAAATCATGCCAAAATAAATGCATGGAGCACCATCACTCCATTGAACACAGTTCAATGCTGCAGGGCTTTTTATCCCTCTAGCCAATGGCTGGCATTAGGCATGGTGTCGGTAGGTTTGTGTTTATCTGCTCCATGTTTATCTGTTGGCAATACTTTTTTACAGGCACTAGACAAGCCACAAACATTTGGACGTCTAGTCTAGTATACGCGTATGAAATTGTGGAATCGACAGAATTGTCAGATTTCTTTACATTACCTAAGTGGCCTGAGAGAACTTGGCATGTTTAAAGATCAGATCTGACGTGGAACACAAGACAGTGATGTCACACAGCTGCACTTTCTCAATGAACATCAGCACTGTTTTGCGCTGTCTATGCTGTCAACAGATCGACATGACCTGACCTTTGCCCTGTGCTTGCACTTGTGCATGTGTGTGAATGTGCATACACAGTCTTGGGGCACTAGAGATTTATCAGACACAGTGAGATCTCTCATGCACTCTAACATACATACAGACCAAATCTTACACACACGCATAGACACATACGCATGCAGAAATACAGATACAGTGTCTGTCCATGTAATATGGTTGGGGTCGAAACCCTATGGGAAATAGCCATACGTTCCATGGCAACAGCTCTCAAAGACATCCAACAAAACAGAGAGAGAATGTGACTGATCCATCCATTTTTCCCCCCAAGCCACACACATACACACACAGATAGATGCACACATACCTTCACACTTACTTTTCATTTTACTTTGTGAGGGGCTTAACATGGCCAGAGCTAGCTTTGAAGTGAATTGGTCTTAAGTCAACTGGAATAAACATTATGGCTTATAAATGGTGAAATACACTACGCCTTCCCTTTTTTTCCCACCCTGTTTTTGGACAGAGGAGAAACGATCATGCTGAGAAGTGTTCTTTGGGGACTGTAAGGAAAATGGGTCAAATATAATGCAAGAAGTGCCGAAAATCTTTGAAATGTTCCAGTTTTTCTTTCAGCCCGAACGCTAAAAAGAGAATTTTACTGTGGACGTGCGTCAGAGACTTTAAAGGGATCAGCCAGACTTCATGCATTCTTAAGACACTGTTGTGTTCGGCATTTCCAGGCTTATTTTTCTTCAGGATGCTAGGCTTTCCTGACACTGTCAATCCAGGGCATATAGATTACATGCATTAATGCCTCCAAAAATATTGCCGCTGTCACAAAAACAAAAAAAAAAACACCCTTGGATCTCAAAAACATAGCATCTACAAGATTTGTTTGAGTTGGCAGAGCTTTAAAACACCCAGGAAGCATGAAAAGGATTGTCAGCCTTCAATTTACACGAAGACTGTGAAGAAAGGGGTGTTTTAAGGTTTTCTCGTGACACTGACAATGCATTAGATCAGGTCTGAAAACTGTAGTCAGTGTTTGTGATACATCTATCTCTTTCTTTAGTCTAAATTCCAGTGTATTCCCCTGGCTCTGTGAAATGTACACTAAATGTTTATGTTTTTGTTCTTAGGTTTGTTTTCGTAAGCAGTTATAGTGCAGTCTGTTTTTCAGTCTGGCCTACAAGATAAAACGCAAAACTACACCAATTATTTCATTTACATTTATGTAATAACTAAATGTAATCTCTGGTAGTAATGTTTAACTCACAATAGGACACAATATAATACACTGTATGTCCAAATGTGTAAATGCATTCAGCTTACTTGGCACCCATTGTTAACACAGATGTTAATATGCACACACACACAATTGTATTGCCAATAGAAAGTATTGCCAATAGAATATGACTCTCTAGAGCAGCTAAACATGAACCTATAAGCACCATGCCTAATGCCAGGCGTGGGCTAGAAGAGTATAAGACTGGAATGATTGTGCTCCTGCCAGTACTTTTGACATGAGTTGGTGAGTAGAGAATGAGGTGGGGTGGTGGTCACGCAACATCCTGACCTAACTTTTATTACTGAATGCAATCAAATCCTCACAGCAATGCCCCAGAATCTAGTAGAAAGCCATCCCTGGACACCAGAGACAGTTACTCCAACAAAAGCAGGATGAACTATTTGAATACCCTTGATTTCAAAAGATACAATGAATAAACAGGTGTCCCAAGACTGTTGTTCATATGGTGTATAATCAACACAAGATAACATAATGAGGCCGTGATATAATACATTGAGGCCACTATATACTATATTGAGGCCACAAAATAATACATTATAAAATATATGTTCTTGTGGCCACAAAATAATACATTATACAATGCATTTTCTTTTGGCCACTATTAAGTTCATTTGGGGTCTCACTCACATATTTAGTGGCCCTAATATATAATAAAAAAAGCAAATTATCTCTGGGCCTCCATTTATTATTTTGTGGTCATGCCTTATAAAAACAACTAGCATGTCACCTTAGAAGCACTGTAAAACTGTGATTTTCCGATCCATTGAAATCCACTGGATCAGACTGGGACATCACTACTGTCAACAGGAGGACCAAGGTGAGGCTATTCACAGTGAAGCTTGCCAATGCCAAGCTGAAAATTGAAAGTAAGTCATTGCCAAAACAGAAAAAGTGCCAAAGTAATTTGTTTGAAACCCTGTTAAGAAGCCAGAATTCGCTGGGACACTGGAAACAACCTAATAGCCCACAGCAAGGTATATAAAGAAGAATACATTCTGTCGAGAAGGCAGCACTATCAAAGATGTGGGCATTGATTTGTAGGCATTACTGCCTGACAGATATTGATTGGCTAATACTGAAGAGTCACACTGACTATTGGTATCAGCAGAAATATCAGTAATAATAGCAGCTTTTATTGACAGTTTTTCTGCTGTTCTTTTGCATGAAGATGTATGACAGCACTAACAATCATTACTATCAGTAAAGCCAGAAACAGTTAAATAATAAAATAAAATCAGTATAAAATTATATCAGCTAATATTATTGTTTGTATGTTCAATATATAAAATCTGCTTAACATTGTTGTCGGTCACTCATTTTTCTTAGCAATCAGGCCCTGGGTCAATAACTACCATAAAGAGAAGAATATATCAACATAACCTCACCACAAGATGCAAACCAGATACGAGCAAATGTTAAAAACAGAACAAGCTCAGAAGAAAAGCAACTTCAGGACCCAAAAGGCTGTGTTCCATTGTACTAAAATGTAATAATAATTATACTGTAGAGATGCTGGACAAAGTCTTATTGACAGATGTGATGAAGATTTATCTGTCCCAGAGGGAGGAAAAGAGAAAGGTGTGGATAGGTAATGAAGCTAGCTGCAGAACGTGCTCACTTGTCTTCATTGATAATGTAAGTGATGAGCACAGTATAAGGGTGAGTTTGTAGTATACAGCTTTTAGTTGCGCCGATTTAACAAAAAACTCAAAATCATTGGGCAGCGTTTCACCTTGCAGCAGGACAACAACCCTGAACATATACTGCCTTACTAAAGAGAAGTTCAGGAGATTTTCAGGTCCATTCAGCTCAGAATTCACTTACTAAAGACAAAAGTTCAGGTGAAAAAAAAAACCTTAAACAGTCAGAAACGAAACATAGCTGCTTTCCACCCACCTAACGTCTGGTGATGTCTATGGTTCACAGACTTGAGGCAATGATTGATTGCATAAGAATTGCAACCAGGTCCTAAGTGTGGCATTTTTGTTTTAGATTATGCTAATATGTTGAGCTACTTTGCATTCCCTAAATCGCTGGATAATTATTTAAAAAAGGAACGTGTTATGTTTATGTTTCACCCTCCATAGATGGATTTATGCTCAAACTAAGATATGAAATACAAAAACTTTGAGCAATGTTTGGTATACATACTTTACTGAACTGTATAGCTGAAAATATAGCTAAACTGATGCCAGTCACCTAAGCATTCCACCAAAATATACTGATGGACGTGATGAAAAATAAGACTGGACAGACTGCTTGCCAGATAGTAATTTTGAAGTAAATCCTCATGAGCTTTAGGACAGTTTTTTTTAAACTAGCCTTACAAATATGCTCACCAAAATTGCCAAGACGTGGCCCAAGGCAGAAGTGTACTTAAAGAGCCTCTCAGAACACCTCACACAAGTCTAGACTGATTGACTGCACATGATGCAACTGACAGATTCATTCCACTTTAAAACGACTGGATCCAGCAGACCGAAGGCTAGCATGTGTCAAAGCAGTGGGCCCACTCATATTGGCTCACCATATCCTTGTTCTTTCAGCCTGTTTCCCTTTTCCGCTGGGTGACTATAAGAGTTTGATTATTAATGATATTGAATTCATGTCGAGATGATACTGGTAGGACACTTGCCTGTATCGAAAAACCCTTCCACACGTATCCAGATGTTTTTGAAAACAGTTTGTTCTCTGCGTTCAGCCTTCTGTCCACGTGAAAATGTCACTTTTGAGACTTTCCATTATTCCGTGTGGGTTAAAGTTAAATGTCTTTTTGAAAATGCTGACAACAGAGCATAGACTTATGCATGGTAATTACTGTTTTCCTGTGTTGAGCTTGCTTCAGGACGTATCTGACGTGACTGATGATCAGGTTGTTTCTTTGTGGTTGGTAATAATCAAGTCTGATTACATGTTTACGAAGGTTGTCCTGATCTGAACCACCTTCGATTCTTTTCTTCCTTTTTGGTACCATTTTATGCCCATGTAGTGGAGAAGCTATCAATGGACACAACGTGCAGCTTTTTTTTTTTTTTTTTTTTTGGGGGGGGGGGGGGGATTATATTGGTTTAAATGAATGAAACAATTTTAATCTTTATATTCCATCATTGAAATGGCAGTTTGGCAACATTGGCTAGTATATTGTTTATCTTTACACTCATATAATTTACCTAGTTTTTATCATTGTACTTCCTCTTAATGCATTTTGACATTTGTGTTGATGTGTCTGCAAAATGCCATCACACTCTCTTCAGCTTTGTGCTCTATATTTCACACTGTAGTCTTCACATAATTGCAATTTTCCTCTCAAGGCATCTGAGGTGTTATCTCTTCCTCCTGAGCTGCAATTTATCTATTCTCATGTGCATGAGCAGATTAAAAAACTCTTTTGGTTTGTGGGGAATGAGCCTTATTCATCAACATTGAATTTCTTCAATGCTTTCTTATTTGGAATCTTTTGTATGATGAGATCCAACATTATAAGAGCAGAACTGTGAACAGTTTGTCATGAATCTGACCAGCTTTCTATTTTTGACTTTCCTCGTAAACAAATTTAAGAAAATTCTAACATTTTGGTGAATGAGGCCCAGTGCTTAGAAGTATATGGGCCTATGTAAGCAAGGCCTTAAAGACTGACAATATTTCACTTATTTTCACAATATTTAATTTGTTCTTTCACCCAATGACTGTAGAAAACATGGACACCAAAGTTTCATTTCCTTCCATTCCATAGAATTCGTCCAGTAAGAGTGTCATGTTTGAATAGTAAAACTGCAGTTCATGAATTTTATTATGAAATGATTTACATTTCCATCAAAATACATTACCAGAGCTCAGCTCTGTTGGACGCTGAGACAAATCTGACGAAGCTGCTGCGGTCCAGTTTAACCCTGCTGCGAGAGTGAGCATACACAGTTTATTAACAGAAGATACACAGATTAATAGAAGAAAATATAATGTTTAAATGATATTTGGACTCGGTCCAGACAATAAAATAAATGTGGCAAGAGGGCTGGCTGAGACCAAGTACAAATACTACCAGTCCAGCATGTCCAACTATGCTTGCTGGCTAACTAACAACTAATTAGATCACATTGTTCATTTACCATAAAATTTGTCTTACCAGTAAAACTGCAAAGAGCTTCGTACAGTGTCTGTTTACCCTTTTTGCATGTGAGTTTTGTCAGTCTGTGATGGTCTACACAGAGTTCTTTTGGCAGAAGTAGTGGGGAGTTGATTTTGACCATTAATTAGCAATGCAGCTGTATGTCAGTTTGGGGAATCACTGAGCAGTAGATGTTCAAACATTTAGATTCAAGATTCCTGTTTTGACAGTTGTAATGAAGAGGTCACAAATAATTTTAAAAAATCACACAGCATTAAATCTATATGCCACCTTAAAACAGCACTGCAGTCATGTGCAGAAACCCATATCTTCTGCACCATTTATTTACATTGGCATAAATCACTGAATTTGATGTCTGAAATGTTATAGTAAGGTTATGTGAGAACCTGCACTCACAAGGCTGGAGTTATTCTCCAGCTTTTTGCTGGAATATTCAATACTACGAAAGATAGGGATACTTTTCTTTCCCGTTATATTAAGGTGTAACATACATTTATATATATCATTCATTATATCTTTACAATTATATAAATTAGTAAATGGATCTTAAACAAACAAGTGTCTAGCTACTATGACTTGTAGATTTGTGTTGTTTAACACAGGTGTTTTGGCATTGCTGTAGAGGCACGCTGTTTGCTAGGGAAAGCAGGTTACAACTTTACAACTTTGAACTAAAAAAAATCATTAATGTTTAATGGCTAAAATGTAGCCCTGTCGGCCCTGAATTAGAATTTCCTTAAATGATGAAACTAGGTGCTCTCTTCACTGTACAGTGAAAATACTGTAAATACAATGATGAACCACTGTTAACCTTCTGCCCTGGTTGTCAAAATGTGTTTTTACAGTTTCAAGAAACTCTGAAATGTAGAATGCAATTAAGCTGTGATGACTATGATAGAAATGATTCGGAAACAAAAATGGAGTTTTTAATTTCCATTTATCTACATAATCAGCTTTTTGCCTGAGGACACAAGTCTGCTTAAAGTACAAAAGGTGGACAGCCACTCCTAGCAACAGAAGACACAAATACACACACACACACACACACACACACACACAGTTATGAATATTTAACAGCCTGAACAGACTCGAACTCTGCTGCCTTTCACGTTGATGTGTGAGTACTCCTGGGTGTTTGTGTGTATGTGTGTGTGTGTGTGATGTTGCTCGCCTTTGTAAACCTCTGCCTTAAAGGATCCCCCCGGCTCCCCTGCGACTGCACCAACATGGGGAATAAAGTCAGATAAGGCTTCCAGTCATCCATATTCACCTTGTAGATTCACATGGGGTGGGGTGGGGTGGCACAACTCTGGGCACTGCTGTTGCTGATGTGTGTGTGTGGGTGGGTGGGTTGGGTTTGTGCAGCTTCCTGGAGAGGAGAAAAGTCAGCTCTAAACCACATAGAATTACAGCAGGAGGTCTCCTTACTGTCATCTCTCTCTCTCTCTCTCGCTCTCTCTCTCTCTCCCTCCCTCAGTATGGTGCCATCCTGTCCGAAGTTAGGTGAAGTTTCCACTAATATCGAACTGCTCATTCTAATGGCAGCACTACCATGAACTTCTTAATTAAAGTCCCTTTTGTACATGGCTTCCCATCCAAGAAACCTATCAGTGATTTCTTCAGTTATTTGCTCATTAAATATGGAACATTATGGGCCAGGTTCCTCTGAGGAACATTCACTGCTATCAGAGCTATCCACCCTCTTTATTTTAATTTCCTCTTTCATAATGTAATATTTTATCATCTTTATAGGGATGTATTTGTTCATTTTGTGTGTAAACTACTCTGTTAAAAAAGGTCACCCCATCCCCAATAGCCCAGTGCTTTACAGACCATCCCCTTAAAACCATATTTAAGTTGAATGCTACCTAACTAACTAGCTAGTTCATTATTTTGCATAATTTGTTTGTAGCTGTTTGTTGACACAATACAGCCTTTCAACTAAGCACATTTTTCAAGGCAATGTTGTGCCTTTACAGCTAATTGTGTCACTGGAGCCAGCAGTATTATCCAGAGGCCTTATTACAGAAATCTCCTTTCTTAAAGGTGTCCTAGAATATAAAACTATATCTTTCTTGCCATAGTTGAATAATGAGAGTTTGGTACATGTTAGTGACATACCGTGAACCTCAAACACTGTTGTCTTTAAATTGAGAAGAAAATCTGATATAACCAAAACAGCTGTAAAACGGGCCATTTCCAAAACCCCCAAAATGTTATGTAACAGTCTTAACTCATTTTATTTTCCCCTCCAAAATGCACATTAAAAACATTTTGACAATTGAATGTGCAACACAGGAAAAAAAAACGCAATGGTTGCAATGGGAGAGGAGTAGAGAAGGCAATGCACAATGAAGCGGAAGTCAGGAAAGTGAGCAGGCATCCAGGCTAGGCTAAATCACTTACCGACCAGCTTTTACCATAAAGCCTAAAGCTGTGGCTTGTGCCAGTCTCCACAGAAGGGAGGTTCAAAATCGCTAGGGGAATGACCATGTGCTTGGCTAAAAGCTAACACAGCTGACCTGCTACAATCTACCGCGAGGACACTGAGAGGATAGCAACACTAACTGGTAAAATAGACAATAGTTTTCAATAGAATTTTGTCACAGGCCTACTATAAAAACAATATTAGTGTGTTTGGTGCCAGGATTCTGAATAAAAAGGTTTGTAAATAGGCTTGTAAAACCCC
This sequence comes from Salminus brasiliensis, assembly GCF_030463535.1. Lineage (NCBI taxonomy): Eukaryota > Metazoa > Chordata > Actinopteri > Characiformes > Bryconidae > Salminus > Salminus brasiliensis. Next base: position 23,252,757 of record NC_132893.1, on the reverse strand, counting down.
ATCTGAACATTGTTTTGCCAAATCAAAATCATATATTTACTATTTTATACAAAAACAATATGAAATACTGAATAAAAGCATTCTATGCCACCTTCAAGGTCTAGGATAAGAAATGACAGGGTAATTATATGTTCAGTGTAAAATAAAAACAAAATAAACAATAGTGTGTTTGCTTCCATTGCCAGCTTAATCTAATTAGATGCATCTATTATAACTATTCTTAATATTAATATTCTTACACAGTCTAACATGCATTGTTATAGCAAACATGTAGCTACTAACATGTTTTGTTCTCCCAAAGCACTTAAAAGCACCCCTGAACCCAGTTCTAAACCTGAGCTTTAACCATCTCCTCCAGCACTCCTGAAGCCAGTTTTAAATGCAGAGCTTTAACCTCCTCCATTACTCCTAGAGCTAGTTAAAAAATCCAGAGCTTTAACCTTCTTCTCCAGCACTCCTGAACCTATTTTTAATCCAGACATAACGCAGCACTGATCCCAAGCGCAACAAATTAGAATGACAGAATGAACAAGCCAGCATGCAATGGCTATCACTATGCCTTAGATTTTCTACTAAATTAAACAGAATTGTTTTCTCAGGTACATGTTCCCACATTCTTTACAAAAAGCTGTTAAAACACAGTGAGGTTTCTCAAGATTTCTTACAAGATTCTTTTAGGTACCTTTTTTAACAGGGCACATAGTGTATTTTGTGAGAGAGAACATTGAAAACTTCTTTTCTTTTAAAACTGAATTAACTACAAATATGAAAATGCAGATCAAGCGGATGACTAGAAAGCTTCAGGAGAATCCTTTCCTCATTCACTTTATTGTAAAATGCTGAGAAATAAACTAGATGAGATTTACTCCTGACAACAATCAAGTATCATCTTCTATTATGTCAACTTTTTTTTTTGAAGACTCACGGCTAAACTTTTCAACTCTTGACAGTTCATTAGAGCTACAGCTGCAGTTACTGAACGAGATATGAACCTCTGCTGAAAGTCTCAAGATGGTTTTATCTGCGTGGACAAAACTGGGTGTATCCATGTTCTAACTCTGTGCTGACAACCAAGAAGTCCTTGTTATAAACTGCAAAACAATCTATGCAGGTGATTTTTCCCCCTGCTTATCTTGCTTGAGCCTATGTCTTCCTCATACAAACATTTATGGATTGATTTAATCATGCCAAAGTAACACAGAAACAGAGAGACAGAAAACCAGAAAAAACATACCATCATACCATCACCAAATAGTACAGCTATAGCTCACATACAAGCAAGTTTGAAAACCTGTCCTACATTTTTTACTCAGGATCTTCAAGATTGCCTTCTCTTAACCTAAGTGGGACTTCATCACTGGAGCATGTGATATCAGTGAGCTCACAAATACTATACTGTTGCTGTAAGAAGAACCTGCAATCCCACCACAGTTGTTGTTGTTGTTGTACAACAATGCAAACCCTTAGTTTTCTGAAGAGCACTTTCCTCAGCAAATTAAAAATTTAAAAACCAAAATGTAAGACAATTTGGATTACAAACAGTCCAGAAACAAACACAACAGAGCAATACGTTCAGTCGAGTGGAAATATAAGGACAAATTGGAACAACAACTTACAAACAAGAATTTCTTCTCTGTCTGGAAGGGTTTTCCAACCATCACAAACTCGAAAAGATACAGTATCTCCCTAAGGAGATGGTTAAACTCAAATGAATGATCATAACTAGGGAAGCACCCGTATGAAACCCCTAATTAACACCTTGTGCATTGAGAACATTCATTGTTTAGACTGTTTAGACAATATATACACACATCAGCTTGCTGGTTATGTGGTGAGTGGAGTAACCCACACCTCAATGTGGAGATCTGTGTGAGGGAAGTATAAGTCGTTTTTTTTTTTTTTTTTGTGCATTATTGAACCAAATGATACAAACTGTTCATGAGGTCTTTTGGTCTGATTTTGTCTGTGACACTTTTTTAAAACAGTAATTTCAGTTTCAGGTTTTTTGGTCTCTTCCCATTAATAGAGATAGAAGCCTGGTCTCGTATGACTAGAAATAACTTTCCAACAGCGTTGCACAGATGGCCTCTGAGTGACTTGCCTGTAAGGACTTTAATATTAGGCAGCAAGTGAACAGTCACTTAAAGTTAATGTGTTGAAAGCAAGAAAAATTGGCAAGCATAAATATCTGAGTGACTTTGACGAGGACCAAATTGGGTCCTGGGTCAGAACATCTCCAAAATACCAGACAAACCATGTGGAATGTTCCTGATAATGCAGTCGGTACAAACCAAAATGTGGCCTCCAAATTTTCAATCCCACAGATGCTCAATCCAACTGAGCATCTGTGGGATGTGCTGAACAAACAAGTCTGATCCATGGAAGCCCAACCTCGCAACTTACAGGACTTAAAGGATCTACTGCCAACAACTTGGTGCCAGATACCACAGAGCACCTTCAGAGGTTTTTTGGAGTCCTCAATGGGTCAGAGCTGTGTTGGCAGCACAGGTGGGACCTACGCAGTATTAGACAGCGTTTTTTTTATGTATACATTTCCTCGTTACAGAACCTAACCTGAACAATCGATCCAACTGCAGTTCTGTTGTTCTCTGATGAAACAATGACAAATTAGCACTGCAGCGTCAGAGTGTAGCTAATGTATTAGTGTGTGTATAGGCTCAAATAAGACATCTAATTAACAGTATACAGTTGACTTTACTTCCAATAATGAGCCAATAACAACATGCTTACATTTTCTGGTGTCTGATTTCCCAAAATATGTCCATTTATAAATAATACACTCCTACTGTGTGACATTTGTACTGAATACTTGAATCACAAGAACTACTAAGAAGCCCTTTTACATCTAGCCAAGCACCCTTAGGAGGACCTGTCACTTCCTCATTAGCAAGATGTCTGCAGTCTGTTTAACAAATAAAACTGCAGGAAAGCAGCTGGACTTGATTATATCTCCCTTGCTACACTAAAAGACTGTAAACCAGATTGCGGTGTCATTTTGAAATCAGTCTCTTTCATGTTGCATTGTCTTAACTAATTCAAACTAACTAATTCTAACTATGTTTTCCCTACAACAATACTACAATACTACAATACTAGCTTCACATTATCTTCTGTGTAATGAAACTTTTGACCCTCTCATATATAGAGATCCATTTAACATCACTCCTTGATTATTATTTTTTTTTTTTTGCATTTATTTTTTAATGTTTAATTTTTTTACACCAGCCGTAATTTAGTTTTTACCAGTGCAACGTCTCTTAAAGGGAAGCAGCCACAGGTCTATTGCTTTGGGTGACTGGTTGCAGTATGACATGTAGCCCCGCCCATCCACATATGTTTCAATGACAAAACAGCTAATTTTCCATCTCATCTTTTTCTTCTGAAGTGTCTTTCCATTTCCTGTGTTTGTGCTAATTTCCAGTATCTGTGTTAATATTTGGCATTTTTTCAGCCTCTAGGCTCTTGATTGCAGATTTTTACAACATGGTGGAGAGTTTTGGCTTCATTTCTATAAAATGGAAAGGAACAAAACTAGGGCATCCATGTTTTACATAGATACAGTAATGTTGTTAGATCGACTGAAGTTATAGGTTAGACAGACACTAGTTTTCAGGTTGGAACCACATAACACAGCAACTACTTTGCATACATAAACGTTTTAACTAAATGCAGAAACAAGAGGAAACCAATGGGGGACATGGTCTCAAAATCATTGTCCCTTCTTTCTCTCTCCTTTTGCCTCCATTTTCCCACCAGATTTTTCTCCAATTTAGTCATTACTCACTCATTACCTACCTCCTATGACACACATGCCACCAGCAGTTGGAAGTTGTGGACTTGTACATGAAACACAACCTTGCTTTTTCAAACTACCACTGACAGAATATTACTGTACAGCTGAACACACTTAGAGGAGAACACTAACTTCCATGTTTGCTGCGTCAGCTAACAGATACCCGTGCTGCAATATACTGTGTGATAGAGGGAGAGAGAGGAGCATCCTTTCTGCCCCAGAAACAGCAAGGCCGAGTATGCTTTCTTTAACTCTCAGCCAATGCCTTATCTATTTTGCATTGTTTTCCTTTGTCGTGTTATTGGAGCCACCCATGAGGCTCATGGCTTGAGCTGGTTTCTCTGTGGTTTGCAGCCATACTAAATGGCTTATACTTGGGTCTAGGCACTTTTGTGTTAAATTCCAACTCATCAGTTTAGGTCTTTGACATTGGCATTTTTAATCTGTGTTAGTCACTATTTATCGCACAGTGTGTACTTTCTGTCATGTAAAACAATTAAATATGCTGTAATGCCACTGCCACTGGTTTATACAAGGGCAGACAAATATCAGGTTCACCGAGACAGTAATTGTCTCTGACCCTCCAGACATTAATGACCTCTACCAGTCCACACTGTTAAAATGAGCTTCCAGGATTGTTGTAGACCTCTCACACCTAGGACACCATCTGTTCAAGATGCATCCCTCTGGCAAATGCTTTAAATCCATTCAAACAAACCAGCAGGCACATCAAGAGTTTATTCCCTAGTGCTACATCTCCAGATAATCAAGATTAGCCCACTTTCTGTGCCCCCTGCCTCTATTTTAACCACCCGCAATTCACTGAACGTCAACCCTATCATTACTCCTTGCACTGTTGACCAGAAATGGTACTTTGTGTGTCTTGACATACTTGCCTCTCTGTTTTCCAGACACTGCAGTTTAATACAGAGCATAACGTGTTTGGCATTGTACTTCATTGTGTAATGTACTTTGTAATTGTAAATTAACATCACAGGATATATATATATATATATATATATATATATATATATATATATATATATATATATATAGCAGGCTTAAGAAATAGCTGCTGTTAGAGCAAACCGTCAGATCTCAGAAAGGGTAACTTTATGAAAGAAGGAAATTAGTAAGCAGCCTAAAATGTAACTGTTCCAATAGAAATCTATTTTCAACCTGCTCGTAAAACAGGTAAAGAGAAGACTACGTTTAGCACAGATTAGCTGCGTGTGTGTGTGCGTGTGTGTGTGTGTGTGTGTGTGTGTGTGTGTGTGTGTTTGTCTGGGAGAGGCCGACGGGGAGGAAGAAAGATTATGGGGTCCAGATGGCAGGAATGGCGAGGGTGGGTCATGCTTGCCAGTCAGGACAGAAGCAGAGTGGAGCAGTTGGAGAATGAGGAGATCATAAAAGCATATTGCAGTTTGTTATTATGACTCTGATAGCATTTTATAATGATGCTTATGAACGCTAAGCTCATTAACAATGCCACAGTCTACTGATACAGCACCATTGCAAGCTGCCTGGTAGTTTGACTGGGATTATCCTGTAATTGCATTATGAATAAACCAGTCGCGTGTGTTAGCTCCTGTACAGTGTGAAGACTACGGGGCAGATTTGCTGAAGCATGTAGCACGATAAAACAGAGCCATTTTAGTAACAGGATCAGCGATTTGATCATGACTAATTCCTTGCCGAATCACAGGGTACGTCTTTGAGCTTGCGTAGATTAAAATGTTTTGAAAATGCTAATGGATTTAGTAAATCTGAAGGCCCGAAGTCACAACTTTTGTAGCGTTTGATCAGTGAGTACATTCTTAGAAATTCCTCAGAGGTTCTTGGCTTGGGTATACGATTATAGGAAAAACATCTATTGACACTGAACCTTTATATAGTGTGGAGCTTCTGTAAAACACAAATAGGTTTTTGATTTAATTTACAAAAATGTTAATTTTAAAAAACGTCTATTGCAGGGTACCTTATGACCAATACATTATTCCGATATTATGTTGTTTTTTTTTATTTAATATTACACCACAGTTAGTTCCGACCCCAAATGTGATTGGCTGAGAGGTGCTGTAGGACTGCCATACTTCACGATAATGTCACTTTCACCAAGGCTTTTCAAGTATAGAGAGTATGCATGTGATGTCACAGGTTGTGGAGTCACTGCGGTCACACCCACTGAGTGGCAAAAAAACAGACTGAGTGGTAGCGTTAGCATTCAGTCTGAATGCTTCTAAAACACAAAAATGGGAAAGAGCTGTTGTCCGACTGAATGTACAAACAGATTGTGCAATTATTTAGAGCTATTATTTTACAGACATCCGAAAGCTAAATAGAAGACAACAGATTGTTGCAATTATGGAATCCATGCTCTGGAACATGTGGGAGCTCACTGTTTGGTGAAGTCATGCTCTGAAAACAGGTGGGAAATAAAAAACAATCACACCATAGTTGCAAATTAAGTGACATGCTTAGTTCAATTAACAGGAAAGAAAGAAAACTGTGATGACCCAGTCTACTAAATGTGCCTGAAAACAGTCGACTTTGTGCACTCGGGTTTATCATCGAAATGTGTGTGATTTGAGCCTTATGTGTGTGATTTGAGCGTTATGCGACTACGTAAGATATTGGCACTGGTGTACTATTCTTTGTTATTGCTTAAGTAATAAATATGACACATTTATTCAACACATATATTATGCTCATTCTTTATCTTTTCTGAAATCAGGGTTATAAAAAAAGAGTTTATTGTGCTTTTGTTGGAGTAACTGTCTCTACTGTCCAGGGAAAGCTTTCTACTATACCTTATAGCACTGCTGTGCATTCAGCAACAAAAGCACTAGTGAGGTCAGGATGTTGAATGATCACCACCTCACCTCACCCCGACTGCCCAACTCATTCCAAAAGTATTGGATGAAGCACAAATCCATCATTCCAGAGAACACAATTCCACTGCTCCACAGTTCAATGCTGGGGGCTTTATACCCCTCTAGCCCACGCCTGGCATTAAACATGGTGCCAATAGGTTCATGTTTATCTGCTCCAGAGAGTCCTATTCTATTGGCAATACTTCCCAATACTTCTGCAAGGTCTAGACAAGCTGTGTGTGCATTTGCACATCTTTGCCAGCAATAAGTGTCAAGTAAAGAAGCTGAATGCATTTGTTAGAAGGGGTGTCCACAAACATTTGGACATGTTGTGCATGATTGTTATATCAGGGAGAGGGGTGTACAGTATGTCAGAAGCCACATCCTATATATTCTACAAATTAAAACATTATATATTTAAAGACACTAATGGCCTAGATTAGATAGACTAAAAGTTAGGTTTGCTGTCATTTAGAATGGCAATTAGGCAAAACATTATAGCAGGGTGACTGACAGTTATTTTTGTTTGTTTGATGGCAGATTCGGCTACAAGCCAAATAGCAAATCTAAGCGATCAAAGCATTAAAAAATAATAACTGTGACAACAACATGATGAGTACAGATTCTGTCCCAAACACAGTGGCAAATTAGGTTAGTGTATTGCAGCACAGACAAAGACAGTGAGAGAGAGAGAGAGAGAGAGAGAGAGAGAGAGATGTACATAAGTGCAGAAACTATACATTAGCTAGAAGCCTATGACATCCGTTTTCTAGAACACTGATGGCGAGTTGATAATTATAATGATATAACGTTGTTGGCGAGTTTTTAACATTATAATTACTAATATTGAGTAGGTCGTACTTATGCAGCAACAACAGATCTGACCAATCGAGGCATGGACCTCACAAGACCACCAAAGGCATCCTTTCGTGTCTGCCACCAAGATCCTAGAAGTCCTATAAGTCGTGATTTAGGGTAGCCATGAATTGGATCAATGATCCTTAGATACTCATGACCCCATTGTTGGTTCACAGGTGGTTTCTTTCTTGAACCACTTTTAGTAGGTACTACCCACTGCAAACTAGGAACACCCCACAAGACCTTCCTGATGTTTTGGATATGTTCATCCAGCCATCACAGTTTGGCCCTAGTGGCTCAGATTCTCATACTTGGCCATTTTTCTTGCTTTTAACACATCATCTAAAGCTAAACATCATATAACAGCTAAAAATGCAATTACACCATTTTAAAGAGCAATGAACTTCTGATAAGTGCGATGCACATGCCGGCCTGGAACCATTCCCTGGCGCTTGTTGTTTAACAACAGATGCAACACACATGCACGGCGAAAGCAGCTTCAGTTTATCTTGCATTGTAATACAAGCTACAGATGTCGGTTTAACGCTTGAATAAATGATATGAAAGACTACAGCAGCAGTAAAACTGTATTACACATTACTGTGGTTAAACTTTGGCAATTAATCTGCAATTCACATGTGTGCCGATCCACGTTTGCTGCAGTCTGCTCTGTGTGAATGAAGGCACCACTACTGATGCACTGGGCTTTGTGAGCACTGTACTCTTTTGCTACGTGATAGATCTGCTACCTTCTCACTGACGCTCCCTATCCTCCAACAGAGAGCAGACGAGAGAACAGAACAGTGTGACTGGCTAAACTCAACGTCTGCTAAAATACACATAAACACAATGGCACATCAAGGTCAGCAGAAATTATGGGGTAATGTCCATATATTGTACAATGAGTACAATGAATAATGTATATCCTGACCGGCCTACAAGGTAGAGCACTAACATTGTATCACAGCAGACATTTAAATGATATTTCAGTGTCTAGAGTAAAATGGCATCTAATCGTCCCAATTAATCAGTTGGCCACTTCTCTAGATAATCCTTCAGGTCAAAAAGAAAAAATGAAATTTTTATAACATAAAAGAAGTGTATCTAATATATCGACAGGGGCATGCCAACTTCCTCCACAGCAGCCACAGTAGCAGTCAGTCGCTTTAGTGTTTAAGCTTCAGGCCTTTATGAGGTATGAATTCAGTAAAACAGGTTGACTAGGCAGATGGGCATGCGGGGTGTGGGAGTGTTACGCTAAGCTTGCTATCCAAGTGTAATCAACACTTTTCAAACACTCCCAGAAGTTCATGGATCTTATTAATCACATTGCTTTTGGCTAAACATGCCACGATGGGCGGGGGAGATGGAAAAAAGGGCTGTTGTCCTCAGGCAAGGTGTCTGCGACATCCCACTCAACTAATGGAGAGGGAATCTTCTCTTTGCACTTTAGGTGTTTGTGTTTGTCTGAGTGAGTGTGAGTGTGAGTGTGTGTGTGTGTGTGTGTGTGTGTGTGTGTGTGCGTGTTGCACATATTACACTGTAATCTAATCACATTCTCCTGATGTTATTTCCCTAGTAGGCTGGGGCACAGGGACATTCTCCTCATGCTCTGATGAATAAAACAAGAAATTCATAAACTGCCCCACGAGCACACAGGCCAATTCTAATACAGAGCTGAAAAAAAGGAAGAAAAAAAAGGAAACGACCAGTGTGGGAGGGAAATCTGTGACGGAAATGTTACAGAATAAAGTGTCATGAATAATTGAAAAGGTTTTTGAAAAATTCATCATTACCCGACTGGTTTGAAGGTCACCGTGTGTCGAGAGCATGGACCCTGGGAAGGGGATTCACATTAAAGCCGTAAAAAAGAAAAAAAAATGATTGATTACTACTCTCTGAACACTGGTTATGATGTTTGTACCAAAGGCTTTCCGAAAGAGAACGAGAGAGAAGTCATGTCAGAGGTCAACACGAAAGTGAATTTCATTAAAGTTGTATTATGTTGCACAATCCACCGTCTGCTTGTCTGCAGCAACTGGGCAAATATACATATTATTCCTAAAAATCATTTGGTGCCGAATAGCAAGGGGAGTCGTTCCGCCTGCTTTTTGCAGCTCTCAAAATTATAAGGTGGATAGGCTCCATGACTATGTGACCAGCTGAAGGTGGGCTTATGTAAGCACTTGTCTGTACCACTTGTGGAAACTTCTCGAGCACTGCTAATGACAATGCTCAGACAGCACTTGGAAGTCTAGAGCCGGGTCTGTCATGGCCAAGAACAAATTGCTGTACGACTCACGTATTTAATGGGCCAGCCATGCAGACTATTAAGTATTTATTATCATCAGCCTCCCCTATATGGGTTATTATCATCAGCCTTCCCTCAATCTTTGTTGAGTCCACATAATTCATGCTACATTGAATCAATGAATATTAACATGTAGCCTCAGAGTCTCTGCGGAACAATGTACAGTGCGTTTTTTTGTTTTTTTTTTCAGTTGAAATCCCGACCTGAGGGAGTGTCATTCATGGGTAGGCCTGTTTCAATTAGGCCCTACCGTGGCTGCTGTGCATATTTTTGCTGTGCAACATTTATACGTTTGCAAGCTCATTAGTAATTAGCTGGCTTCTTGACATTATGTCTCGCGTAAGCAAGTAGTTTGGGCAGTCTGGAGCGGACTGTGGTGGGTCAGACTTGAAAACCGAAATTAAAACAAGCAACGTCTGCTTCATCTTTATTGCCCCTCAAGGGGGAAATTACATTTGCAGCTAAGATCAACTGAGCAGTCGACAACAGCATTTAAAACAACAGCAACTTCAGCGTGGCATAGCAGAGAACAGGCACAGCCTGCAGACCAGAACAATTTCAAAACAGTACAAAACTATTTGGTTATATCAGTGTTTCTCAACCCTGATCCTGGAGGCACCATGCCCTGCTTTAGCACCCCCCTGCAACTCTAAAAGGACTTGTTAATGAGCTGATTAGGTGAATTAGGTGTGCTGGGAGCAGGGAAGGCACTGAAATGTGCAGGGAAAGGTGCCTCCGGGACCAGGGTTGAGAAAAACTAGAGCTGTGTTCGAAACTGAGCTCTATTCACTACCCACTACATGTGAAAACCCAGATTACTATATAGAGCACTATCAAAGAGAACAGAATTCGAAAAGGTAGTGAACAATTTCGGACAACTCGTTATATGCGTGAGCTAAAGCTTCAGCCTACACCTTTAGCTAGAGTGATTAGACCTCTAAGCTTAGATACCAAAACCAAATACAGAAGTCAGTGCTGATACCTAGAAACAGGATGCATGATACTCAACAGCTACATACAGTGCATACTCTACACTACGCCTGAATGTCAGAGACATCAAAGTAAGACATTTAAGTGCAATCACAAGCCTTTAATAACTGCAGAATACGCGTTGAATGAAGATAGTCTACAGCCAGTGTTTGAAGACAGCAAGACAGACTCAGCTGTTGGGAAACCCAGGAGAAGGTTGTTCCACCACCCTGCTGCCAGCACAGAGAAGATGCCTAGATGCTGGACTTTCATGTGTCTTGAAGGATGGTGGTCAGGCTGAGCCATACAGAAACTCGAACAGCTTTTTGTACAGATCAGGTTTTGACCTTTGCCATCAGTTAGGTAGAGGCTGATCCATTTTTGGCTTTGTAGGTCAGCATCAGGGTTTTAAATCTAATGTGGGCAGCTACTGGAAGCCAGTAAAGAGAATGCTGCAGGCACAGAAGTGACATGGCTGAACTTAGGAAGATTGAAGACAAGTCATGCGTCTACCTTCTGGATCAGTTGCAAGGCCCTGATTGCACACACACAAAAAAAAGCCAGGAGGGAGTTGCAGTAGTCAAGCTTTGATATGACAAGGGACCTGGGTGGCTCTTTCAGCAATGAGATATTCTTAATTCTTATAACTTTCATGAACACGTTGTTGCCAAGTACATTCAAAATGTTTACTGCAATCAGAACTAAAATAGAAGAAAAGGTCTGGTTAAAGTAATCAAGGTCTGTTTTTCACTGAGGCTTGTTTTGCAGTAAACAGGGAAGAATGATAAACATTCAGGTCTTTTATTCTAATTTCCTGGTATTACAAAGTAAGCTGTTTGAGGTGCTAAATCACCTCCACGCACCCTGTCTCTCGCTTTCCGTACCCTCTCAGCAGAGACTCTTAGGAGTTGTGACTGGGGAATTGAACCCTGGTGTCATCTCTTGTGCTATCCGAACACTTTGCATTTTGCATTATAGCTTTTAGCTTAAAAGGGGAGGTTCAGCTTATTTCACATTTGAGCCCTTCTGAATATTTATTGGTTGATTTCCAAGCACCTCAGACAGTTTGAATATCAATCGCTTAATTTGTTAAAACTTATAAATCCCAAATAAATCCACCCTCCCCTCCCCACTTCTGAAGAACGTGGCAAAACATGTTTTATAAATTGTACATACACACACACACACACACCTTAAATACATAAATGTTCACTTTAATGACTTTGTAGACAAATTCTGAGCACAGACAACATTAATAATTGGCTTAATTTTGTTTTCACAGCATTGCTACTGTATAATGCACATATTCTTACTGTAGAACCTGAATACGGCAGGTTACTGTAGATCATGGTCAAAATTCAGTGGCGGCTAAATTCTACAGTAAACAGATTTTGTCCTGTTAAACATAATACTGTCATTTTGAGCAATGTTTGGTTTGATACATTTTCCATTATTTCCAACTCAGATACTAGTTGTTATGGTCACACAGACAGAAGAACGCCTTTATATTATTTAACTGGTTATATGTAGCTGAAATGTACACAGAGAAAGGCACCCAAACAGGCTCATTTTATACAAAGACATATGCTAGTGGTCTGTTACCTCAGCTCACTAATGTTACTAGCCAGACCTTGTTCAGCTTGTATCTCGCAGCTGGTAAACTCAATTTGGTGAAGCGCTTTTCTCCTGCTAGCAACATGTATTTACTTGTGTATTGTGTATTTAAAGCAAATGTTTTAAAAGGTTACAAATGCTTCATTAAATGATTTTTGTGTCAAATATTTTGTCATTTTAAAAGGAATGCAGCAATGCTTTTTAAAGTAGGCTAATATTTTCTGTGATTATGATAGTACTTACAGTGCTGTAATTCTTGCTGCAATAATGGTTACAGTATTTTATAGGTACTGTGATTAAATGTACACTATGCATACTGTGAAATGTGCTACACCAGCTACACCACACTAGCTAGTGCTTAAGTTACTGTACATTTCACATTTCAGTTTCTTTTTTACAGTGTATGAACCTATCCTGCCAAATTTCTTTTGGGTAGTGAACCTTGATAAGGTCAATTCTTTCATGCAAATATGCTGTCATCCTTAATCTGGCATGGCTCCTGAAGAATACGAGTATGTCCGCAGTACAATTAGTATTGTACTGGCATTTATGAACAATTAATTTGACCCTCATTATGCCACTTCCACAGGCTAGATCAATAGAAAAACAGAATGCTGCAGGTAGTATACCCAGTTAAAGAGACTCAAACAAATGTAGATACCAAGTAATATTACACTCAGGAACATCTCCAAAGATTGTAAATCTGTTCCCTGCTGTGTTTCAAGTTCACAGAAAAGCAAAAGGTGAAGTTCCTATCTTCAGACAACCCCCTGCTAACCTACTGCTACCAAGTGATCAGTGCAGAATCTCAATGATTTTCTACAACACATTTTTACAAAAATATGACTAAATATGCAATTTTCACACAAGGTAGCTGCACTGGAAAACATGATACATTAAACTTGCTTGATTATAAATGTGTACATAGTTTCTAGTCTTATGAACTTATGAAGTGGTGTTTGTTTGATTTCAGATTTGTAAGGATCTAGATATATGCCACATATCACTCACCTTTTTTAAATTGCTCTGTAAAAAGAACATGTACAGTAACCTGCTCGCTGCAAATAGCTAGCAATTCATTTCAAATGTATTTATATAGTGCTTTTTACAGCTAATGTAGTCAAAAAGCACCTTTACAGAGAACTGGGTCTGAGCCTCTTTTGAGCAAGCCACGGGCAACAGATCGAGAGGAAAAAACCCTGAGACTAAGCCGTTTTCCCCTGGTCAACCCCGGATAGCACACATTTCACACTATGCATATTGTACATTTAATCACAGTACCTAAAAAAATACTGTAATTTGTATTACAGTAATAACCACAGTACCAAAACCGTTATTACAGCAATAATCACATTTTTTATCACCAGCAGGAGGGACCAGGCCCAGTGGTTGGTGCAGTTGTGGCTCAGCAGTTAAAACAGCAAGCTATTGATGATGGGTTGTGGGTTCAATTCTTGGGCTATGCAAGCTGCCACTGTTGGGCCTTTGAGCAAGGCTTCACCCTTCCTGCTTCCTGGGCAAAGCAGCAATTGCTGCCCAGCATGTGTGCTCACTGTCACTGTGTGTGCTTGATCACTACTGTGAATGTGTGTAGTGTGTATGTCTTGACAGGTTATAGGTGGAGGCCAAATTTAATAGTGTGTCCAACACTAATGGTGAATATGTTTGTCTTATCTTGTCTACTCCATATTAATGTCCCAATAATTCTGCCCATACTGTGTATGTTTCTGTTGATTGTGGAATTTGAAGTCCAAAAATCAATTAACACACAAATCCAGCTGATTATAGTTTATTTTGCAATTGTTGAAGAAATAACATCTTAAACCTACAATTTTAATACTGCATGCACTGACGTGTAAAAAAATATATATCATATCATATAACACCCAAAATGTCTAAACATCCAGATAATTTAGGTGAACATCTAATTTTACACATCTTACTACTACACCTTACAAGGAGGTGCTCACCACCCACTTAAAACCCACATTAAATTCACTAAAGGGTTCACGCCGTTGCCTGATTGTTTCTTCAAAATATCATCACCAGTATATCTCAAGTATTCGATACGTCTCCCAGCACTAAGTTAAAGTATTGAATTTGCAAGAATTCCTCATCTGTATTAACTGCCAAGGTGATTTTAAGTTGAATTGACTGAGCCTGTGCCAGAGAAGAGAAGAGAGCATCTCAGCTTTTCCTTTATGACAGCGTTCAGCTTAGGAGTGCAAAGTAGCCCATCTAGGACACAGCATTATTTTCCAGAGATGACTTCAATGCACTCTCCCTAGTGTGTGCACCGCGCCGAGCACTTTGAAGTAACGTGCGGCTCTCTGCATACAGACGACCCGTATTTGATGATCCCTGTATGTGGCGGAATGCGGTTTTCTATTGAACTCTAATGTCTCGCTGGTGGAATCAGTCATGCAAGGATATTACTTCCATTTGATGCTGGGGAACTTTCATGTTAGCATTCAGAATGCACCTGGTTTTAACTTGCCTTGGGGTCAGCGAGCTTTTATGATCTTTTATGTTTGTTTTAGGGCTTTATGGGTAATGTGCATTCATTAATACAGTAATACCTGGAAATATAGGGGGCTTCAGTGCCTTTATTGCTGGCTTCATGATCATTTTATGAATGTTTTGATATCGCAGGCCCCATTTTTAGTCATTACTAGTGTCACCTGAATTTTAAAGCAGTTTGAGTGTAGTGACAGTTAACTGGTTAAGTGGGGCTGCAAGAAAGGTGGGCAACATGTTTTTTTTAAGGTTTCGGGCAAATTGGAACGGATCCAGCAAACGGCAGTATAGCATTTTAAAAATATAAATAAATAAATCCCAGAGTACACAAATCCTGCACTTGACTGAAATTATAGATAGAGGCCTTTGTAACAGTGAAATGCCTTTTTTTTTATATATACACTTTTAACAATAAAGGTGCTCCAGAGGGTCCTTTGCTTTAGACGAACCACTTTTGGTTCCGTAAAGAACCTTGACTGTAATAGAGATGCATGACTGTGAAGGACATTTAAAAGGAAGGTTCTTTAGATCTTTAAAAGAACAGTTTGAAGCAGCTATATGGTTTTTATGTATTTATTTTAATATAGTTGAAGTTTAAAACTCATTTTGCCATGTCTTTAAAGCAACTCTATGGAAAACTGGTATTCTTGCTCCTGAGCTCCCCCTTTCAGTGGGGAAGTGTAATTTGTGTTTTGAGCAACCATTAAAGGAAACTGGTCCATCTGAGAGACACAGAACAGTCACTGAAAGTTAAAGGAGCATGAGGACTGACGTGGTACAGTAATAATACCAGTTTTTACACAGATATGGGTTACACAGTTACACAGTTCCTGTGAGCATTATCTTGGCCGCTTCTCTAAAGTTACATAGCATGGAGTAGCATCACAATGATTTTGAAACTGGAGAAGCATTACCAATAGAAAGTCTTTTTGAAGCAGGTAAACATGCCTGATGCCTGACGTACACTAGAGGGGCATAAAGCCTCCCAGCATTGAGCTGTGGAGCAGTGAAACTATGTTCTCTGGAATGATGGAATGACATTAGGGAGTTAAGGATGAGGTGGGGTGGTAATTATTCAACATCCTGACCTCACTAATGCTCTTGTCACTACATACAATCAAATCCCCACAGCAATTCGCCACAATCTAGTAGAAAGCCTTCCCTGGAAAGACAGTAGAGACGTTTACTCTAACAAAAGCAGTATAAATTATTTTAATACCCTTCAGAAACAAAAAAGGTAAATCAGCAGGCTTCCAAATACTTATTCATACAGTCCTTGTTTTCTGTTATTTAAAAATATATATATAACACAGCAGTAACAGCAGTATAAAAATTTTATAATGAGTATATATTAAGACTATGCATGGATATCTATTTCTATGCTGTTTGTACAGTTACTGTAGTGTTTGTGTTGTTGTTTACAAGCTCTCCTTAATGAGTCTAAAAGAAAAAGTAATTTTTATGAGAATGTTTGAGAATGATGATACCCACAATCTGAAAAGCATATTGACAAAACCTGATTTCCGAATGTTGACTTGGTATCACGTTTATTTTAAGCCCCACAATATAAATCATGTTTTTTGTTACTTCACAGATGTGATGACCAATAACTTTTTCTCTAGATTTTTGACAAATGGACTTGTTTTAGTGTTAATGGAAGCAGTCTGACATAGGTATTAGGAAAAAAAAAAAGATGCAGGTCCCTAAGACCAGACCTGGAACAAATTAATGAATAACTTCCATGCGCCATAGCTCCTTAGTACTTAATATGTTAATATGCTTATTGAAGAAGCGTGTAATCCTGCAGTGCTGTTCCAAACATTTTCAGTCACTTAAGCTCGATCACCGACTGCTCAAGTCCTGGGATTAGTACCTTATGTTTTGATGGAATTAGCTAGTGATTTGACCGATTTACTCTTATTCCATAATACCATAATACCATAATTCCCTCAGAATGACCTTTCATGTTCGGTTGTACACACACACACAAAAAACATTCTTGGTATTGCCTTGTTAGTTGCTTTATGACGAAATTGTCTCGCTCTTAGGTTCGGGGAGATGATGGAACCATGTGAAAGGTCTGTATGCAGCCGGGTGGGCCATGTGTTTTTTGGTATTTAGATGAAATGTTCTTTTAAAGTGAGGTTGCTCCAGCAGTAGTAAAACACAACTGTCTCAGGCAGTATGAGGAGGTGGCCTGCAGAAGAAGCAGCTGAACCTGAATCTACATGAACACAGGTGGAAAGAAAATAGGAAAAGAACAATTTTGAAACTTGCTTTGGTCATCAGACAGCCTCCACCGTGTTGCAGAATGAAACACAGACAGTGCAGCGGCTGCAGCTCTGTGGGAGAATGTTTTCCCTCACCTCTCGCCGAAGCGCTGTTGTTCATGATCATTCTCTTTGTTATCTGTGAGCCAGATTCGGTCAGATTGAAAATAAATTGCTCCAGCTTCAATGAGACCTTTCACAAGAGCTGCTGTTGCCTGTGATGGTGCCATGTTACCTTCAGAAGAGCTTATAGTGTCCCTGAGTTTAATTGGCTTTTTTTGTGGTGGGCTGTAAAACCCTCCCTCAGTTCTAACGACCCACACAGAGGCACTGGATTTGAGAGTAACTAACAGAAACTAACAGAGGATGGAGTACCCACTCAGACTCAACCTTGGATAAGTAATGCGTTTGCTGCGTCTGTTTTTGATTACTCTGTCCTGAGTTTGCTTTGTGCATGATTAAAAAGCTCACAAATCCAATTATTTGCCAGGAGCTGTTAATAGGCTGGACAAACTTTCCCTATAGTAGCACTTGGATATATACACTTCATGTTCTAGTTCTTCAGTCTAGTGTAAAGACTGCCCTTTAATGTGCAAGAACACCTTCTAGTCTTCTGGGTCAGACTTTATACTAGATGCTAGAACATTGCTGTGAGGATCTAATTGCAGTTAGTTTTGGCTGTAATGAGTTAGCTGGCTAACTGTAGTTAGTGTATTAGTTTTGTGGATGTAATCCACGTATCAGTTACTATCAGTACCTAGTTGCTCTATTAGTTAGTTTTGTGGGTGTAATTAGTTAGCTGGCTCACTGCAGCTGCTGTGTTAGTTTGTTTTTTGGGTTTTCGGTTTAATTTACAGAGAAGTACAAACAGTTCCACCACGCACTGGGCTTCTTCCACCCAGCACAGAGCTTTGTCTGCGAAGCTGCAGCTGGATGTGACCTTTCACAAGCATAGAAAATATACAGCATTTTAAATGAATAACGCTCTAATTGTAAGTATTTTGACAAAACAGAGCTGCCAGTGAGAACACACACCTGGAGCCACCTCTGTGCCTGGGGAGCAACTGAGGGTTGAAGGGAATGCTGAGGAAAGAAAAAAGCACTGTTCCTCCTTCCCCCCACCTCCCCTTCCTGCTGGTCCAGGGGATCGAACCAGTGACCTTCTGGCCCCAAGCCCACTTCGCTAACTTTCAGGTCGTGTCTGCCCCTTACAGTGGGATCTATGAAGGAACGCAGAGCTCAGTTAGCTGTAATCATAAAAAATAGTCTTGAATTGCATTTGATGCTTATTCAGAATGATTCATGAACACTTCAGAACGATGAAATGAAAAGTGTCACGGCTGACGAAAAGGCTTCCTGGATGATCACTTGCTAGATAAAAACACAGATATTTCCTTAGTAATATACTGTCGTGCATAATCACAGTTTGATGTTCTGCTGCGTCATTAAATGTGCAGCAGCATTTCCTCGACAGTGTTTGATAAGGCCACGGTAATTGTGCATTCTATCGCTTCTCAGATTTCACAATGTAGATGTGTTGATTAGCAGGAGAGGAGACTTTCCCCTCTGTGAATTGTATCGTCTTTTCCATCTCACACTCTTCATCTTGAGTGTGCTTGCAGAGCAATACTTATTCATGCAAGCCATGAAGCACAGACAGCAGAGACAAAGCACTCTTTGTAACTCCACTGCAATTCCTGTTGGGCTACTGCAGGCCAATTACGGCGAGGCGATGGGCGACCGAGAGCACGAGATTTAAATGTCTAATCTGTATGTTTTGAATGTTATAAGCAGATACCCATCTGCCTGTATGATAATGAATAATTATGTGTTTGTTTGCTTATTATGCACTGTTTGAACACGATACTGAAAGCCCTCCCCTCTTCCACCCAATTACATAGTCAGAGAGTGCTTTCTATAATTGAAGACAAATAAACAATGAAATTGACTAAGCAAACTTCTTTTCAATGCAGGAAATTACAGAAGCTGTTGGAGTGACAGAACAAAGATGAGTGCGAGTGCAGCTGAGTTCCTTCAACAGAATTCACAATCCACTTCATTTGCATTCAAGGTTTTGCCAGTTTAGATAAATTATAGTTTTCTTCCTGAAATGACAGACGGTGCATGTGGCCTGTATCGATGAACTGGATAATAGGTGGAATTGCTCTGTCAATCAAGGTTCAATTTCAGGGTTGGCCATATTTTTCCAATTTCGCGTGCATTTCCACGGAAGTCAGCGTTTCCTATTATTGCTGTGTTGAAAGTGGGTCTTTATGTTGCTGTGTTGTTTTTGGGTGGCAAACTATGTTATTTAGAGCTGAGACTGGTAAATCACAGAAGTCATAACTTCTGGTGATGGTGTTCTACAACAATTCTTTTTGTAGTATTGACTGACAGACACAAGTATCTGATTATATATTCCCTCATCATGGAAAACCATTTTTTTTCGTGTTTAAAACTGAATTTATAAAATCATTTAGTAAAAATAAACATAATGAGTTAATTGTATAAAGGAATCGTAAATATCTCCAAGAGTGCACCCCCCTCAAACACTCTCAAAATGATCATGACCAATGACAAAAACCACTACTACTACTACTACTACTACTACTAATAATAATAATACTAGTAAGTATAATAAGTATAATACTTTACTAATGCTTTACTTATCTTACTGTTATACTATTGACACATGTTTAAATTAGTTTCTGGACATTGCAGTAATACCTCAGAGTGACATCAACAGACTGTGGGTGCAGCTCAGTGCTTGAATAAGTCCATGAATACTGAGTCTGTCCAGATAGACTGTCCAATAATTTATACAAGCCAGACCCATTGAGTTCTATGTATCCCTGTTGTCCAGAGTATGCAAATAGGGGATGTCTCTATTCATTTGTAAGGCTTATATTTCTACCCAGGGGTGAAGACAGAGTCAAAACTTGGTGAAAACATTCTGGCTAATTTACACTTAGTTCCTTATTTTACTTCCTTAAGCTTTCGGACTTGGGCAGTGTTTTGATAAGTACAGACACTGGCTCATGTTATGACAAGGGCAGAGTGAGGACTCGCCTAAGTACATAACTGAATACTAATAATGCTCATTTAGGAGTCCAGACACACTGCCATGCCAGGTCAGCTAATTCAGATGCATAAATGTCAAGTTTTTCCTTCTCTCCCTCTTTTTTTTTTATCCAACACACAGCTATTAATAACTGACCTTCACAACCACTCCTGACTGTTAAGTTACATTTATGCAGTTCTAAATGACAAATGTTGATTCGCATTTACATATGCAGGTATGTGCCATAAATGATGAATGGCCTGTGTGTGTGTGTGTGTGTGTGTGTGTTAGACACCCTAGATGTGTGCACTACACACTCACATTATCATAGCCATTTTAAACATATTATAGAGTCCTATACATTTTCACATTATATTATATCTTTGCATTTCATTACTTTCTATCCTCCCCAAATGATAATGTTTTTTTTTCTAACACATTAATGATATTTGCAGAAGATCAGAATTCTCCCATTAACTTCGATTTCTATTATATCAGCTCACTGAAGTTTCTTTGGGATTTGGGGCAGTACTAGAAGAAGCATAGTCTTTGAATCCTGTTAGGCTAATATCACTCGGATCCATGTATCCTCTGTTGTTGCGTAAACCCTTCCTAACAGATGTAATGCTGTTTGAGTATGTCTGTATCATATCACAGCTACAAAAGACATGTTCAGAAACTGTGTAATAAGGAATAAGGAATTGTAATATAAACATGCAAATATGTCTAAAAATCAGTATCCATAAGCGGAAGCTTGAATCTCTTCTCCGCCATGTCTGTAAAATCAGACATACCTCTGAAAGGACAGCTAGAAAGTTTGTTTAAGCATATCCATTTAAAGCAAGTAAAGTGTATATATACTCAACAGCTAATGCTGCTCGCTACAAGAGCTTGTTTAAAAAGTAGGCTCTATGCTGACAATCTTCAGAGAGGAATCTCGGTGGACACAAAGGAAGCCTTTGGATTCAATCAGGTACCTCTTTTCAAGTTTAACTTTTTCTGTCACTGGATGTCCTTGCAGAACTCAAAGTACATATTACTGAACAGGCAGCCATGTAACTAGGTCCCTAGTACAACAGCCATGCGGTTTAGGCCCCTAATACAACAGCCATGTGGTTTAGGCCCCTAGTACAGCAGCCATGCGGTTTAGGCCCATAGTACAGCAGCTATGTAAATTAGGCCCATAGTACAACAGCCATGCAACTTAGTCCCCAGTACAACAGCCATGCAACTTAGTCCCCAGTAGAACAGCCATGCAATTTAGGCCCCTAGTACAACAACTATGCAGCTTTGGCCCCTGGTACAGTAGCCATGCAAATTAGGCCCCTCGTATAGCAGTCATACAGCTTAGGCTCCATGTACAACAGCCATGCAGCTTAGGCCCTACCCACATGAATCAGGAAAGTAGGTGTTTTCTTTATTCAGGTAATCAAAACTGAGCTTTTATGACTCTCCAGGGTGAAAATAATTTTCACTGTTTTTTTTAGTTTATATTAGGTTTACCTATTTTACAGTGCACTGTAATGCAGAGGCGTCAGAATCTCCTGTGCTCAGTTTTTTTAAATGAGGTCTCAACTTGATTAAAAAAATGTTATCACAGCGCGATTTGGGACTCCATGATCATTAACCAAAGTAAGATCTTGATAAGAAAAACTTTTCTGCTTCATCAGAGCTGGTGTTTCAGAGACAGCTGCATGTCCCTGGCAGTGTAAACAACCTCATAGCAGGAAACACTGGCTTGCTTTTACTTACTTTGAATCTATGTGCAGTGTTGAATTACGGATTAAGTCAAACAAGGCTACTGTGGTGGTAAAATGCCACCCTTGCTTTATTAGAAAATCTGTTCTGTTCTGCTTCAGCCCAAGAGGATCGGCTTAATGCTTTATATTTAAGACATGCTCACAATGTTCTTCTTGAGCCATTTAATATCAAATTTTATGAGGTATTATTTCCCCCTGCTGTTCTGCCATGCTCACGTAAGAATTTTTAGTTTTGCATTATTATATGGATGGAAAGATTTTCAAAAACCAACACATAGACACATGGACAAATTCATACTCTAAAGGCAATTAAAAAGGAAGCTCTCATACAGAAATCTGATATATGGCAATTTAAAGGATTGAGCATATGTATATAAAGTGTTAATATATGGCTGAAATGTATGACCCATTTTTGAAAATGGCCAATTTCAAATAAATTAATATATAAATTACATACACAATATGGACAAAACTATTGTGACACCTGCTCATTAATTGTTGCCTCAAGCATTTTAAAAAAGAGTGTATCCTGCTTTTGTTGGAGTAGCTGTCTTTACTGTCCAGGGGAGGCTTGCTACTACATTTTGGAGGATTTCATTGGATTCAGCTACAAGAGTGTTAGTGAGATCAGGATGTTGGATGATCACCACCCCACCCCATCCCTAACTCCCCAACCAAAAGTATTAGAAGGAGCACCCACTATCATTGCAGAGAACACAGCTCCACTGTTCCACAGTTCAATGTTGGGGGGGGGCTTTAAACCCATCTAGCCCACACATGGCATCAGGCATGGCAGTAGGTTCACGTTTATTCACTCTATTGAGTCCTATTCTGTTGGCAGAACTTCTCTAGAGGCACTAGACAAGCTGTGCATGTGTGCATCTGTGTCAGCAATAGGTGCAACTTACAGTAGCTGAATACATTGATTAGAAGGGGTGTTCATTAACATTTTGACATGTAGTGTATTAGCTCTTTAATGTACTTATTACTTTGACTTTTCATAGTCAGCTCGTTGTATCCTCACCAACCTGAGATGTTCCTAGATCAGCTATTGTGGATCAGTGCATTCAAGTGATCTAACACAAACTGACTGCAGATCAGTATTTTGGCCTGTTACCAACATTGCAGTATGTATCAATATATTTATAATACTGTATTGTTTCTTATTGTGCGGCCCTGTGAGGCCCTGTCACCTATCTTTTCATTAACAGCATGCAGTACATCTTTAAGCATGAATATGCAGCATGAATTTGAGACCTCCAGACAGACACAATCCAGGACAAGGAGCACAGGACACACAGCGGATGGCGCGGCAGCTAGTTGTTTGGCTGAATAGCATTGTTAAGTGACTGCCCTATGCACATTTCCTGCAGCAGGTATACTGAGGATCATGACTGGTTGGATTACGGAGTGCATCAGGGACAGATAGTGCCAGTAGCTCTACCTCCACGCAGCCTCGCTGTGCAGTTCACGGCACTTAAGCAGAACAATAGAAGTACTTCGCATTTAGCACGTCACTAACAGGTTAGAGTGCCCCCAGGACAACAAGCAAGCCATGACTTTTAGAGTTAGCTCCTCAGTATATGGCACACTGGGGCTTTGTCAATGTGAGTTTGGTCTGAAGGTGCTTATTCTATTTGAGCCACTCTTTTTGAATAACCTTTGGGCTTTTTTTGCCATGGTGCAGCCATTTACAGTAAATGATGGCCCTCTCGAGCAGGGGATCCGTCATGCTGAAGGGAAATCATCCTCTCTTAGATATAAGCTCTCTCGTCTCTCAGTGTTTCTAGGTGACAAATGCCATCTTGGGGATGTGTAAAAACGGCCAATTTGGATGTCAAATCTCCAGCTGGAACGAGCTGAGAGGACTCTAAAGCTTTATTTCAGTGATGGGAACACTCTTTCTGTTTCTCTGTCTCTTGTCTTTTTTATGTGTCAATAAGCACTTCTTTTTTTCAGTCATTGTATGCATGTTTTGCATAGTGCTGACATTTATCTGCTGTATTTGCTTTTAGTATTCAAACACAATAATCCTACCTTAAAACTTAAGCAAAATGAATGTTTGTGGAGGTGTAAATGTTACCTGCCTGCCATTTTTATTTTCATATAGGAATGTCACTGTGAAAAAAAAAAAATCTAACCATGTTCCTAGTAGTGTATTTAATGAAGAGGCATGACCAAACATAGTCAAACATGTTAGCTGACAATGAATCATTTGTTGTTTTTTTTATATTTCTGCACTTTAAAACCTCACAAATTCACCCTGCGTTCTATACATTGTGTAAACCAGTAATGTATAGGCAAAAATCTATAGGCTAAGCAAACTTTACTATACTATAGGCATGCAAGTTTGTTTATCTAAAACCATTGATACACTGCATTCCTAGTGATTCTGAAATGAGAAAGCACAGAGGTTATTATTTAAAATAAGATGTAAAGAGAATATAACATAGCAGCAAAGATTGTTAACTTGTTAATTGTTGTAATGTGGAACTGGGCTAGGCTGTAGCTTGATGCCTTTGACTATGGCTAATGCAAATGAAGCACAAGAGCTAGAAACCCCTTCTGCTTCTTTCCAATCAAGCAAGTGTGTTTTCCTCTGTCTTACCTTTGAGAGGGTTGAGCTTAAGGTTTAAATGTTTAAATGAAGCCTAAGTAAAAAGTCTTTGTAATCACTGTTTACATTTTACCACGTAATTAATAGCTTATTCTACAAGCTTTACCAACTATCTCAAAGAGGACTACATGACACTTGGTGAAACAGTGAAACTGTAACTTGCAGTACTGTGTGTTTTTAACTGTGTGTGTTACACCCCTACCTTTAAGGCCTTATCACACCTAAATAACTGATACAATGGTAGCAAGGCTCATAAAATCAATACAAAATAGACTACTTAATGAAAGCTTTGATTTAGCGTATGGTGAGTCTGAAAAAGCTCATAGTCATGTCCGACTGTGGAGATGTGGAGGATTGCTGGAGCCACATGCAGAAAGATACAAAGCAGAGATCATGGGCATGCTGGCTGCTTTTATCGAAGAGCCTTTTAATTTGCAAAGAGGAATTGCACATTAAGGACTAATAATCTCTAATTGAAGATAATTCCATTTCTGCTGGCGATACGGCAACTACTTAGCTGGATCCAGCAGTGGGAGGTGGAGGAATTGAATAGATGAATCCAAACTGGGTGTGAGACGAGACAAAATTAGGACCGCTACAATCTTCACGTCGAATGGAGGATCGCTGTCTATCTCAATGGTTATGTCAGTGAGCTTTTGAAGACGTGAATACGGCGCCACCCAACCAAGTTCTTATTGGAGTTTAAATCTTATCAGCGCTGGGTTCATGATCCTCCTAACTGCTGTGTAAAAGTAATGAAGTCCCGCAGGCAAGAGCAGAATAGTGTCTGTTTTTCTCTGCCTGAGCTTCTTCTTTAGTATCAGTATCTCATACAGTCTCGGTTAATGGAGTGTGCTTGTCTTGGTTCTGTCCAATAACATTTTCAGTTCGCCATCTAACGCGCCATAATAGAGGCTCTCTTAATCTGTATCTCGCACCGAGAGGTGTTTTGATGCAGTGTAAGTCCCTGGATTGGCATTTGATTTCCTCATGTATAGCTGCTGATTGCAACATTAAAGCTTGCTGCCAGTGTGAAAATGTCAGCTTTTCAACATCAGATAGAGGAATGAGCGAAGCTTTTTGGTGAGCATTACAGTCTTATTTCTGCATTCCCACTGCACTTTCATTTCCTTGATCTTCTCAACACAGTCTAGCTTTATATCTTTCATATCAGATGGTGAACAGGTAATGCCATGCCATGGTCAGTATTCTTCTAGAATCACATGAAACAGTTCGTGCACAGGCATAGAGAGACTACTGAAATGCTACAGCTGTCACAGAGAGTCCAATGGGTGTGCTTTAATGAACATTGATCAGCATACTACTATGTAATGTACAGTGATGGGATGTGCAGCCTGAGATCTTGTGTGTGTGTGTGTGTGTGTGTGTGTGTGCAATCTGAGCCGAATTGGCTCTCTATATCCAGAATAACTGAGCTCCATGTAGCGTACAATTACTTCTTTTTTTTAGTAAATAAACATTTTGAGGCAAATTCCCTGTGGTATAAGAAAAATAAGCAGCGAAGAGTGAATGAGAAAAGTTAATGTGAAGTAACTGAGTAAGCCCCAGAGCTTTTGTGGAGCCTTTTCTCAATATCGCCTGCGATGTTGAATACTTTCAGAATGTCAATAATTTCAAAGCACTCTTGCTACTGCCTGCCTGCCCACATGGCTCTCCAGTATACTTCAGCTGCACTGCAAAAAAACATCTGCACTATAGCTTAGTACCCTTCAGGAAAACACACACACACACACATACATGAAATCTCTTTATTTTTAGTAGCAGTTTCTATAATGAGGCATTCAGGACTGATTTATTTAGTTAAGTAGAGACTGTTCTATGTGTTTAAACTCTTATAATATCTAATAATGACTTTGTCTTATTAATATAGTCTGACTCTCTGTCTAGTCACTTTGTGTGTATATGTATAGTGGTACACACTGGGTGAATTTGGTAAAACAGATCGTTTCAGTGAAACTTTTATAAATGTTCAGATATTATGGTCTGCTTTCATATTCCACTGCATGTTAATGGCATCTTGAGGCCAACAGAGGCACTCTTAACGCTGTGGTTAAAACACAGCACATTGCCATCTATTCTCTGTAATAAATGCCCTGAGGTGCACAAGATAGCTACCAATCTGCAGTAGGAAACTGCGACCTTCAAAAAAATAGCTATACAGAGCTGCCCACTACATTTTTTTTTACTACAAAAAAGTAATAGTAAAAATATAGTAAAATGTGTGAAATAACAGAAGCACTTCAAAATGTATAGGCAAGGCAAAGCAGTTTATTTCCGCTGATAGACTGTGTTCAGTCAAAGTACTTTAGAAATGAGAGAGTAGGGAGATTATTCTAATGGGAAATAAGATATAATGGGAAAAGAAATCGTTATGGAAACAATAGATTTCAAAGAGAAGCTATAAAACATTAAGAAAAATAAAATAAAGATAATAAAGTAAAATAAAAAGTGTGGTTACAAAACAATATGAAGCCGGTCAGGACAGGCTTCTCCAGCACTGGTGCACTGCAGTGTTTAGTGCCCTGAATTTAGTAATTTTAAAAGGGGCACATCTATTCTGAGGTGCCCTCGGCACTAGGAGGACCTGTAAGACACCTCTGGCGTGACAAGACAAATCACTGAGAAGGGGGGGAAAGCTCGTCAGCCCCAGCCAGGCCGCTCCTCTCCAGCGGGCGCGGGACTTTTTGTCTACTTAGAAAGCGCGATTCGGCGCCAGTGCCTGGGCGAGATTAAGCCGTGGATGTTTATAATACCAGGCAGGGAGCTCGCTCAAGCGTTTGGATGTTTTAAATCAGGCATGAAATTAATTTTTCAAACTCCTTTCAGCAGAGGTGCATGTAATAAGAGCAATATGCATTGTATTTTAGATCTGTCTGCCTGAGAGCAATGCTGCAGGTTTCTTTGGAGTCATTGTGCACTATATCTCTGTCACCCGCCGCAGCTGTCCTTGGAGCCGCTGAACCTTTCTGATCAAAACATGAGATACATTAGCATGAAAAAAGGGACGGTATAAGTGTCACACCGTCTGTAGGTTTATGTGAAGCTTTGCTTGGCCGCAAGCAGGGAGGTTAGATTCACAAGCTTTGTCTGTCTTTTATGCCACCACCTAGTCCTTTGCTCCCTCAAGACGGACCAGCATTCCTTTGCCTGTTTCATTTCGTCATTTGTCTCTGGGCTTAAAGTGCCTCGGGCCTGCTCTATGGCTCCGAACATGCTTCAGAGGAATCGGCCTGCTATTATCTGCACTGCAATAATTGTGGGCGAATGATTTGCTTTTGCAGCACTTATCTTTCCCTCAGCCTTGCACTTACCAGCGTAAGGGGCTTTTTAATGCTGAAATCACCTGTAGGCTTTGAGTTACTACTTTAATAAGTATTGTGTTTTAGTAGCCAGCCATGTCAGTTCTTTTTCTCCGAGCCGCTGGCTTGCTCTTTGAAGCACACTGTTTTTTTGTTGGTGTTTTTTTTCTATGGTTTCCAGGGATTGTGTCATTTTAATGAATCTGATAAATTGTATACACTGCGCAATATGTAAATATCAAGTTGTAATTATACAGAGACCAAGTCTGAAATTGATTTTTCAGAAGCACAGCACATAGTGCTCCCATCAACACAAACAGCGCTCACGATAAATACTGAAATTAATTCAGCCCAGTAACCACCGGATTGCAAAAGAATTAAACTTCTTAATTGAATATATATTGCGTAATAGGTCTAAGGCCTTAGGCCTAAACTCACCGTGAGCAATGATACAGATCAGCGTGGGCAGCGGCTGAAATGGTAACTGATTATCACTTTGCTATTTAACAGTGGGCCCTTCAAGGTCATCCATATAAACAGCCCTTAGAGCCTGCCTGTGGAATGCCTTTTTTGAAAATCAGCAAGTGAATGCAGAGAAAGTGATTCAAGCAACATATGAATGCCTTCAAGCAAAAGAATGTTAATGGTTCTCTTTCAGATGAGAGCTCACATTGATTATCTTTTCACTTTTCCTCTGAGTACATCTTTTGTGCCGTTTATAGTTTTACTTTAGTATACAAGCCATGCATTGTAGGGCTGCACAGTATGGACATAAATTGTGATGTATGTTGAAGCCGCTGGATATATCATAAATTACACTATATGGACAAAAGTATTGGGTCACCTGCTCATTCATTGTTTCTTCTGAAATACCAAAGTTAAGGATTTTGTTGTAGTAACTGTCTGTACTGTCTGGAGAAAGCTTTATTTGGTTGTATTTGATTGCATTCAAGTATTGGATGGAGCACCAACATGTCCGAGAACACAGGTGCACTGCTGCACAGCTCAATGCTGAGAGGCTATATATCGCTCTATGTCTTTATACCCCTGTATGTCTAGTCCACACCTGGCATTAGGCATAGTGCCAATAGGTTTAGGCTTATCTGCTCCGGGGAGTCCTATTCTCTTGGCAGTACTTTCAAACTGTGTTTGTTTGTGTGTGTGTGTGTGTGTGTGCATTTGCACATCTGTGTCAGCAGCTGGGTCAACTCAAAGTAGCTGAATGCATTCATTAGATGGGGTGTCCACAAACTAGAATTAAAAAAGATCTCCCTCAAATGGCATAATTTTACAAGCCAGTAATTAACAAGTCAAGAGTCAAGAGGCTTTTATTGTCAGTCCGTCTGAGTACAAGTACACAGTGGAGCGCACCATGGTGCAACACGGAACAGAAACAATACAATAAATACCATAAATACAACAGACAGAACAGTGCAATGCAGACACAGCACACACAGCATACTGAATGGGGACAAGGTGCAGAGGTGTGTAATGTGCTATGACATATACAGCTCTGGAAAAAAAAAATTAAAAGACCACTTTTTTTTTTCTTAAATTTGTATCTCTATGTGTATGGCAGCCATTTTATTCCTGAGTTACCTGAATTTGCATATTATGAATGGCATAAAGTCACCCAACAGCAATGTGAAACTAGTGGAGAGGCTGCCAAGACATGTGGCTGTGATTGGCAGTCAAGGTTATTTCATCATAGTGATTTTTTAATGCTCTCACAGTTCAGATATCAGTACTGTGTTTTTTAAATTTGAATAATAACTTGCACTATAATTATTTTAATAATTTATTTGCATTATTTAAACAGTTGTTTTTGAGCTGTTGTCATTTCTGCAAATAAATGCTCTAAATATCTTTTTTTTTTTTTTTGGAATTTAGAGGACATGTCTGTGGTTTTTGAAATACAATACAAATGTAAATTTCCCTAAAAACATTGCCTATTAATAGTGAAACCAGAGAAACGGATAATGTAGAAAAACTAACTAACTAACTATATGAGAAAGCAAATCTGAGCAACTTGTGGGTCAGAGCATGCAAAGAGCCACTAGGTACAGGGGAGTAGTGGCTTGTTGTTTAGAGCATCAGGCTATTGATGACAGGGTTGTGGCGAGGCAAGCTGCCACTGCTGGGGCCTTGAGCAAGGCCCTTGACCCTCTGCTCCCCAGGTGCCACAGCAATGGCTGCCCACCGCT
The DNA here is from genome assembly GCF_030463535.1 of Salminus brasiliensis. Classification (NCBI taxonomy): domain Eukaryota; kingdom Metazoa; phylum Chordata; class Actinopteri; order Characiformes; family Bryconidae; genus Salminus; species Salminus brasiliensis. The sequence goes on along the minus strand of NC_132893.1, from coordinate 23,222,569 downwards.
CCGGGCATGTGTGTTCACTGTCATTGTATGTGTTTGATCACTAGTGTGTATGTGTGTGTTCACTGCACAGATGGGTTGCAGGCGGAGACCAAATTCTATGTGTGTCCAACGCAAATGGTGAATATGGTCTTGTTGTCTTGTCTCGTCTTGTCTTATCTAGGTAGGACATACTGATGAGTAACTTGACAGAACACTGGCTATCTAGGCTTAGATAAGTGAGCTAGATTCTAAACACCACAGACTGTGTTCCAGCTATCTAAGGCGGCTTTTAGCACTTTTAGCAGGTTTGCTTGCTTTCTCCTTCATTCAGACTCATCAGGTTATGAAAGTACCAGATGTTTATATTAAAGAAAATTATCTTCTCAAGACCTACTGCGTTATAAGTGCCTGTAATTTCCTACAGATATTTGTTCTTGGTTCTGACATCTTTAGTACTTTGTTCCCAGAATATCTTCGCTATAGTAACTCTACCTCTGTAGCTATAAAGTAATAGTTTGAATAACAGCGACCTAGTTGAAATATTCGGTTGAGTCTTAAAAAATTAAGCATTTATTTGAAGTGATTCGCACAGTGTTTGAAGTCAAATGGAACGGTGGTAGATATTAGAGTATGTATTATGCCTTTTAAGCCATGCTACATCAATGTATTTGTAAGGTCTTTGTGTTATCATGCCTTGGTGTCGTATATATATCTTTCTCTTCATTTTCTTTAGCCCTGAAGTGGTGCTGGAGCACTGTTTCTTACTGATACTTAATAGAGAAGCAGAATATATAAGAAATGAATACATGTCCTTTTGCATGTCCTACAGTTAACCCTCTCTCTTTCTCTCTTCTCTTCTCAGGTAAGTGAATTGGACTTACTACTGACTGAAGGGAGCATGAGTGGATATGTCTACGATTCCATCTGATGACCTAACACTGCTTGATTTTGTGATTTGATGTTTGGAGCGAATTCAGAAGACATAAGTAAGGCTTTTGATTCATGGCTGCTGAAACCGCGACCTGGTACTCTGATTGTATCCTATTAAAAGTAGTTTGGCTAGAAGTGTTGCCCATCAGCAGAGAGCAGCTGTGTGGCCACGTGGCCAGCTGACTCTAATGTTGTTGAGAGTGATGGCTTCAGTCTCAGACACTTGCCTGTTTTGCCATGTGTGTAGAGCTGCAGCACTACGAGATGTTCCAGTTGTACAAATTGCTTCATTAATTATTAGTACATTGAGGCTGTGTTCATCAAGGGGGATTTATGATCAGTTAACAGTCTTCTCTAGTGGGGAATCGGGCCAGAGCGTCTGGCAACCCGGCGGCTTTGCGGAAGGAATACATCACCCGGACAAGTCTGCAATAAAGTGTTATTAGGGGAGGGCCAACTGTTGAGGCAACGCCGGGCTAACATCCACCGATCCGTCTCTCATTGTGTAATAGAGAGTAAATCGCCCATCAGCTCCCCATTGGGAAGAGATACACTATTCATGTTATTCTGATTAAATCTCGGAGGCTGGAAGTAGAGTGGACATGGCAATTATCCGGACACTGGCAAGATGAACTCACTAAACACTCCAGAGTCCAGTCACTGTGATCTATTGGAGAAACATGATGAAAGAAATCATTTTGCAAAGGCACACTAATGTTATATAAAGGCTATGCCTGTGTCACTATTTTTTCCAATTAACCGCAATAGCACTCTCACTCGAAGCCAAGAGCTTATGGTAGGCTGCTTTTTCATGTGTATCCAAATTAACACATATTACATGAGTGGTGTGTTAATTAGTTGTCCAATTAGCACTGCAAAAGGCTGCATTTGGAATGATACGTATACTGTTAGAAGAAATAAAATAGCAACCAACAAAAAAAAAACAAAAAACACTTACTCGCCACTTCTATTATAACACATCTAACAGCTGCAATATGTGGTACAGGTATTGGAGACTATAGCCCTTTTTCCATCTTTTTCCATTCACATTTTCAGATAGACATCCTCTAGCCCTTCATAAGGGGTCAGTTTCTGACTGCAGGACACTGTTGAATGGATATGTTTTTGGTTGGCAGACTATACTCAGCCCAGCAGTGACATTGAACTGTGTAAAAACCCCAGCAACAGTGTGGTGCCTGATACACTTGTACCAGCGATACACATATTACCATGTCACTGCTGAAAAATAACACCACACCAGTAATACCTATTCAACGGTGGTCCCACACCATAGATGGATAAGACTGAGAAGGAATGATAAATTGTACAGCAACAAATGGGCTACAATTAGTAATTGTAGACCTACAAAGAACACCTAAATGGTAAATGTAAAATGGTAATCGCAAAGGAAGTAGACCTAATTGTCTGCTACACTACTGTCCAGGGGAGGCTTTCTACTAGATTTTGAAGCATTGCTATAAGGATTTGATTGCATTCAGCAACAAGAGCATTGAAGTGGTCATGATGTTGGATGATCACCAACCCATCTCATCTCCAATTCTTAACTATTCCCAGAAAGTATTGAATGGTGCACCATCCATCATTCAAGAGAATGCTCAATGCTAGGGGCCTAATACCCTTTTAGCCCAAGCCTGGCCTTCGGCATGGAGCCAAAAGGTTCATGTTCATGTGTTCCAGGGAGTCCTATTCTATTGGCAGTTTATTTTCTGCAAGGACTAGACAAGCTGTATCAGCAATGGGTGCAATGTAAAGTAGCTGAATGTTTTCATTAGGAAGAGTGTTTCTCAACAAACAACAACAACAACTAAAAACAAATGACATTTAGATATATTTATCTGTTCTTGTTGATCCATCTTAGTGTTTGGCTGTATAAGCTAAATAATGTTCATTGATGGTTGAATAGTCACTTCTTTTCTCCTGTTTGCCAATCTGCATGCAAATGATGTCTTAGAAGTGTAATTGTTAAGATTACATAGTTGATATGCAGATGTATTGTCAATATTCAGGGCTGTTGTGATAGCAGAACTTCTAGAAGAGTGCTTATCTGTGTGTGGAGGGGAGGTTTAGCATACTTTTAGACTTCTGTCTCTTAAAATATTCAGTAAAAAATAATTTACAAAGAATTACAAAGATAAGCATGCAGTGTAAAAGCTGCTCTTTCACTTTACACAGCAGTGCTCTCATGGAACAAAAGATACAAATAACAGTATGCAGGCTACTCAACTGCTCTACAATGACAGAGAAGATCGAGTCCAAATGACATCAAGACAACACAACATAAGCCCTGGCCACATGTATCTGTGTATTTTTATATAATGAAGCCTTTTCTCTGAGTTGAGCATTTCTACTAGAAAGTGGCCAGCATTAAAGAGTATAACTTTAATCTTGATAATGAATACGTTTAACAATTTGATTTAGACAATTATTCAATTAAGTCTTTGGCAAAGAACTAAACTTCTTGTAACCTCTAAACCCTTGCAAATCCTGCTGTACATGAATGGCAGGGGTCCAGTCTACTCGATCAAATTTAGAAGATGCTACAAAAACAGCCCTTCTCTGCATCATCATAAGAATATAAAACAAAAACTAAAAATATACAGAAGCTTAAGCATTGTGCATATAAATGTATATGCTTAGGCTTTGTGCTGTAATTAGATCTATGTTGTCTGTTAAGCTTGTTTTTTGAGGCATTGAAGCAAGCTTTAAGTCATGATCACAAGAGCGTTTCAGGGCCGTGTGGAGTGGGAGATTTTCAAGAAATACTATTTACAAAAGGATGAAGCCATTATATTATATCTTTTGTATAATTTTCCATTCAAGACAGAATAATTATTTTTCTCTGAAAGAAACTGCAGAAATTTGGGGATGTTCAAACACATGGCTAACTTTCTGCACATGGAAAACAGCAAACACAGTATATGTCCAAAAGTTTGTGGACACCCCTTATAATAAATGCATTCAGCAACTTTAAGTTGCACACATTACCAGATGTGGGCTAGAGTGTTATAGAGCCCTCAGCATTGAGCTGTGGATCAGTGGAACTGTATTCTCAAGAATAATTGTGCACCATCCAATAGTTATTGGATGAGGTGTGGGATCATCCAACATCTTGACCTCACTAGTGTTCTTGTAGCTGAATGCAGTCAAATCCTCACAGCAATGCTCTGTAATCTTGTAGACAGGCTTCCCTGGACAGTAGAGGCAGTAACATTGGAAGAATGTTATAGCATATTTTATGCTGAAATATGAAAGAAAATTCCTACACGAAAACATTTAGCAGTTCATACATATTCATTACGTATTCTGCAGACACTCTTGAACTCTGTGAGGTTGAGTTATTGCATCTTCTGTATTAAGAAATGCTAAATCATAAGTCGACAGTGTAGTGCACTTCATAAAACTGCAGTGTCAATCTGATCTGCATCTTAATGAGCATCCTGAAGCTCTGTCCTTTTAAACAGATTTTAATTGGAATCAATAGGCCAACATATACCCTGTTGTTTTAAGTGGTGAGGCTCACTTTTGTGTAGGAGGACCTTCATCGGAAGATCTGCATTGTCTTTGTTAAACAAATAGTGTGCATGAGCAAACATGGCCAAGCTAACAAAATGCGGAAATATCACAGCTGTCACGCAAAAATCTTGCATCTCCATTTTTGTAGTTTTTCACTTTTTACATAATTTGAATCTGGCCATTGTTCATTACATTGTAACCCATAGAAATGCTCCAAAATAACTACAAATAAAATTTACAGAACAACAAACAGTTTACATTGACTTCCACTGAAAGTGGAGAAGGTTTTTTTTTCCCCTCTTCTGTAAAGTTCATTTTGGAGACTTTTTTGTAAGTCCAGTATGAATTGTCATGAGTCAGTGACTTTGTTTTGAATGTTTATTTGCAAAACAAAACAAACAAATGAACAAACCTGTCAACCGGCCAGCTTAAGTGCAGACTTCCAGTGCTGGTTCGATGCCAAAGCTGTCATGACATTATCTAGTTTGCTTAGTTTAGATAAGTGCATGCAGAGTGTCGACTAGCTTCGTTTTGCTTTTCCTCTTCAGTGATCAGCACCACAGAGCTGTTCACTGCTGAAGAGAGGTCGATGTGTGACTAATGCGCGGGAGCTACTAATCGCTGATGTTAGATACTGTATCTAAATGAACTGCCACTCAGTATGTGAGTCATGCATGTTTGTCTGGTCGGTCCATTCGGATGCAGTGCATTATTTTAGCTGAGCTTTTTCGTCTGGCGTTTGTTTGTTTGTAGATAATGCTCAGTTGTGTGGATGAAGCAGCGGACCCTTGGCGGTAGAGTGTGGTGCTCCAAAACCAACAGGCTGGCAGCAAAATCTCTGTTCCAACAATCAGCCACCAGCAAATCCCTACACGTCACAACCCGCCTCTCCAAGCAGGCCAAAATCATAAATAACGAGTCGGAGGGCCAAAAAAAAGCAAACACTCGAAATTGCAAAATTGATGTTTAGGTCGATCGTCCTTTTAGCGAGGCCTCTTTGTTGTAGCAACTGTTTGACTTCTGATTGATATCTGTGTAGGGGGAGGATTGAAGCGCTTGGCTTTTTACCTGCCTCGTCTGGCGCTTGCCTACGGCCCCAGTGAAACAGCGGAGGGGGAGAGGAGGCAGGCGGCTGCAGTAATTGCCTGCAGTATTCAAGGTCGTCGCGAGGGCGAGTCATTAGCGAGGGCGCTCTCTCCTGAGGGCTTATCAGCCGATGGATTGAGCTTGCGGCGTACGGCTCAATCAGCGCACCGACAGCCTGTGGCTCTGAGTCACAGAGGCAGCATGCCACACTCCATACACCTGTCACGCCTATAAACACATTAGCAACTACTCGATGGACTCACCCACACACACACACACACACACACCTATGCACTCACACATTTTACCAACTGGTCATTTTCTTCTGTCTAAGCTTATTCTGTTTTTGAACTTTTTATAACTGTTTGCCTATTTAGTTCTCTGTTGTAGTGTTTAAAGCTCTGTAGCAGTTTTCGTATTAACCCTCCAAGGCCCCAATGGCAAAGACGCCTGAAAATGTTGTTTTTTTCATTCGTACAAACAAGCAATGAAATTTGTAAAGTGCAGATTGCAAACTCAGTTGATGACACATTTGTGTATGTGTAATATCTCTATGTTTACATTCTCCCTTCTGTCCCTGACCAAGTGTTTCTGTTAAGGCAGGCACACACAGCGTGATTTTAGCCTGTTTTCAAGCCCAAGTTGGTCGCAACCGACTGAATTTCAGGATTAATCCGAATTTTAGCTTGATTGGCTGGTGTGTGATGTGCAGTGTAAGAGAGGAAACGAAGCCAGATTAACCGCCCAGACGAGCCCTGAGTGAGCTGGTCGGACAAACAGATGGATTTTTGACGTAAAATATTTTGGTCGCTTGTCTTGCAGCCTGAGCAGTCTCGCAAGCCGAGTTCTCACCGCCATGACCTGTTTTCCCGAAATTCACAGACAAAATCTGTATGTGAGTCACAGAACAAACAAAGCGAAAATGTTTTCTACACTCTCTCTCACACACACACACACACACACACACACACACACAGTCAAGTTGTAGCTCACCTCCACTTCTCTCTTCAATAAGGACAAACCGCATGGTCCATGTCTTCCCAGACACACGCAGGTCCATCTCCTCTTTATTTGTAAAATTTCAGCACACATCATGGCTTTTTTTTAACTTTGGTGCACAAATCTTTGATGCACAAAACGTAAACAGAAGCATCCAGAAATAAACTGGGGCCTCAACTTGCCATCTCTTTCAGCACGTTCCCTGCTGTTTGTGCCTCTGCACGTCGTGAATTCTGCCTTTCTCCCTGGGCTACTGCGAAAGAGAATATAAAAAAGGGTTAGAGCACCCCGTGCCAGGTGAAGCCGCTTACCTGATTAGCCCACCGGCTCCGCTCATCTGTTCTCCTCAGCTGCAGGTGCCTTCGAACCACACCCTCGCCAAAGACACAACTACTATTTCATACTATTCATTATGCAATTACAAATACTGTAGAACATGAATGACTCCATTAACTTCAAACATGTAAGTAAACTGGCTGCCGTTAAATCAAGATTTATTGAACTTCCAATAATAAATTCACAAGAAACAAACTTTGTTAATGTTCTGTTAACTTACTAAGTTACTTACTTTTTATTACCCAAAACTACGATCAATGTGGATGTCCAATTGGGACAGTACCATATTGAAGTTGCCTAAAGAATCTCTAAATGAATGGTTGTTGGATGCTAAGCATTGTAATACTACAGTCGGTATTGGTATTGAAATTCAACTTCTGTCTCAGTTAAAACAGCATTTTATAGTGTGTAATTTTCAGTATAACAAATCAACAGTAACACCATAACTCTGCCCTTCTAAGGGTTAAGATTCCTTCCTTTGTCCTCTTTTTCTGCTCTCTGTAGCTTTTCTCCTGTAAAGATCCCTACAGTTAATAGGGAAAGGTGATAGTTAATAGTGGTATTGTGTGCTTTTATGGCTGTTCCCTCATTCACACCTTTGTAGGTCTTCTCCCATTTAATTCCTTGTAGCTCAATAGGGACCCCATGCTGCGCTCATTTATGTGTTTTCTGTGGTCCAACACACCTGATTCCTGGGTAGCTGGCAAATTACTGGGTTCTTCATGAAGAAAGTCAGGTGAATTATAGCAGCATGGGATGTGTGGAGCACAGTCCTGGAATCGTGGGCTGTTTTTTTTCCTTTTCTTTTCTTCACTGTGCTCTCTGTGGCTGCACTGTTATTCATCTCTGCAAAGCTTTCTGCAGCTCAGGACAGAGGCTACATAAGCAGTAGGGTGTAGTGCCCAAAATCAGCTTTGGCCACAGAAACACTGGCTGCCTGCATATCACGCATGCTTGAACTACAGGAGGGGTTTGGAACAGAGTGTTAGCGAAACGTGTTTATCGACAGCAGTAGCTAGGACAACATGGCCATGATTTTTTTTGTCAGTGTTCCAACTCCAAAATATTCAATTAATTTTGTTTATTCACTAAACTCATAATGTTCCATTGAATCACATATGCTAAATGCCCACTGAGTTTGACTGAGATCAACACTCCCTCAATTAGCTTTCTAATGTTCAGTCAAATTGGGACAGATAACAAAAGGAAGCAGCGCTCATGCCCATTGCAGTGCAGGTGTTTTCACGTCCCCCTGGCACACCACTGCATGCTTCAGTGGCACCAAATTTACCTTTGTTCAGAGGGGCATTGATGAAATAATGCTGTGAGTTAGTAGCGCCTAGCTGAGCACATTCTTACCCGAAACCGAATTCGGATCTGAGGCCGCCTGCTGTTGCTTGACCTGAGATCTTCGTAGATATTCAGAGAAGCTAAATCTCTACCTTTTCTAGCAGCATTATCATTCACCAGACGACACCGCTGCCAGACAGACCAGACCCTCTTATCATAATGGCCTCCCCAAACACCTAATCATTTTACATTAAGTGGAGTTCATATAGGCGACGGTAGAAGTGCTCTCTTAGAAGTGGCGTACAGGCTTGGGGGGCAGTGAGTAGTCTGCTGTTAAGCAACATCACATAAGTATGCAGGCTAAACAGCAAGTGAGTTAGGTGGATTGCATAACCATAAACCAGTAAATTTGCTGGCTAAACTTTTTCAAACATGGCAGTCATTTCTAACTCTTTGCTTCTTCTTTTTGCTCCATTTCTGTTACTCGGGAAATGACTTTCCATCTCTGTATTTCACTGCCATTTTAACATGCCCTTGCCGTCTTGACCTCACCATTTTCCCTTTGGGGAATCACTGACACCTTCTTTTGGGCAGCTCCATTACTGCATTAGCTCAAGTGAAGCTCCGTAGGTGACCCTTTGAAGGGGTTATGAATGTAGATTTCAGCAGCAGAACTTGCCTTGAAATCATCTGACACAGTTCCAATTTCAAATCTGAAAAACAGCAAAAAACAAAGCTATTTAGAAACCAGAGCTGTTTCAAAATTCGAATGATTTGCTACTTATGGAGCATACAAGCCTGTAAAATCTGATTTCCAAGTATGCTGTTAGACCTCTGGATTATTGGCGAGAAGGTTGTGGGTTGGGTTATCCCTGGGTACCACAGAGATTTTTTTGATGTATATATGGAGATTTGCTTCACCACAACTTCACCAGTACCAGTCAATGATTGATATCCTGAATGTGAGGGCCTGTTCATTTTAAGCGATTATAAAGTCTAGGGCATGTGTGCAAGTTTTGTGTATGTGGCCTACAGATTGTAGGATTGGGAAAGAGGAAGACTAAGCAGTTAGTTCTGTCTTAGCACTTTCGATTCTCGAAAACACAGTATAGGTTTGTAATTAATTGTCTAATTGTTTAAACCCTGACCTAGATAGCAGTGTTGTTCTCTGTGCTCAGATCCCACTGTTCTGATTGGATAAAAACTCTTGTTCTATTCAGATTTTATGCATATGATAGTGTGTTTTTTATACTTTGTATCATAACCCCTGTATCGTGATATATAGCGAATGGCCAGGTTCTTGCTGATACACAGACCTAGTTCTGGACAGAGTCATTGCCGTCGTTCCACAGTTTTAAGTTGGCTGATTGAAAGCAGTAAGTGTGGGCAAGAACTGGACTCTGACTCATTTTCTGTCTAGGTGAAGGCTGCACAAACAGCAGCAACAAAAAGAGCAATCTTCTTCTGGCAGAAGCTTAAGCCAAGTAGTTCACAAAGTTGGGAAAATCACAAGTATGTTCTTATTAAAAGTTCTCTCCTCCTCTTGTTCTGCAAATGGCAGCTCATGTAACATAGGTGCTACACTTTTCTGAAATGTCAAGTGTATAAACTTAGGTTAAAACCAGCATTTAAATGGATAATGGAGCCAAAAATCCAAAAGAGTTGTCTGAATTGTCTGGATGCTACCGCTATGGTTTCACTGATAGAGTATTTTAGAATTGTCATCACACAAAAGTCATCAGCAGTCCAAGAAACAAGGAATCCAGTGCAGTTAGGCAGAGAGTCAGACAACAGAGGTCAACAGGGGGCTAATTAAAGACTGAAAGTATAGGACAAACCGATGCAACCTGCTGGATTAACTGGCAGTATCAGCCTTTTCCTTCTGCTAACAACAGAGCATTCATAAAAATGACCTTTTTTTTGCTTTGTTTAAAATCTCAAACACAAAGTGGAGTTATGAAGTTTTGGGGGAAGCTCCTCTTCTCAACCTAACATTACAATACATGCCGCCTCTACTGGTGTCTATGACAAGTCTGTGCAACCCACCTCCAGCATTTAACTCTATACTATCTCACATTCCTGGCTCCACATTTTAGAAGAGGGCTGGCATCCTACCACCAAGCAGAAGCCACCTGTGCTCCAGCCCAAAGTTCTCGGAGTGATCTTTTCTTCTAATTATGGTGAAGGCATGGTCTGGAAAAACAAACAGTACATCAACTTTGCCAGTCCTAGTTATTTGTTGCAGTACTTTTTAGACATGTGATCAAATATTTCACATGTTTTTTTAATCCTATACTAGGAATGACATAAGCAGTCAAGTATGGAGGCATGTTCTGCCTCTGAAAACGTTGTAACTCAGTTTCAGTCAGCTCTTTCTCAGGTGTTTAGACAGTATTCTCAGCTAAGTCCCAGGCAATCCCTAGAATTACTGCAGTGATACTGAGCTCTGCTAAATTCAGTGCTTGCTCAACAAACAATGGTGAAGAGACTTGAAGAAGAGTTGAAGAAGAGCCTAGAGGACTGGCCATAGAGTCTTTGACAACTGTGAGAGTTGTCTGTTCTGAATAAAGTGTCTTATGACCCTTTGGACCAGTTTCTAATACATGACACTGGACTATACCTTCTTTGACATGCTGAAAATTACAGACATTTTGGTTTGCTTTGCTGCTTTGTTAATGGAGGCCTGGAAATCAGGATATAAGAAATAAGCTTTCCAAAAGCAGTTCAGCAAGAGCTCTGCCTGCGGTACACTGAAGTCATGTAAGTCATCCTGGAAAATCTAGTGCTTTTTCAATATTACAACATGCAAACAATTCAGTACTGTAGCTTTCCATATTTTAATGTTTAATCTTCCTTCAGCATCTGACTGGACAGGCAACTCAAGGCAACACACACAGTGCATTTTTTATAGTATAATTTTACTATAAGTCACTGTGAACCTACGCATTGTCGCTGGTATAATGGCAACCTAACATCTATGTGAAAGGTGTGATAGATATAAATATGTATATTGTCTTTACAAAACTCCGAGCAAAGACAACCTTCCGTGAGTGAATTACAATGACAATATTGCATAATTAAGTTTCAGACTTTTCATGAAACCACTTTTGGTGCAAATGGCAATTTGGTCAGGGAATCAGTTGATGAGGCTGAATAGGAGGCAAGGACGAGCTCTGTGGTCTGCATATCTCCCTTGGTACGTTCTCTTTGTGTGAATCTAGGACACAGAGAAGCAGGCTCAGGGCTGATGGGAAATCTTGATGTAAATGTCAAAGCTGTATTACAGCGGTGGCATACACAAAAATGACAAAAATGTTGAGATCCTGGGCTTCTTTCATAACGTCATCCTGTTTCCCCTTTGATCAGATTTGAATGGCATTGAAATGCCATTCTTTTGACTCTGCGGACATACTTCCTTTTGTTTAATTGTTTCATCAATTTTGTAAAAAGTGCAGTGAGAGAGAGAGAGAGAGACAGAGAGAAAGAGAGAGAAGGAAAACATAGTAAAATTGCTTTGGCTTGTATTGGCACTTTAAAGAACTTCCCGCAACTTTCTGTGTGAAAGTGCAGCGAGGGCTTACAGGCCTGAGGGAGATGTGTTGCAGCTTAGGGAGCTTTTAGGACTTAATACCTCATTTCTCAGGCATGGGTCCATGTCCGTGCAGTCAGGAGTGGACGTGTGAAGTGCTTTATGCTGGATGATTGGGTGGGAGTACTGAAGGCACGACTTGCACAACTCTCATCAAGTCTCATACAAATCTGATGTTGGTGGGTGATAACAAATCAATAGCTTTCTGAAGTTCCATTGTCCTCCACATGTGAAAAACAGGGGCTAGAACCGGTGGTTTGCCGCCACGCGATATGGAATGTTCTACATGTTAATCGCAATCCCACCATTAATTCAGTACTTCAAGCAGCCTTTTTGTTTCATCTACACCGGCTCACGCTTATGAATATGGATGTCATCTTGACATGCGTACATGCTCAAAGAGCTACAGTTTTACGGCTTGGTGCACATAACATGGCCACTTCAAGAAGTAAAGCGTTATACTAAAATCGGGCGATTGTTTCCAACGCTGAAGCCGCAAATATGTAGACAAACACAGCTGAGCCTGTAGGGAGCTCGTTCATTCAGTGCACAATGCACAGAGCTTGCGCATGGCTTACCCCACGTATGTCTTGGCCTCCCACTTGTTGATCCCTGTTTGCGTGTTGAGCTTTCGTAAGCTATTAATTTATCCTGTTATGAACCCAAGATCGTGCAGAAAGGAAGATGAAATTGGTGTCCCGCTGGGTTATGAGTCTTAAATCCAGAAGTGGGTGCTTAAAAATAGCAGACATTCTCAAAAGCTTATGATGGTTCTCAGCCTGAGGGCGTAGGTTGGATTTTAGGTGTCTAAAACAGGTACATACATTTATTTTTACACATTTCTAAACATGACGTTCTAGTAAAATTATCCGAACAATAACCAGCAGTTTACTTTCCCCTTTCATATGTGCATAAATATTTTATGAGTACTGAGTACTCTGTACTCTGCTACAGAGGATCTGCAATTGGAATGTTGGCTTTTCAGAAATATCTTAAACTACCTGGAACATGCTGAGACCCCATTTCTGCTTGTAAGAGAGCATACTGCTTCGTTTAGAAGCAATTAGTCAGTAACAAGCTGTTGGATGTTTGAAAATCAGTATTTCATCCATCTTTTTACCTGGTTATTCATGGCCAGGGTCGTGGTGGGTCCTTAAAGCTTGGACAGGGTGCCACTCCATTGCAGGGTACCACACACACCCACACTTAGGGGAAATTACTTGGCCAGTCTGCTTACCATTTCTGTTTTTACCAAGGGTGTACAACCGTACATGTGGCTAGAATGTAGCAAGTGCTGTTGCCAAGTCATCAGTCATTAACTTAATAGCCAAATCATCAGTTGTTACGTTGTTTTTAGCTTTTCTCATGCTAGCTTACATTAGTCATCTACGTCTGGCTAGCTGCATGTATAGTAATTCATTCTTGAGTTGATGATGGATAGACAGATAGAAATTGAGATGTAAGACACTGCAACAGGTCAGGCCTGCCGCAGAATAGCATGTGTTACGTACAATAAATTCTGTATTAATGGAGAATTTTATGTAAACCATAATGTAAAAAAATGTTGTTTGGTTTGCAGAGGGAAAAAATACAGGTGTTCAGTGTGAGTTTGGCACAATGGGAGAACAAAACTACAGTATCCAGATCCTCTACAGTTCCAACAATACAATGCAAATTGATGTTTTTTTTAAAACTGTGCCCTATTCACTACATAATGCTCTACTTTGGGATTCCACCAGTTTGTAGTGCTGAAATTTCAGTGCACTTTAACAGTCCCACAATGCACCGTAATATATAGTGTACAAACAGTATACTTAACGAATGTGGAATACCCATAATCCATCCTATTGTGTGATTTGAAGATTTGCATGCAGCTTTTCTGAGGAAGACAGTGACTCTCTGCTGTTACACGATAAAGAGCTCCCCCCCAAAATCATTTACTAATTCTGCTCTTTTCTGAATTCTGACCTGGATTTTCACTTGTAAAAGATAACTAGGGAATAGAGCACAGTTTTGGACACAGCTCCAAAATGTACACTCTTGCAACCTACAGCTTAAGATTTCCTGGGTAAAACTTGCACTTGGGAAATTTGGTTTCGCATTACACTCACCAGACTTCATTCACTGCATGGACGCTTCGTCTGTAGCTTACCTCATACTCGGTTCAGAATTCCCACTTTCGACAGAATTTCTCCTCTTGTTTCAATGAGCATTTGTTTGTATTTGGAATATGTAATACAGAATTCCCCAAACTAACTGCAAACTCGAAGAACATCAGTTACCCTGCTCACTTTGCTTTTAATAATGCAGCTCTGCTGCCCATCAAAAAATGGATTATCTCTCACATCTGTAGATATGGCAGGCTGCAATTTGGGTCCAAACACTGATGTTTGGCATGTCATTGAGAATCTTGTTGATAAATGTCGGGCAATCTATTAAGCATGCCTTTAAATCACATTTTAACAGGAGACCTTCCCTCTTGTCCACAAGGGCAGTGCACGGGTGGTGGCCCGCTCTAATGAAAGAGATTTAGAGTCAGTGGCGTTTATATTAGCTCTGCGTGGACCCGGGAAACGCGCCGAAAACAAAATAAATCACACGCCGGCATCCTCGCCGAATGCTGCTTTAAGGCACAATTAATCTAAGCGCATGCATTCTCCCCATCAATACCTCCCGTGGACACGCAGTGAAATTACAAGGAGAGAAGGCACACATAAAACGGGCGCAGTCAGCGCAGATCAATGGCACTTAATTAAAAAGAGATAGATGCTAAACAATGAATCAGAGCAGCTTTAATAGTAGATGCTCCTGACTCCCCCCTATCAACAACAACAATGGTGGACAAGGACTTCCACATTGATTTTCTTTTCTTTCTTTCTCCTTTTTTGTGCTTGTTTTGGTTTAACTTCACTCCTTTATTTATGTCCATCTGCTAGGTTATTCATTGGGTGCCCTAGGCCACACTATTCTGCAAGATTGACTGAAATCCTTGTGTGCTACTGATGTTGATTTGGTTGATTTAGCAAATGAGTATAACCGATCCAATCACCTGCCCTCTGGGTTTTCTCTTGGAGAGTTAGTGCTACAATTTGTTAGGGAATTGGCCCACAACCTCCAAAACTGATTTGTTAGCGATGGGCCCATTTAAAAGCTTGGTGTTTCATGTGATATGTGCCTTTTTCTTTGAAAATAGACTGCTGTCTGTTGGGGACTTCATATTGTTTTGAAAGAAAAGTTCAAAATCAAAATTCATGTTTCTAATACTGTGTATGAGTGCTTTCTGCCATTTTATTCGAAGAGAAGACAAGTAAACAGTCCCACACCAAACAAAGATGTATTTGGAGGTACAATTACAATCAAATAACAATAAATAATAAAAATGTGGATTTTATAATGGATTTCATAAACAATAAAAAGTAAGTTTGATTAATGTTTTCTAGGACTAAGACCTTAAACTGTATTCTAATTTCTCAAACCTAACGCTGTGGTCTCATGACGTCCTACAATGTACAATATAGTTTTTTATGATTTTTTTTTTTTTTTTTTTTTTTTTTTGCACAGGCAAGATCTCATTTTATTAATCAAAAAGGAAAACAAAGGATTATGAATATGGCAGTTACACAAATAATGTAGATTTAAAGAGTGTGTAATTGGGGGACATCAGCACACCAGGGGGAAAAAATAAACCCTTTTTCTTAGCAGTGAGTGAATAAAGAAGGATGCATTTTGTAAATGATCACACAGCCACATCAACACAGACAATTCAATATTTAGATTTCATCCAAAATTGTTTTGTAATGACAATCGTAATTGGGCTGAACTGAGTGTTGTCAAATTACATTGCAAACGGCGGCCATCAGGGCCCAAGCACAATGTGCCACAATTGAGCCAGTAGAGCACAAATATTGAGCTATGTTTTTAGGATGGCTTCTAATTGCAATAGATGCGGGGTCCTGAAAAGAAGATATATATGGGCATGACTTGACTTTGCATAGTGGTTGAAATAAACAGCAGTTTAGGCTCCCATATTCAGCAAAATGTATCAGACTTTTCAGGGTAAAAACACTACTTTTCTTCTAGAAACAGCATCACCAGATACTGCTACAGGAGACTGGTTTCAGAACCTGACCCTTTTCACTTCTAAAGACTCTTCATGTCTGCAGCATGAATCCAAAATATGTAATTCATACTGTTGACTTCTGAATAGTTTTGGGGGCACTGTTGTGACTCTGGTGATGCATCATAGCAGGAAGGTGATCCAATTATTGTTTCCCCCTGAAGTCATGCACCCCTCGGTGCATCAGCAAGCATATAAATTGCAGTAATGATGATTTTGATTAGAGTTATTGTAGCGATGATTATGCAGCAATCTGGGAATACACAATTAGCGTAAGCCATTTGATGAGTCTCCATGATATTACCACACTGTCCCAACAGCTGCCTCTTAATTTTGGAGGCATAACAATGACAGAACGGCTCTGCTCACCAATCCTCGGCTGTCTGGGGCAGCAATTACGCCAGAGACACTGGGACATTCAGAAACTGAGTGCGGAGGCAGATTTCGAAATTATTTTTCCTCACTTTCAGTGAGATTTTACTGATTCCCTCATTGCTATGGCCCGTGCATCAACCTTGGCATTGAATCATCAGCACTGTGTAGATCTGGGTGCAATAAACACAATGCTTAGTGCAAGGCCGGCTTAATAAATTTTACTTTCTGAGACTCATTATTGCAAACAGCTCTGCAACTCATGATTAATGACACTCCCCTAATTATACATGCAGTGTTGGAAGGCGTTTGATGATCTCATCTCCAAGGATATTTATCACGTTTTATTGCCAGTAGTATTCACATAATGCCTCTCTCTACACACGTATATAAGATTATGCTGCACCGTAATGGGATTCTGCGCTAACGGAGGAGAGAGAGCGTCAGCTTCAGGTCTTAAAATGGAAGCTAAATATTGGGGCGAGATTGGATAATACACTTTTACACCAGCGGGGCTGCGGGGGACTGACAGCGGCTGAGCCAGGTTGAGGTCAGCCTAATAAAAGGACCTGAAATACCACACATAAAATGGAGGTTGTTTGAAACAAGTCTCGCCGCGCTAATAAATATAGCGGCTGTTGAAGATGTGGTGGTGGGAAGTGGAGGAGGCGCAGGTGTTCAACACTCTGCTGGGAGAGAACCTCATGTTTTAGAATTGTTGCCGTTTTGCCGTATTAAACACTCGCTCAAGGTAACACGATGGAAAAGCTTTACTGTAAAGGAGTCGTGATATAGAGAGGCTGTTGAACAAGACTGGAACACATAAAGTAGCTGATTCTCTGTGATTCAACTTAATTACTTCCTTACAAATCATCTATTAAAATTTACCTTCTATATATGAAGTGTTTCATTTGCAGTGTATATGATGATAATTAGAGCCCAGACCCTAATGTAAAATCCTAAACTAGTTCCTGAAAAAAATTAAGCAAAATTTACCTCTTTAGGCTGAATGTAGGTCTATTTTAATGATAATTATAATATTATTACAGTGGGTTTGGAAAGCGTTTAGATCCAGCTGTTGTTTTTGTGTTGAGACGAACATTTTGTCACCAGTTCTGGAATTTAATCAGGTCGTAAAAACTGGCCATCCCAAAACAAATTTGGAGTCAGACCCAGATGGTAGTCTACAGTCAATTTGAGTACAGGACAGGATCCAGGTAGGAGAGGAGGTGCAGGATGCACAGGTGGAAAAAAAGGATAGGTCATAGTAATTTCTCGGTTTTGTGAAATTATGTCATTTTCCGAAATCTTTACCACCCAGTCAGAATATGAAAGTAGTGACACTGCCTTAGGGTGCATTAAAAGATTTTCTATAAGGTCACATATTTTAAGTGCCTCGAAAACCTGAGCAAAACAAAACAAAAAACTGATCCCTGGACTAAACCCTCCAGTCAGTCACTTGAAATCACACTCTTTAACATCCCATTACTCCACCTTCATCTCCTGTTTGGCTGAGAAAAAAATGCAGCCAACCAACTAACGCAGATAGTGTCTGATAAATTTTTACAATTTTTTACAATAATTACAAAACAACATTTGGTGAGTTTGATAATTATTGACATGATTATGTTATAGGATTATGTCTAAATGCAGAAGTGGGAAACACCACATTTCAAGGTGAAATGCTCACACCATGTCCGTCCAATACAGCACGCTTTGGCCAAATGCCACTGCTGCACCAATAAGAAACTTAAGAATATCACACACTATATTTCCAAATGTTTGTGGACACCCCTTCTAATAAATGCA
Source organism: Salminus brasiliensis (assembly GCF_030463535.1). Lineage (NCBI taxonomy): Eukaryota > Metazoa > Chordata > Actinopteri > Characiformes > Bryconidae > Salminus > Salminus brasiliensis. The sequence goes on along the minus strand of NC_132893.1, from coordinate 23,204,528 downwards.
TTCAGTAACACATTGCTGAGACAGATGTGCAAATGCACACATACAGTATGTCTAGTCCCTGTACAGAAGTACTGCAAAAATAGAATAGAACTCTCTGCAGATAAACCTGAACCTATTGGCACCACGCTGAATGCCAGGTAAGAGCTAGAGGGGTATAAAGCTCCCAAGCATTGAGCTATGAAGCAGTGGAACTGTGTTCTCTGGAACGATGGTGCTTCCTCCAATGCTTTTGGGATGTGTTGGGTGACATTTGGGTAAAATTCTGACCTTACTCCAAAATGTAGCAGAATGTTTTCGTTGGACAGTAGAGACAGTTCCATCACTTCAGCAATGTTATGTTTACCAAGTTAACATCTAGAGGTGGTGTTGCTTGAATGCGATGAAAATGAAAGCAAAATAAGTTAAGCAGTCTTATGCACCAAATGTAGATTTCCTTTCATTGTGTATCTCATCCTGGTTTTATAAGACAGGTGCATTAAGGCTGCCAAACATCACTGCATCCAGAACCGAATAAACCAGACTTTGATGAAGAGCCGTAACCAAGCTGTCAGCTCTGAAAATGAGCTGCTTGTCAAACCTTTCTTCTCAAATCCCCTATTTTCTTCTTAAAACTGTAGTGCTAATTTCTGAGATATAATTTAATTAAAGGCAGTACATTTGCTTAGGCTTAACTGTTGTTTGCTCAATGATACTTATTCAGGCTCAGTTGAGTAGAGGAAAAGTGAAAAAAAGGAAGCTTATGAAGTGACTGCTTCATAAAGCTGTTATTTTTGTCTGTTTACCTGCCGTGGTTGCAATGAACTTTCCCCATGAGAACCATCCCTGTCCCAGTTGGCGTGCAGTGCATGTGTAATGTCTGCAGATAGTAGCTCGAAAAATTTCCTTCCGTTTTCTTTCTTCTTTCCCCCCTCCGTCTGTTTCCATTAGATTTTCTCATGTCCTGAGAAATAATTGAAGCTACAGCCATGCAGTTCTTTTGATGGTGCCGACTGAACTTTTCTGTCATGTAATGCGCAGCGCTGCCTGAGGACCATCATGAAGCGAATTCATTGCCTAGCGGGCTATTTAAGAGTTATTTCAGAGTCAGTGTGGCTCGTGAATATATGCAGTGCACCTATAGCAATGTGAGTCATTTGTCATTGGACCAGTTTTATAAAGTGAATTTCAAATGTTTTGCTTGTGTTCTTGTTGCTTTTTTTCTTCCAATGATGGCAGTTCTCATATTCTCAAGTCCATGACCTGGGTGGGCTACCCGAAAATACAGGTTTTCAGCATCTTTGTATCCCTAACAGTTAAACATGCTGTTTGTTGGTCCTGTGGGTTAAAAATGATTATTTATTTATTTATTTTTAGCAAAATTTCAATATATATATGAGCGACTTGCATGTCTCTGCTATTAATGAAAACTTTGCTTTCAGCACCACATAAAAGACTAAAATGTAAAATAATAAAACAATAATTTAAAAAAATTAAACATTTAAAAATAAAATCTAAACAATAAATATTACAGAAATAAAATAATTATTACAAATTTGTAACATTTTATTGTAAACATTTATATTAAAAACTGTACGTTGTATGTAGGCTCAAAATAATATTGGGAGCTGAACCTGGTAAAGTGAAACTGGAGTAATATCTGATCGATTACTGTCTAAACTTATGAGGAGAAATATGGATGGTACACTTCCAAAAAGTTATGGCACATTCTGTCCCTTTTCTTTCCCTTCTCTACCGGAAGGTGACTGTCCATGGAATTACATCTACAGTGGCTGTTTTTGGCCCCGAAGGTTGTTACATAGAGAGTGGCGTACTTCTGGGGCTAGTATGAGTGGCCTTCATGCTGGACCAAGGCAGCAAGGCCACCTGCAGGGTGAGAAGGGGAATGTATGTGTGAATGATTTTGTGTGTGTGTGTGAATGAGAGAGAAACGGAGAGAGAGAGGGCACAATGTGGGTTAAGAAGCCAGAGGGTGGACTTGGACAATGACAAGAGCAGCTCGGATCATCATCAGACATGGATAGATGAAGACCTTACACAGGACATGTGTTGTCATAGCAACTATAAACAAATCTTAGAGCATATCTACAGTGCCATACTGATGGATGTGGTTAGTGACTATTCACTGCTGTTTAACTGATTGCAAATATATATCATACACTTTTTTTTTACATTATTTAAAATCTCCAGCTGGCCTTCACAGTGTTTCAGAATCCCATTATGAATGGATGATTAGTAATGGTCCAAAATGACTTCAAATCTGAATGGACTGATTTCCATTAAAAGTTACTGTTACTGGACAAACTGTATGCAGCTGCGGTAAGGACATTAATTATGCACAGAGATGAACTCCATGTGCTTAAATAAGGACTAATAAAAAGATGAGTAAATAAATAAAAAAAAAATGTTTATTAAAATATGGGACTCTGCGTTCTTGTAGACTACCAGCATTAGCATAAACATAAATGACCATAAATGATGCTCATCCCATCCTCGAGAAGGGATGAAGAAAGGTTTTAGCAATGACGTTTTAGTCAATGATTTTACCATTTCGTTTTACTTTTTTTCCTTTTATATATATATATATATATAGCCAGAATGCTAGAATGCTAGAATGCCAGAATGCTAGTACACTACTTCCCAAAACTTGTTAGCTGCAGAACGATGAAAATATACTGGTATGTTTTTAGTGATTTATGTAGCAGATCTACTCTCCAGTGTAGACCCTTAATCCCCAAACTGTAGGAACTGGAACTGGCCAAGCTTCTCATAAACTGTCTCTCCAGTTATTTTGTTTTGCACTTAGTGAAACGGCTTCTTTGCTATAGTTGCAAAGATTTCAAACAAAAAAATGGAAATGTTTTATGATCCAGGCTGATTTAGTGTGTTTAGTTAAAAGTTATAGCTTATTTTGCTACATATATTGTGAAATGTCATACAAAAACTTTGTATCTCCACTTTTTTTTCCTCTACTTTTTTGGAGAGTGATCAGGCTTTTGCAAACAGCAACAATATACACATACTAACATGCATAATAGGCCTGGTCAACAGACTGATGTAATCAGATATTTAAAATCATTGAAATGTAACACAATGACAATGCTTCAAATATATGTAAAAGAGCAAAATATCAGTGTTGTAATATATATATATATATATATATATATATATATATATATATATATATATATATATATATATATATATATATATGTAACATTAAGTAATGCATTCATGTAATATTTTACTCATTTTTTCTGTTAAAACAGTGGATTATTATGGAACATTAATAAGCCAGTGAGCCACAGCAGATGTGAATGTACCATTGTGTCTGCTGAGGGTTTCCCCAGAGCGAGACACACCGTCTGAGAAAAACTCTCAGCATTTTACTTACAGCTTAAGAGTCCCATTGGTTCAGATGAGTTGTAAAATGAAAATAGACCAAAAAAAAGAAAAGAAAATGTAATACTGTATGGTTTCCCATGGGCATCTATAGCCGAGTTCCACTAAAGTGGTGGAAAACGGAGAATACCTTGTTTTTGCAATCTATAAAGCACATGGATGTTTTAGAATTTGATGTTCACTGTTGCGGTTATAACTACAATTATAAAATATGAATAATTGTCTTGTCTAAAACCTAATTAGAATTAGAAATAACATAAACTCATTGTGTAAATATATATTAAATTACATTATTATAGAGTATATGCTATTTACATTAATTTTATACTCATAATATTTGCTCTTATCATACTTATACATACCCATAATCTAACTTGCCATGATGTGTAATGCACTCTATATATCCAAGCTCTGTTAAAATAACAGAGATTTCGCAGATATAATCTGTCTATGGTCGATATAACATGAAAAAGGAGAACAATGCAAATATTCCTTTTGTATCAAGGTTTATATATATATATATATATATATATATATATATATATATATATATATATATATATATATATTACTGTGTTTGTTTGACATTTTTCAAAGCTAATCACAGACACAGCTAACCAGTGCTTATTTATCTAATTTAGCATTCTAGAGATACAATGTAACAAATCTATGTGTTGACTTGGGTCACCTAGAAGAAATCTAGAATCAAGTTTTAATCTGCACTCTACGGTAAACTCTTCTTTGACTCTTTGACTCACAACAATAGTAAAACCTTTTTTTGGTGCTAGATAACCCCCTTTAAAGAGGTCCTGTATAGATCTACAAAAGACATTCTGCTAATGTAAAGAACCTTTTAACCAGACCATCCAATGTTTCTTTGAGTTGTTGTGGTTCTACGTAGACACGCTGTATATCACACATTACATTACCTCAAAGCTTATTTTATTTAAAAACCTGATTTGATTGTATACAGATAAGTTTGTGAGAGTTTAATAGTGTTCATATATAAAAACACCCATTGTTGTAGCTTCAGGTTCGCCACAAACATTTGAGCAGGTAGACAAATGGTACAGTGCTCTGCATGCATAGCAGTGTCTGATAAGGTAGACAAGGCTGACAGTAAACGCAGCTTCTACAACACAAGGCATCCCAAATGAAATAAAGAAACATGCTGATTGCATCAAAAAGCCTATATCAACTAACAGCACCGCCACTGTGTGACTGCTGCGGCAGTTTGGAGCATTCACTCTTCAAGCTGTTCAAAGGGATTCACTGCTGCCATTGTCATCTGTTTGTCGGTCTAAGACTTTTCCGAAAAAGCAGAAGAGTCAGGTAGATGCACATCACGCGCCTGACACCATTACTCAGTGCTGTTTACCATATGCGGCGGTGGGAAGGAGAGGGCGCGAGTGCCACATAAATCTCCTGTGAGATCTCATAGATTGCATCCGAATGTGGGTTTAAACATCGGGCCGCCTGTCACCGTCGGAGCACTGAGGCGATCCATCCTCCACAGGCCGCTTTTAAAGCCGCTCTTAAATTGGCAGTAACGGCCCAAGAGATGTCTAAAGCCAAGTCAAGTAGAGCCTCTTAAACTCCACTGATTCATTTGGACAAGATAACTTTTTTATTTATTTATTTATTTATTGTGAGATGAAATGATAGCAAGCGAGGCATGCAATAGTTCCTAGGATAGAAATATGTCTGCATTTTTTAACACAAAAATAAAAGTCATGCAAAGGGTTCTTTAAGGCAGTGCTGTTGAAGACCCACTTCTGGCTCCTTGGTTTCCTGAACAACTCTTCAGTAGTTAGTTTGTAAGTTTTAAAGGTCCCTCATCATGGAAAAGCAAGCTTTTTGTCTTTTTTCTTGAAATGAATTTAGAAGGAATTTAGAAACCTTGTTGAAATTTCAAAACATATTCTTTTCTCAGCTCAGATCGGCCATTAAATTAAAATCACCTGCCTGATATTGTATAGGTCACCCTCATGCTGTCTAAACAGCTCTGAACCGATGAGGCATGGACTGGGTAAGCTCTCTGAAGGTGTCCTGTGGTGTCTGGTACAGCAGATCCTTTAAGTCCTGTTAGTTATGAAGTGGGGCCTCCATGGATCATATCATGACCCTGTTGCTGGTTCAGTGGTTGTCCTTCCTTGGACCACATTTGGTAGTTACTGACCACTGCATACCAGAAAATCCCAAAAGACCTGCCTGTTGTTTTGAAGATGTTCTGACCCAGTCGCTAGCCATCACAATTTGACATACAGGTGCCAGTGCTACAGCAGGGAACACAGTGGCTCATCAGGATCAGGATTGGGGACCACATTTTTTCTACAGCTGTCTCAGTGAAGAACCTTTGTTTTTAAGAATGTAAGAGCCTTGTCTGTCTCATCTAACAATGGGCAATGAGCAATTGGTCCTTTTCTTTTATTCCCTAAAAGAATGAGCGCAATTTAGTGGTGGAATTGGATGAATGATAGCACTTTCAAATTTCGCTGGGCATCCCTGTGAGCTTAAATTGAAGTGTTAGCGTACGCCCTGCTGTTTTTTGTTTTTTTTTGCTGAAAAGGGACATAAACTAAAATTAATGTCCTGCTAAGACAGATAATGTATTGTAATTTATATAGAGCTAATTGGAAAAGCAAAATGTAGGTACCATTTGTTGGGCCAAATTTCAACCCTATATCCATGAAAAAAATAAATAAATAAACAAAATCTGTGTAAAAACTTTGGCTGTTACACATTTTCCAAAAGGAATACAAATAATGCAGTATTGTTTGACCAAAATGTTATAATGCAGCTGAACATAGCATTTTACAATAAAACCTAATGACTGTGAGTAGAAACATGAGCCAAAGCACTCAGCTTTTGTTAAAAAAAAAAAAAGATTAAAATGCCATTATTAAATGGTGAGCTCTGCGAGCATCATTAAAAACCTGGGCGAATTCATGAAAATGACTGGGGAGTCGAACCATTTACCTACCGTGTAATCAGTTACACAGGTGCAGTCACTTCTAGCAAACTATGCGTTTAGCGTCTATAATAATAATTACAAAATAATTGCAGTAGCCTTTAGGGGGCAGTCACTGTGGGAGGGAGACAGGTAGCTTTTAGCCTTGAATCGTGGTGGAATGTGTGGTATGAGAAGGGGGGGTGGGGTTCAAATACAAGCCTGTCATTTTGTTCCAGAGAAGCACATGGCCACTGAGGCTTGCAGTGGCAAGGTGAGCCCTCTTTTTGCAATTCAGGCTGGACCTCATAAATCTTTCCTCTTCAGTTAATAAAGTATTCAAAAGCCTGAGATCTAGATGAGTTTGAATCAAAGCTCAATAATAATTTTATCTTTATTGAGAATACTAGAGAAAGCTAAATTCTTATGAACTCACTAATGAACTCTTAAATATAGGTGCAAAAATATTATTTAGATTGATGCTGTATAGTTCTGAGAATTAGTAATTTTTATTTATTTTTTTAAAACAAAACAAAAAAAACCTCAAATCAGTTCCCTACTGAAAGTCAAAGGAACACATCAAAAACACACAAGCAAAAGCAGAAATGCAGCAGCAAATGAGAAAGTAAGTTTAGGAATGAGACTGCAAATAAAAAAATACTATAGAATTTTTTTTTTTTAAATGGCAGCAAATTCAGAAACATAACAGCAAATTTAGAAACGCAACAGCAAATGTAATAACTTGAAAGTGACAGCAAATTCAGAAACACCTACATATTCAGAAATATGACAACAGAAACAGAAAGACACCAGCAAAAACAAAAAAAAAATCAGAAACATGCCAACAAATTCAGAAACATGCCAACAAATTCAGAAACATGCCAACAAATTCAGAAACATGGCAGTGAAATCAGAAAAAGAAAAAACACAAACACAAAAAATTCAGAAACATGGCAGTGAAATCAGAAACACGAAAGGAAAACAAAAACAAATTCAGAAATATGACAACAAACAGAGACACACCAGCAAGACCGCAAACACAACAAATTCCAAAAAATAAGAGCTTTTGTGAGCCACTGCATTAGGGAACCAACTGTGGTTCTCCTGTGTCATCATATTGTAATGTTGTTTTAACTTTTACATTTCTTGTCAGCTGTACTTGTGGCATATGGTTGCTTACCACAGACCAAAAATTCCCTTGTACTTAGTGAAAGAACAGAAACCCCACTGACACAAAACCCCACTGACTCAGACTGCATTTACAATAGAAGCCAATGGGAAATGTATTTTGGGTCAATGGGTTTTCTGTTCTTTGTTCTCACTAGTAAGCAACTGTATGGTACAGATGCAACAAAGAGATTAGGTTGGAAATGGGGGGGGTCCTTTCTTCTTTTTTATGTAATCGATTGGAAGGTTTTTAGGGAACCAAAATGGTTCTTCTGTTGGATTGCTCTAAAGAACATTTTTTGGCCCCATTCTTTTCAGAGTGTGTGTTTTCTGCTATTGTATAAAGCCTTTTTTCGGAGTGGGTGGCACAGCTTGCTTGGGTTTTGCCTTCTTGTTTTTTTTTTGTTTTTTTTTCCAACATAACAAGCCCTTATATTGAAGCGTTCCAAGTCTCAGTGTGACAAACACTGTATTTTCTGTAATACATTGATGCAGTTCGCCCATGTACTGGAAGTAATCCATAACTAATCGCAGCAGCAAAGCCAATGGTATTACCAGATATTCCTGGTATTAGTAGCAGTATTACTTAATATTCCCTCAGCTGATATTTGGCAGCTTAATGCAGTTTTGCAAAAGTGAGTTACAAATACCTGTCGCAGAGCATCTGCCTTTAGAGGCAGTGTGTACATGTCCGGCAGCATTTTAAACCTGCATGCCTGATATATTAACATAAACAGAGAGTTCATGGGCAAGTGACGCATATTAGAGAAAGAAATAAGCTAAATACACATATCAAATTTCCATTTACATATAAAGCAGCACCGTGTTCGAGGGTTAGCTCCTGGTGAAGACCAAACATGGATGAAGTGATGCCTTGCTGTAAAGTGTTTTTTGGCCTTCATTCAAATAATAACATATTTACACATTTTTTGATTGCTAATATCATTAGCAATATCAAGTCACAGCCCTAATAAAGTGGTGACTACTCATTTGTGGTAGCTGGCTAAACAGCAGTCCAGAAGCTTCCAGGAGTGAAGCAGAGAATTCCTGATGTTCAGCAAATCCCTTTCTTTATCTGCCTGTCTGTTTATCTGTCTATCTACAGTACAGTCCATGACTATCTAGCTATCTGGCCATGATAGATCCACCGAGTCTGTAAGAAATTGGACAGTGACACAATTTTAGAGGGCAGAATTGAAAATGAGCTAGCAGACATGGCTGAGTGTAGCCAGGGAAGATAACCAGCGTCTGGTGATATGTAGAGGGGTCAGAGAGTTCATGCAGACAAGGAATATGCAGCCAATTACTAAACATGACAATTTGATTTACAATTATGCTTATCTGATTACTTACAGCCACCTGAAATGGAAGGACAAAGTACAAAAAAATAGTGAGTCCTATTTATGCAATGGAAGGTTAATGCAATGTAGATGCAAATATACTGAAGTTAAGGCTGATATTCTGCTCCTCGTCATTTTAATTCACTTCAATCCAGTGTCTTGAAGGTGAGCCCTGAAACATCATCTCCAAATACCAAAAATACAAGTCTGCAGCATGTCTATGTAAACAGGTCTACACAATGTATTTTTTTTATTAGTTGCAATAATAGTCTTTGCTGTATGTAATAATAACGAATCACAAAACTCAGGGTTTGGATTGGGTCAAGGTTTTTGAGTAATTGATCAGATCATTTTTCAGATCAACAGAAAAAAGGAAAGGTGGGAGTTAAACGTGAGACAGTAAGTATTTGTGTTACTGCTTTGTTTGTATTTGTACTTTTATTTTATATGGTCTGTGATACAGTGTTTGAGTGTTGCCATTGTCTCCTACTCACACTTTTTTTTTCTTTCATTTCATTCCACATTAAGGGCCACTAACTTATACTATGTGCAAGGCATGTCGCAATGCTCATGGCTATCTTACACCTCGCCAGTAGTCTATTTTCACGCCTTATGTCTGTGGCATTTAAATAGCAACGGTGCTTCTGAATATATCTACACCGATGGACGTGGTGGTCTGGAAATGAGGTCTGTTCATAAATTTCTGTATTGCTATCTTGGCAATAGAAAACACAGGTGCACCACTGACTGAAAACAACCCAGGCAGACGTCAACAGTCAGACGTTCATTGCTATCTTGGCAGTGAATTGTCAACACAGGCACGTGCCCAGCGCGTGTACACACCCGCTTTGCACCATCGAGATAGCAATCCACCAAAGTCAGACCGCACCTGGCTCTTAAAGGAAAATGGCATGTTACGTCCAAAACACACCCATGGGTAATTAAGAGAATTAGTAAATGCCTTTTGCACGTTTTAAACGAGAGCAAAAACACACTGACATCCCAATTTAAGCTGCGCTGTGCGCAGTTAACGGATTCTCCATTCACGTGACAGACAGCTGCTCAGTCTGTATGTTTCCCCTGCAGCTCTGCATCCTGACTGAGGGAATTAATACTGTAAAAAGTAACTGTGGCAGTAAAACCGGCGAAATATCCACAATTAACCCTTGGTTCAAGACACGAGAACGATGGAATATGGCCTCCATCCGTGCAGTGAACACACACATAGTGATCAAGCACACATAGTTACAGTACACGTACCCAGAGTGGTGGTCAGCCATTGCTGCGATGCCCGGGCCCAACAGTGGCAGCTTGCCGAGCCCAAGTATTGAACCCACAACCCTGTTATCAATGGCCCCATGCACTAACCGCTGAGCCCCCACTGCCCCAAGAGTGTCTCAAACTGTGGGGGGAGATCTGCATGGATCAAGGATTATCTGTGATCCGTTAGACCACTAGTTTCTGTCCTAAAATCTGTTTCACTGAGCCACATTTGAAGCCACTGTCAAATACCTAATATACACACACACAGTCTGCCATCAGCAATCTGTGCTGCACCATGGATATTGGTTCCTTGTTTTACATGTGAATCACTGCATTTTGGAGGCGACTAAAGAATTGTGGTCCTGCATCTAGACATGTGTGATGGCAGAATGGTTTGTTTAACCTATGTTAATATCGTCTACTGAGGCAGAATTACCCACTGTGCAGCTATATGAAGCCTATACCATAGTGGCGTAATGTAATCACACTCTCAGAAGGCTACTTTATTTATGATTTATGAAGTCATTTGCCTCATTGAGTGAACGAACACTCAGGACAGCACACATTTGTGTACACATTCACTCATATTTGTTTAATATTATTATTATTAGTGTAACACTTTATTGAACATTTTCATACATGTATTATACATGCTCGCATATTTTTCTGATTGTATAATAAAAAGTGTAAATTAGTGTTAGGAGTCATACTGTCTCAAAGCTTTACTACGGTAAACGAATTTTACCGGGGGCAAGGGGGGTTGGGGCCTGTAAGTTGCTCAAGTAGCATAAGGGTTTCAACACTTACGTTGCTTCTGAACCACCTCAACTTGCATCATTTTAAAACTGAAAAATAAATGTAAATATGTCATTCAATAAGTACTGGTTAGCATTAGCTTAGTTGCTACAGAACAAATTCAAGTGACTGCTGTTGAAGCTGCAACTTTCGGAGTCATTTTCCATAGTTTTGCGCACTCCATAAGCTAGCCTTTGCTGAGCCATGTCTGAGAGCACAGAGTCGAGGGAATGGTCTTAGGAGTGTTTTCCCACAGCACCCCCCTTCCTGTGGTTCTTTTAAATGCACATGGGGGAAAGATTTTGTTTGGCCGTGACCTAGAGACAGAACAAAAATTTGATTTTAAAATACTGTCCTCATTTTGAGATACAGGTGATACAGGTTTTAACTTTTTTAATAAACCACGGTATAGGGTATTACTATTATACCGCCCAACCTTAGTGCAAATATGCAGTACAGTTGACACATGCAGTTTAATATGCAATAAAAAGTGATGTAAATGTCCTGTCCTGTCCATGCTTGTGGTTGCAGCCTACTCTAATAGAATTACAGTTGTTGGCAGAAATTTTGTTTTTGTTAATAATGAATTGAGTCAATTATTAAACATTTGATTCTATTGTGTGTATCCCTTACCCTTAATTAAAGTTATATTAAAAGTGTCCTCTTATGGTTTATTTCTTTAATTATGTGTTGTGCAGAGCCTTACCAGCTTTAGAATGTTCCAGAGGGATTTTTGTGGGTGTTGGGATGAATGATTCCGTAATTCAACAAATGTCATGAATTATCCACAGTACTTTTTTATATATCATAAATATATCTTAAATATTGATTTCAGAATAAATAACTATGTAACTATACTGTAACTAACTGTACTATGTGTATGTGTTAATTCCTCTTTCTCTTTCGCTCTCTTCACCACCCTTCTTTTAATTTCCCTTTTCTTTCTAATTTAAATAAATCAAAGATTTGATTCCCCATTTCCATCTCAGTCATCAAAAACTCTTTCGTTTGCAGAAAATAATTAGGTAAAAATTAAAGCCTAATTTTTCAAGGCCAGTCAGAGAAGGCAGTGCAGTTATGAGGCTTGTTGATGGATGAGCCAACACTTTAATGAGGCGGATTTCAGTCTGGACCTTCTTTTCCCCCTCCTCCTTCTTTCCCAGCTCCTCAAGTCCTTCCTGTCCTCTGAATGTTTCTCTGGAAATGTACTCTGTGATACACAGTCTGTGACTGGTGATAATTCAAGGTGCGCGCTTGTGTGTGTGTTTGCGTGTGCGCGTGCAGATAAATAAAATGAAAAGTGGAGGCATTTGCCAGGAAACTCCCCAACCGCTGTCAGATTTTACAGCCCAGCAAAATGGCTTTCTATTGATTTTTCATCGACGGCCCAACCGCGTGCTTTCTCTAGAGCAGACGGCCGATGAAGGGTGTACATATGACTCTGCCTTTGCTAATCAAATCACTCCTCTTAAGTAACAGAAGAGTTTGCAGCTTATCAGCCTCTGCTGTATGATAATGCACTCCTGTTCCTGCAACTATACACTGAGAACCTTGTTCTTTTTTGTCATGGAAATGAAAAGTGTGAGTGGTACCAGACAGAGCGTAAAATAGGAAAAAAAAATACATTGAAGCTTGGATGGAGCTTTTCTAAGTCGTGTTTGGGGAGCACACACTATTTCATTGCAAACAGCTTCTTTCAACATTTTTATTGACCATTGCTTTGCATTCGGGGACAAATCCTTTCACAGATCTGAATTCCAGGCAGTTGCCTAGATTGTCTGCAATATTGTCACTGTAATGAAAACCATGAGGAATGGAAGCTCAATTTTCAATTGTTTTGAAAGCTTAGATTTATTTTTTCAAGGCATTTTACATCTCTCCGTACACTTTGACATGTACTATAAATGTGTCTTGGTGTCTTGGTGTTTCACTGGATCCAATTTGCATTAGTAAACATACAGCAGAAAACAACACGCAGGTGAAATACAAATACAGATCAACATACGGTTCTTAATGTCAGCAACTAGAGTCTAGGGGTGTAATGGTTCGAACAGAGAATATGAGGTAGTCTATCTACAAAGATTGATGAATGCTATGCAGAACCAAATTTCCACTGGGAAACCTTCATGCTAACCAAACACTAGAAGACTTTAAAAAGACTCTGAAAATACTCTTAAAATTCCAAAGTCTGACACTCTCTCTCACATTACTAAGAGTTTTAAGCCACATACCATAATTTGGCAAAGACTGAGAGCCTTGCAGGGTCACTATTTGCAGAGATTTGTAAGATTATTTCCCATCATGCTTCTGGTGGAAATTTACGATGAGAGAAACTGTTGCGCAATGGAGCAGTACGTGTAACAAGCAGTAAGTGTTTGTAGAACTGGCTGTAAGAAACCTAGCCTTATGCATTTTGTTAGCTTTTCTTGTTTTGTATAGTCGTCCACTTGAACCTTCTTGATGCTAGCTTTTGGGGTAGACTGTTTGGGAGGTGTTTGCAATTACTTCCCTTCACCACTCATCATTCTGGAGACATCTAGGTTATGTAGTGGTTCCGTATGACTGACCAATGTCTTTACAATATATTCACAGTTCTTTGTCTTTAAAAAAAAGAATAACATAAAATATATTGTGACAATATATTGTTGCACTTTCTACAGAGCTGAACTGACTATAAAAGCCTCTTGACTCGACTAATGCATAAAGACTGTGGCAGTGGTAGTTGTCTAGTCTTGCGAGTATTAGCATCTTAAGCTTAAGAGTTAACAACATAGAAACTACTGCTGTAGGTAAGATTTCTAACCACAATCCTTGGCAGTATGAGAAATGCATGAAACTAGTATAGACAGTATGACTGTATACCACTGTTACTTGTAGTGTTGTAGTCAAGACCTCTAGAGTCGAGTCTGAGCCAAGACTGATATCGGGAGAATAAGACTGGTTCTAGAGGGCGACCCCAGCTCACGAGGCAGTCACGGCATACTCAGGTTGGGTTTGCCTTGTTATCTAGTCAGGCAGCTGGCTCTCCAGCTACCCCGTTTGTTTTCACAGAGCGCTGCTCTGGTTCTCTGTTCTAGTTACCCCTGTATCCCAAGCTAAGCTTGTGGTGTTCATTTGTTCCCGTCCTTAGTTTCCCTCTTTATTGTATCCTGCTCACCCCCTGTTCCTCCCAGCTCCTCCCAGGACCTGGAACGGTTTGTTGTGTTCGCCACTTTGTTTGCCACCTTCTGTTTACGTTCCAGTTTTGACCCTTACTTTGCTGCACCCTGTTTGTTTTTGTATGCCTTTTATTGTTCAAATAAACACCTTGCTTAGTTCCATCTCTGCGAGTGTTCATCCTGTCTTGTCTGGCTGTACATGTCATGACTATATATACTATATATACTATTATATACTATTATTATATTATATATAATTATAATGATGTATATATATATATATATATATATATATATATATATATATATATATATATATATATGTAACAAGATATTTTAGATTTTGTTTTGGTTTTAGAAGAAAAACTACATTGTTGTTCTGTCACAGAGGCGGTCTTTCTTGGCAGCCATTATTTTTTGGAATTTTTTAAAAACACCAACAAATAGAAAAGGCATGTTTGTTCTTCTATGTCATTGTTAAAAGAACCATTTGTAGCACCTTCAGTTTTAAGAGTGCAAGTGACGCTTGGCATTTGGGACATATAGTGTATGAAGATGCCAAAAAGGCTTTTCACAATAACTTTTTAATTCCTTGAATCTTTCTGTGGGTGGTTCTTTATAGAGGCATTTTGGTAATTGAAGTATTCGAAAAACACTGTTGAAGTTTAAAGCAGTGTCTATACCAATTAAAGGTTCATCCTAGATCCGTATGTCTGAGCCAAAAACTGTATAGAGGTGCCAGTCAACAGCTGCTGATTTTCTCAGTTGTTCTGATGGTGTGCTCATCATTTTAAGGGTTTGGGATAATGGGGACAAAGCACTATTCAAACTAGTTCCTTTCATTTGAGAAGTTGCTCTTTTGGTGGTGCAAAGCGTCCTTGAACCAGCAATGTCACAAGCCTCAGGTCTTCGCCTCTGAATGTCTTTGTTTCTAGTTTAGCATTTTTGTGGGCTTTGACATTTGGAGACAAACCAGACATTTTCAAGTGAAACAGTGCAATCGGATCTCATGCATCCCGACTTTACTGCTGCTTGTGTGGGACTGAGAACAAAGGCTTTGATATTAAAGTAATCCGCGCTCAGCCTGGGCTTCTGGAGAAGTGGTGGGGCGAGCCGGAAGACTCTCTCACAAGAGCGAGGAAAGATGAAGCAGGAAATGTCATGCAAGCTTCCTGTCAAATGTCACATCTATTCCTGCATACAGCTCTTTTGGATTGATTGGGTCTTAGTTTTTTGGGCCTAACTTCATTCTGGGCCTTAAATCGCAGATTAAAACTGTGTGGAAGTGGAAAGTGTGGGTAGTACCATCAGAAGCTACACATACATTTACTTTTAGTTTTGTTTTATGTACTGTGCACTATGGATGGACACTTCAGGAAACATTTTAAAAACATAATATGCATGCAGCAGACAACAGTTCCACATACTAGGTGGCGTTACACCCCTTAGCTGACGCTTGGCATTAGACATGGTGAGCTAAGGCTCGTATGCAGCTGTGCCAGATTATATGACCTTTCTATCCTTAGCAAATACCGCTCAGCAGTGTCTTCTGAATTTAGTCTTAATGAGTCTTATTGAATATGTCCGATGTCAACTGTACTGTCTAGTTAGCTTGGATAATTGGCCCTGCAGTATAGAGTCGGACTGAGTCTGAATATATCCACTGTTGACTGTGTTGTCTAGAAAGCATGGATAATGTAATGTACCCATTAGGGCTGCAGTGGTATGAGATATAACCATCTTTAACCATGTTCTTTTTCTGCTTCTTATTTTTGTTATCAACATCATCATTAGATGACCCTTAAAGGAATAAAAAACAGAAGAGGTTTGATTGAACAAATGGGTTAGTATAGATAAAATGTTATCTATTTGATAATGGACATATAGATAAATATAGTCATATATTTGTAGTCATGTAGAGGACATATAGTCTCTCTTTTGATTATAAATTAAACAAATAAACAAATGAAATGTGAAAGCTGCACATGAGGTGGAGCTTTTTCGAACTATTTTGTATCTAGCTAGTGATAATTTTGATTATCGATTAATCTGCTGGTTATTTTCTCCATTAATCAACTGACTGTTTGGTTTACAAACTCTGAAAACAGTACACAATTGGTGGAAATCTCTCTTTGGTTGCTTTTATTTCTTGAATACCGGTATTAAAGCACATGCACACTGTATAATAACCATCAGTTTTCATACCATGGTTTACCTGAAACCTGTATCCCGCTGCAAACCTAGTACCCATCCACCTGAAAATGGTATAGGTGACTAAAAACAGAACATGAGGGATCAAAAGCATGTGGAATTTAAAAGTTAGAACCAGTAAAGCCAGGGAAAGGAGGAAGGGACAGATAAGAGCTTTTACTAATATATAAAAAAATATTTACACCTAAACAACACAGTAAAACTGCTGTGTATCTAGTACTAAACTGGGAGATAAAACCATTGAACAAAACAAACCCAGACTGTCCTACTCCTGGCCAATAATTAAAAATACATCTAGTGGTAGGCACCCTCTAGCTTAGGGAGCTTACAGAGTGAATTCTCTATGGTGTGAGTGTATAGGTGCTCCTTTCTTATCGTTTGAAGCCCCAAGTGGCACAAACAATCTCTCTGTAAAACTTTGTGTGTGCCAGTGTGCTGGCAAAATCTACCAAACGTAAGCACACTTTCAACACCATAGATGTCACCTCCTGTAATACTGGGTTGGAGGTGTAATGGCATTAGGAGTTACAGGTAAAATACCTATAAACACAGCACACCCCTAACACAAATCCCAATAAAACTGTTAGGGAATGGTCAGGTAAAATTTATATAGCAGTCCTGTCTCTGGCAGCCTTCCTAGTCACTGCCTTTGACGAGTTTAAAGGCACCTCCTCCAAGAACTCTCTTTGGTCAGCTGGATTCCCTCCTGATAAGGACTGGTGAGCAGGTATACCAGGGGGAGAGAGAGAGTGAGAGAGAGAGAGAGAGAGAGAGTGAGAGAGAGAGAACAAATTACCCCTAAAGGACATGCTTTACACATGCATTTCTGAACAAGCTAAGAGATAAACATGATTTAATCTTACATAGTTCTTGCCAGCATTGCCCTGCCCACTTCTCCAGTGTTACATAGTGCAGTTATGAGCTATGTAATCATTTCCTTGGGTAGGAATGATAAAGACGCCATTCTCTCTTTTACAAATGAGTGGGCCGTCAACATGGTGATAAAGCTCAATTTTAAGCCCTCAAACAGCCTATGGCCCACTAAAGTGTTATTACAAACTTCTATTACCAAAGAATAGCCCCACCAGTTTGTACAGAAGTGCCTGTAGTTACCGAGCAGTACGTCTTAGTGTATAATAAGCCTTTCTGTGTTAAGGGGTTAAGGTAAAAATGCTACATAGTGTTGCTATAAGTACTGATGCCACCCCCAATACGCTCAGAAAAGATGAGTTGACTTCCATATCTACTCTGACGATCTGTGAGCGGCTCCATAATTAGCGCTGTCTGCTGTGTGGAGTGGTGGAGTAGCTCTCTGTGAATGTTTCAGTGCTTTAGATCATATTTAGCTTTAAAGAGAGTCAGTGAAGCAGTAGCAGCAGCAGTAAGCTGCTGGATAAAGACATGCAGAGAGACTAGGGGGGGAACCGTTGGCCTCTGAACCTCAGGGACCACCGCATGCTCCTGTGGATAAAGGCACCTCATGCTTGGCTGGAGGATGAAGGACCCATTTCTCTGTTCTGTTCTTTTTTTTCATTTACTTTCTCACTCTCTCTACATGCTTGTGCGCTTCGCTCTCTCTCTCTCTTCCTCTCTCTCTCTCTGTCTGTACTCTCTCATTCACAGACACTCTGTCTCTCTGTCTGTACTCTCTCTCACACAAACTGTCTTTCTCTCTCTGTCCCTCTCTCTCTCTCTGTACTCTCTTACACACACAGAGACTCTCTCTCTCTCTCTCTCTCTCTCTCTGTTACTCTCTCTGGCTTTTTCTCTAGCTTCCCCCTTTTTTGCCTTATTTCCTTCTCTACACTTTGAGTGCTCATTCTATCTTTTATTGTTTTTTGCTTCTGTCTCTCATTATCCTTCTCTCTCTTTCTTTATCCTTTTTTGTCTTTCTTTAGTCCTCACCTATTTGTCCTTCTTGCACTCTCTTTCTCTCAGTGTTTATCGTTCTATCTTATATTTCTGTCTTTTTCTCTCTCACTATTCTCCTTTCTTTGATCTTCCCTTTCTCTCTCTCGTATTCTCTCTATCTCTCTCAGTGCCTCTGTTTTTCTCACTAGCTACATTTCCATCACATTTCTGCACAACCTACAAGCAATAAAATGGAAATATGCTAAACATATTCACAATTTTTCCTTGCCCAGCAGCTAATTTCCATCAAAACATGCTGACGTCAATATCACAATTTTTAGTTTAAAGAATGAAAATGTATTTGATGTGTTTGCATCTCTAATTTCACGTATGTTGTAAATTCTGTTTTGTTAGCTTCCTTGGCATCTCCATCATCTACTGATCAGGACATTCTGCTCATATAAGCTTATTCTCTATCCCTCAGAGCCGTTAGCTGAGATCTCATCTCTCTGAGCTCCTTAAGAAGTTTCTATTTAGAGCGGCTGCTGCATTTTCTGGACGTCAAGCAAGAGCAGAAAAGTGGCAGAATTACCTTTGAAAACACTCTTGTGTGCTCCTCAGTCCTGCATCTCTGCTGTGCTGTCTGAATGTCCTTCCTGCATCCCAAACCGCACACTTCTACACTTTACTTATTCCACTAATGAGTGCACTTTTCATGGTAAGACACAAGCTTTGTGGACTATTTAGTGTGCTTTTGTTCAGTTTGAGACACAGCCTGTGTTTGCTGGCTCAATTTCATGAAATAAATGCACAAAAGAAATCTATCCATCCATCCATCCATCCATCCATCCATCCATCCATCCATCCATCCATCCATCCATCCATCCATCCATCCATCCATCCATCCATCCATCCATCCATCCATCCATCCATCCATCTCTTTGTATGCATCTGTGGGAATAGACTCATCTTTTTGTTTCCCAATACTTTTTTTTTTTAAGGCATGGCAGAGCCTCGGGCTGTATCTCTTGCCCACCAGGGAAAACTCTCACAGTCCGTGTCATCAAACTTTAAGCACCATGCCCGGTGGCCTGGGGCAGACCACGTTGTCCTGTGCCACTTTTTTCCCCACCTGCGTGAGTGTAGAAGCGTGGGCGAGGGTCTGAAGCCTCCCGACTGAAGCCTGCCGTTCGTCTATCCTTAAAGCTGAGGTCCTTCTTTCATGTCAGATAGCACATAAATGGAACACCTCAGTGGGGAGCGCCGCTTTCACGGCCAGGACGGAACCTAATTAACATTCCGAGGAGAGCAAAAGCTAATGGATGCCGAAGTGTCGGAAACATTGAGCAAATTAGCAGAGGGCCACTAATCAGGGTTACTTTGTTGTTCTACTTGAAATGGGAGAAAAGAAGAAGAAAGGGGGAAAAGGCTTGCATATTGCTAGCCCTAGTGGGTGCGGACACCCACTGTATTAGCACTGGGGCTCACACTGCCCTGTCTATTTGCCTGCTACTCCTTCTCTCTGTGGGTTTATTTCTGTTACAAGTTGCGCTTTTGGCAGCGTTTGATAGGCAGGGACTGTCTGAGAGTTGCTCACTCTCTTTGAAGTCGACATTTTATGTTTTAAGGACAGAATAACCAAAAGCCTCTCCTTAAATTTAACCAGGTCCTTAAGCTATTCTTTTAACTCACTGCGCAGTCTGTAGCAGCAGAGCAAGATAGTTCCAGCTCCAATATCTGATTGTCTGATCCTTGTGTAGGTTTGGTGGTATAACAGCAACACAGTATACTATAGTATTTAAAAATGTGGACAGTATCTCCAAATGAGGACGGTATTTTAAAATGACATCCTGTTGGATGCGTCAGATTTCTGTTCTGTGTCTATCTAGTACATGGACAAATAAACCTATTCATTTACATTTAGATGCCCACAGGGTGGGGGCACTGTGGGAAATCACTGATGGGTAATGTCACCCTCTGAAAACAGGTGGAAAAAAGTATAGTGGAAGTATAGAAAAGCAAGCAAACCTGGATTAACCAGTCTGCAAGATCCCAGCCAAAATGCTCCCGTGGTGCTCACATGGGTGGAAAGTGTGTTAGGTGTGTTTCAGGTGGCATGGTAAATGGGACAATGTTGGGCTTACCAAATGGGCCTAATCATTACAGCCCACACTAATCTCACATGGGTCCCATCTAGGCCCTGTGTAGTGTAGAACCCAGATGGAGCCCATGTTTACCCCTCCTGGTCCCATCACTGACTCTGTTGTGCATGCATATGTGGGGCCAACATGCATCTCATGGAGAAAATGTTCTGGTTCCCAGTTGGGCCCCCCATACAGGCCCCATATAGGCATGCTATCTCAAAACAATCAAAAACACTCCCAGGACCATTCACTTGACACTTGTGCTGTCAGGTATGCTGCTTTATCCTCTGAACATGTGATTTGAACCTCAGTTAGCTGGAACTGGAGCTGTCTATGCTGTGGTGCTTAGCCGGTTAGCTATTAGCTAGCGTCAATACTCGTGTCTACACTGAGCTGTCATGCTGACTACGCTAATGTAACCAGTTTCTCTCTCCTGTTTCAGTACAGTTTAACAGTTACAGTAGACTGACTGTCCAAACATTTATTGAATGACTGATTTAAAGTGAAGAGTGAAGTGTGCACAGTGTGCAACCGAGTCTGTGACCCTGTGAGCAAACTGAACTTTATGTTTGATCATACTTCAGTTTAAAATAACGCTGGATGGGGTTGTACAGAAGCCACGTAAGCTCCGGACCATCTGTGCTACTTGAACAGCTTATGCTATTCTCCCTGTATGCTGTGTATACTGCGGTAAAAGTGTGAGAAGGTATGAAAAAAGTAGATACTGCCAAACCCTATTAGTATTGCAATGTTGACCTTTATGATACTGATATCACAGAAGGCTGCGATCCAAATGAGTTTCTACCATTTTCCACACATGATGTGAAAATTTAATCACATCAGGAATTCATTAGCCCTTAGAAGTTACAGTTGTTGCCAGCAATAACAGAAGCATATGGCAATTTAATACAACTTTCTCACTTTTTAATACAAATTTCTCACTCTTAGCTCATTGAGAATTGCAGCACTATTTTTGTGTTTGTAAGTAAAAAAGATTAATCTACATTTTGCGATGTTGTTACTTCTTGACATCAAAACAAATTAAAAAAAAAGCCTGAACACAGAACCAGTCAATATCCAAATCAATTGAAATACTAGCTGGTCTACCAACCAATTTGACATACACTGTATGGACAAAGGTTTGGGACACCTGCTCATTCATTTTTCTCTTAAATCAAGGGTAATTAAAATAGTTCATCCCGATTTTGTTCCTTTTTTTCTGGAGCATATCTGTGAGGATTTGATTGTGTTTAGCGACCAGAGCATTAGTGAGTCAGGATGCTGGATGACCCCCAACTCATCCCAAAAGTACTGGATGGAGCACCATCATTCCAGAGAACACAGGTCCACTGTTAATGCTGGAGGGCTTTTTAACACTTTAGCCCATGCCTGACATTAGGCATGGTGCAATAGGTTCATGTTCATCTACTCCAGATAGCTTATTTTATTGGCAATACTTCGCTACAGGAAAGTCCGTGTGTGTGTATGTGTTTGTGCATTTGCACATCTATGTCACCAATGGATGCTTTCACAAACATTTGGACATATAGTGTATAATTAAGTAGCTCTGTTCTAGTAGCTTAGCAGAACGAAAGTAATTAATTGATTTTTATCCATAAATCAAAACATTCATCTGCTTATCGGCTTCTTCTTGCTCAGGGTCATGTTGGGTTTAAAGCCTGCCTTTAATCATTGAGCGCAAGGCAGGGAATCCCCCTGGGCATGATGCCAAACCATCACGGAAAACTGGATGTCTAAACAAATCATCTTACATATCGTTGCTGTCTTGTATAAGACATTGTATCTCCATCTCTCAGTTCATCTCTTTCATAATGAATGGACTAATAGGAGTGCTCCACCTAGTGACCTGGAATAAAATCTTTTCACATTGACTTCCATTGAAAGTGAAGAAGGCTATTACCTCCTCCTGTAAAGTTGCTATTTTAGAGATACAGAGTTTTTTGTGAGACATCAACATGTTGAATATACTACAAGGCATTTTGCAGTCACAAAAGGTAGCACTGTAAGAGCAATATGGTATTTTGTCCATGTTGTGCAGCTCTATGCATTGGCCTGCTACCCCATCATTATTCAGGTTGCATCAAAAGGCCCCCGCCGCTGAACACTGACATTCTTGCTCAGCTTGTGTGCTGATACCTTCGTCCACTGCCCGAGTGAAACGTTGGTGCACCTGTGCTTGTTTCCCCTCTCTGTCTCTCCATAAGCAGAGAGTAGGAGGCGGAGAAGGAACAGATGAGGCCCCAGGCAGGAAAATGAAGAAATGGATTTTCCATCGCTGTCCTGCCGAGAGGCACGGCCTGGCTCGCCTTGGCATATACCGAAGGCCTTGCTTCACCAGAGGCTCGGGTCGCGGTGCCGTTCTTTTTCGCTTATGTTGGCACAGCCAAGCAGGCTTGCTGGGGTGGGTGAGCACAGAATGTGTGAGTTGTGATTGAAAGAGGTCTTTTTAATCAACACCCTCAGGTTGGAATCGTTGAACTGATTAGGGCTGGGTGATGTACTGTGAGCATTGCTTTATCATGATGTCATATTATGATTATATTTGTAGCAGGGCTTCAGACAGGTTGGAGAATGAACATTTTGCTCTGAACCAACCAGATAACGTGATTATCCTTAATAGTTGTAAAACCCAAACATTCATTTAAAATCTGTTAGCAGTTAATTTGTCCTGTGTAGCACACTAACTTATTATTTAGGCCGTATCTCCAAACTCCCAAATGCCCTTAAATCAACATTACAGCTCATGTGGTTTCATTCAGTGTGTACTGCAGGCTATAATCTTATATGACTTTACACGGTTTCTCACCCTAAAACCTCATTATGTTAAGTATCCATTAGACTGATAACTAAGTCTGCTTGTTGCTGCATTGCACTCATGAGAGTGCAACTAACGCATTTTGTAGTTGAGTGCTCAAACACAATAACCAGTAATCGATAACTTGGTATTTCAAATGAACACTCAAGGCATGTGTATACATTCTTTTTGCTTTGCAGACGCAATTCAACAACTGAAACAGAGCCCTTTAAGCAAGCCTAGCCTATTTAAATATTAATTCACCATTTATTTATTTTTTTATTAAAATATGCTGAAGCCAGAAGTCTCACCCAATACATTTTAGGCCTTATAGGGTATTACACATCGTTTAGAGATGTGTACATCAACATGCTCTGGCTCCACGCTTTTTCTGGCCATTATACAAAGCTTTTTTTGGTGTTGAAAAACAAGACACAATTGTTTCATTCATATTGTTTTGTTTTTTTTATCCTGTTTTTGGAAGGTGATTTCTGTGGGTCACAATTGGGATATTTCTTGCAATATGCACCAATTAGCCAAAACATTTGCACTACACTGACAGGTGGTATTAGGCAGCAAGTGAAGAACAGTCAGTGCTTGAAGGTGAGAAGATGTTGGGGAAGCATGGGGATCTGTGGCACTAGGTTGTGGTTTAGGTTGTGATGGCTAGACAACTGGATCTCCAAAACAGGCCCTCACAACTTAACAGGACTTAATGGATCTGCTGCAAACGTCATGAAAAAGTATCTGTCCCTAATTTTCTCTATTACTATGTTTGCTATATATATATATATATATATATATATATATATATATATATATATATGTGTGTGTGTGTGTGTGTGTGTGTGTATTTGCAAATGTGAATGCTTTCAAATCTTTAAATAAAAATCAAAACAACAGAACCTAATTAAGCACACACCATTTTTAGAATCATTTTCATTTATTTATACATAAGCAGAACATTATCCAACATGCAAATCACTCATGTGGAAATGTAATTGGCCTTTTAGTTACTCAAGCAACAAATGAATTTAATTTAATTCATTATAAGGTTTCCATAGCCAGACTTAAATGCAGCCAGCCCTGCTAAATGTAAAACTCACTCCCATTGACGTTTATCAGAGTGATGCAGTCGCAACAAAGCTTTCACAAGCACACAACTCCTTGATCAAAAGAAAATCAAGGAAAGCTGAGGAAAAGAGTCTGGGAAAAAAAATACGAAAACCAAACCCCAGTGACAACCATTATCTGCAAATTGAGAACTCTATCAGCACTGGGGAATCTTCCCAGGAGTGGCCAGCTTGACATAATTCCCCCAAAGGATCATCCAGATAGTCACCAAAAGTTCTAGGAGAACATCCAAGGAACTTCAGATCTTTCTGGCCTAAGCTGAAGTCAGGTTAATGACTCTACAGTAAAGAAGAGATTGGGCAACACTAGCATGCTAAACGTGGAAGGCAGGAAAATGTTCACCTGACATTTGCAAAAAAGGACCTGGACATTTTTGGGAATAATGTTCTGTCCTCCAATCGGTTTAATATGTAACCTTTTGAAAAAAAAGAAGACTTAAACTTATCAGCCATTGCAGCATTGTGGAGTCCATTGTCAGAAATGTTAAGGCAGCACAAGGGGGGTGAGGTGTTCTTGGGAGGAGTCTGGTGACCACCGTCTTTCAGTTGCAGTCATGAAACATTTTATTACAATCAAAAGAACAGTGTTTAGAGAGTCTGGCAATTCTCAGTTTTATGGGCAAAGCACGTTAGACACACAATCTTACAGAGCTAGACCCGGGAACAGAACTTCCACTCCTTTCCCAAGACAAGCCCATGGGACTCCTCACCATACTATTCCTCAACTTCAGGTCTATGAACAACAGCATCTGTGATGAATTTACCTCAGGGTCCTCTTAAATGTTAGGTGGGTGATACTAATGTTGTGGGTGATCCGTGTTAAAACAAATAATGGTGTCAAAGTAAGTTTACATTTTACATTTACAAAACACAGAACATCATTTCAACATTTTAACATGGTGATGGAGATGAAGATGGCGTGGTGATGCTTTGCTGCCTCGGGACCTGGAGAACCTGAAAGAACCTTGAGTTCTGTTTTGTATTGGCGAATTCTGAAGTTGACTGTCTGTTTTTCCCTGAGCTGCAGCTAAAACAACAGATCTGAATGACTGAAAAGAAACAAAATGAATTGTTTAGAGAGACCTTGTCAAAGTCCTGACTGGAACTCAATAGAGATACTGTGACAGGGTCTCAAACAAGCAGTTCATATTCGAAAACCTACCAATACATTTGGATTAAAGCCGTTCTGCAATAAAGGTTGGGCTCATAATCCTCCACAACCATGTGGAAAATTGATATTAAATTATAGAGATACTTGGTTGCAGTTATTGCTGCTAAATGTACTTTTTTTACATGGGCATACAGCATGTTAAATGGCTGTGCTTCTCAAATACATGATACAATTTAAAAACTATATATTGCATTTAAAATTATTGATGATCTCTTGGCTGTTTTTTCACTTTTTTAATGAATTAAAAACATTCCATAAGACAAATATACAATAATATAGGAAATAGGTACAAATACTTTTTCACACCACTGTAAATTGCAGGGAAAATTGTTTGCATGTCGTGCAGCACACGTGTAGGGTGAAGGCTAACATTGCTGGGACAATGGATAATTCCCTAATGTAGAGTTTGTAAATCATATTCACCAAGACCTTTTAAACAGCATCCTGCTGTTCTATGAACATCTGCTCACAGATTTTGAGGTCTATCATTTTTTTGGGCCAATTAGCTCCCAATGATCTAGTCTTCCTTTCACAATCCCTCCCACCCAGTCTTCTCTATCATTAAGCACCAGCCAGGTTGGGAGCGTGAAAGCAAATAGAGACCTCTTCCAAGACCACATCTTCTCAAAGTATCTTGCAAGATGGCAGTGTGCTTAGCAGAGTGTGCAGACAAGCCAACCGTAGTTGAGGACTAGTCCCCATTGATTTAAATCATTGTTCACCTAGTTGGTGACCCTTTGAGCAAACTGTCCTTTATATTTGTTGTTTTTTGGTTTTAAAATAATGCTTCTTGAGCTGCCTCGAAAGCCACATTATTGTGGAACCATCTGTGCAGCTTATGTTACCCTCCTCGGTAAGGCAGTAATATTTGGAGACGGCATTACAGTATGAAAAAAGTCAATACCACCCAACCCTAAACCTAAATCACACTTTTCACCCAGAGCGTTGCACACAATGTGCTGTACTGGATTCCAGGTAAAAAAAAACAATCCATTTCTATCGCAGAGAATCTCGTGATTGCATTAATGCTCTTTTTCCATCTCAAAGTTCTTTTTGTAAACACTTCGGTAACTGTGGGCTGTTTCCAAATCTGACTCTCGGGCAGCCTTTTCTCATCTTTAAACATGCACGTGCAATTAAGCAGCAAAGTTGTCATTCAGCATCTCAAGGTGTTGGACAGGACTGTTGGCATTGCAGCTAAAATACTGTAGACTCGCCCAAGCCTGCTTCAGGGTTCTTCAATGCTGAATTCATATGCTAGTATGGGCTCCATAATGAGTCAACTTACCGTAGAGAAGTAGCTGACCTCCTACACCTTTCTGAGCTGCATGTTATAAACTGTTGATTGGTGGTAGTCTTAAAATTACCTAGCACTTCTTTGTTCACCTGCATTGAAGCACCATCTGCTACCTCAGTGTTGTTTGGATCTCTCAAAAGTATTCTAAATTTCCTCCCCAGTTTCATCTTTGCCAATTCCCACCTACTAGCTAGGATGCATCACACCATCACACAATGCTAACAGTGCTTGCAATCTGCTGATGGTGCCAACACTTACACTGTTTTGTATTTACAGTGTCATGCAAATGTTTGTGAACTCATGTTAATATTTTGTTACTGTGTGAATAGTTAAGTGAGTAGAAGATGAACTGAGCTCCAAAAGACACAAAGAATATTTGTCACAACTTAAGAAAGATCAGAGTATGATTTTGGTTTTGCACGTTTTTAGAATAAAAAAATGAAAAGGAGCACCATGCTGAAGTTTAGGCACCCCTTAGATTTGAGCTGTCAGACAAATTTCAAAGATTAATACATAATTTCACCCCTCAAGCCTTGTCCCAGCAATCAACAGCCATGGCTTCTTGCAGCAGCTGACTTGAAAAAATTTATGCCCACAAAGCAGGAGAGGGATATAAGGAGATGGGAAAGTCTTTCAGGTAGATTTTCCTCAGTTCTTAATGTGATTAAGAAAAGGAACAATGGAGACCAAGTTAAGGGTCTGGAAGACCAAGACAACTGGTCACAGGACTGCTAGAAAGTCAAATAAAATCCCTTTTTGACTGCAAAAGACCTTTAGGAAGATTTAGCACACCTAAACATCGCTGTGGATGGTCATCTGTGGAAAGACCTCAAAAGAGCAGTGCAGCAAGACAATCCATGAATCTGACCAAACGTGATGCCTTTTGCAAGGAAGAATGGGTACAATCCACCAAACATAACTAATAATCAACTCTTAGCTGCTGCCAAAAGCATTTACAAGCTGTGATACTTGTCTAAGAAGGTGTTACTAAGTACCGATCATGTTAAAATAATCCAAAACTACCAAAACTTCTGGCTTTTATTTTTCATTTTTTGTCTTGAAACTAACAAATTAAAATCTTGTATGAAAACATATTGATATTTTGACCTGGGGTGACCAGACTATTGCTTGCCACTGTATGTATGTGTGTCTTTATTGTCATCATGATAAATTGTATTTAATTGCTTTTCTGAGCATATCATGGATATCAGTGCCTTTCTAACTTTTGCCCACTGCATGCTTCATTACAATTTGAGCATAATTGGTGGAATTAGAACCATTTATCCTCTTAAATGTGGCACTAATGGTTCTTTTTTAACCATTCCAGCTTTACAGGATTGTGCTATTGTATGTATTTCCCCCACCATTACTGCACTCTCCTTTGGGATTAGTAAGGTTTGTATATACTTAGACAGGCCTATCAAAACTACATTTGTTAAAATGTGTTTTAAATGTTCAGTCAGTTCAGTCTACAATACAATACAGTATACATGTCATACTATCCATACATATGCAAGATAAGAAGAAATCAAATAAATTATATTTAGCAAGATAAAACTGTCTCTGGTAGATTTTTAATTGAAAAGGAGAACAGTGAGGATTTCCTCTGGTATAAGCAGCAAAAAAGTTGTATTATGACATGTTTGATATAAATTGATGCTGCACCTGGCATTGCACGTCCTGCAGATTGCCTATTGCACATGCACACATTGCGATGGCGATGCTGAAACGATATATTGTGCCACTCTACTAAAATGACTAAGTAGTAAGTAGTAGAGTAGCTTAGTAGCTAATCAAACTGGGTGATCACAACACAGAGTTAGAAACATTGCATTTTGGGCCATCTCACTGAGCCAAACAGTATCTATCTGATTATAAAATATAGGCCCCTGTCTGATTCTATCTGTGGCGACAATTTTTTTTTGTTTTCAGTCTCGGTTGGTCCTGCAGAAAATGCCTGAAGGGCTAGTGGAAGGAGCTACAGACAAATCCGAGTCCTTGACGAAATTACCCTGTCAGTGGCGATTTGGCCTTGCAGTGTCCTCTTAGGGCAAAACAGCGCTTAATCCGTGTCAGGGAAATCTCCCCTTAGTGCTTGAACAATGAGCTAAACAGGTTTTATGGACAACCCCACAGTCAGTACACTCAAGTCTGAGACCATGGGAAGGTCAGAACAGTGCCGCCAGATGCTTAGCTTTTACTGCCATCTGGTGGTGTATGTTAGTGCATGCATGTCTCTGATTCACAGTCTACTTAATGAATAATTTTTTTTCTCTCTTTTTTGGTCTTCATTTGTCTTTTTTGTCATTTTTATATTATTTGCAGCCAAGAGCTGAGATGTTTTCTAGGGTTCTTTCATTGTTTAATCATTCACTGTACCGTACACAAAGGCCCAGGGACAAAAACAACCTCTCTGAACAGCTTACGTCAAAGTATTAACTTTTATTAAGTTCTCAAAATCATTCCAGCCAGTCTGTCCCTGTGAGCTGTGCCTCCTATTTGGCACAGTGTTCTCCAATTCATTAGATCACCCTTCATCTTCCAGTGAAAAACCCACGTAGCTCAGCCTGCATTTTAGCCACTGGCATAGCTATAGCCATCCTAGGCCCAGATCTGATTCTGTACTGGCACATGACTACAGTGTTTGAGAAAGTCTACGCTGACGACACGAGCACAGCCAGAGTCCATCCAGCAGAGTCCATCTTAGGCCCAAGATTGATTGACTCCATTCAAATGAATGTGTGGGGTTGTGTGTTTCAGTCGGAGAAGATTCTGTGCCAATACAGACAACTGCATTACTCTTGATAATAGCCCCCTTGAGACGTCCACTGCAAAACACCTCTCTCTCTCTTTCTCTGAATCTCTCTCCAACTCCCTTTCCTCAGGTCTGTCTTCCTCCCTCTTTTAAAGAGCAATAGAGCAACCCTCTGCAGATTTCACAGATTTGTAGCAATCCCCCGGAGCAGCGCGGGGCGGCCTGTAATTAAGAGCCGGTGATATATGACAGAATCGATTACACAGGGACTCGTTGTGTCCTTACATTAGACTCTCGTTCTACCCACACTTTTAACGAGCTCCTTACTCTTCTCTTCCTGTCACTTCCTTTAGTCTCCTAAACTGCGCCAAGGCTCATCTTCACTCAGTGAAAGGGACTTTGCTGAGCCTTTGTTTCAGTGCAATCTATCATTTAGCCTTGAGCTTTAGCAGCTTTTTTCCAACTTTCAGATATGATAGAAACACATTCTTCTTATAGTGAAAACAGTACTCAGAAACATCATAAACACGTTAATATTAAATTTCATATCACAATACATTTGTCAGTACCTGAAGAATGATAACATTATGTAATGAAAAATATTAATTACTATTACTACTACATATCAATACTGCTGTTACTACTACTACTACTACCACTACTCATTGTAATAATAATAATAATAATAATAATAATCATAATCATAACAAAAAATGCAGAATTGAGTGTGCAACCTTATATTGTAGAACATTTTGATATCATTGTAATCTGGCAGTTGCTTTTAGCTTCTCAGGTTTCACGATGAAATGCTCTAAAATGCTCTAAAAAGACATTACAATCTGTGCCTTTGATTTTAAAATTGTGTCTTATGTATTTTATTGTATTTATTTTTAAGTTCCTGTTCTGGTTTATCTTGGGGGAGCAATTTCTGTATTTTCAAATGTATCATTTGAAGCTGATTGTTTAG
Organism: Salminus brasiliensis; assembly: GCF_030463535.1. Taxonomy (NCBI): domain Eukaryota; kingdom Metazoa; phylum Chordata; class Actinopteri; order Characiformes; family Bryconidae; genus Salminus; species Salminus brasiliensis. The sequence continues at coordinate 23,174,112 of NC_132893.1, read as the reverse complement.
GTTTGGTTGTCAAAATTGAATACGACTAAATTACTTAATTATTACCAAGTACTGACAACGTCTGTGTATGTAGCATAGCATAGCATAGCAAAGTTTTGATGTTTTTACTAATTATAGCTGAAGATATTGCAGCTGAGATAGCTTTAAGCCTAGCACCCGCTCATTACAATGGCTTTAGCTTCCTCACTTGCCAAGGTTGAGCTACCCTTCCACAAACACTGGCATATGGGAATCTATAGTAACAAGGCCTGATTCATATGGCGACTTTATTCCTTGAAGTGACACTGCTTGTCTCAGACTCACTACAAGTATGAACAACACCATGTTCTTCCCATGTGACACAACTTTAGGTTTCCGCTAGTGGGCTGAGTGTAGGTGAATTTTGGTGGCGTAAATCTAAGAAGTAAGGTAACAGTTCTGAGGTTTTGGAATGGGCCAGTTTTACAGTGTTTAACAGTGATTCACTTCCATGTACAAAACTTTCATTGTTTAACTATCCCATGTAGTTTCCCATTGTAGTGCACCTTTTAAGCATACTTTACTTCTGCCAGAAACATCTCACCACCACATTCGACCATCACCTATTTTGGTGAAGTTGCCAGTCTTGTGATGTCAATACAGTTTTTTTCTTAGCTTGCATGCAGCAAAATTCATATTTCAACTTATCAGCAGCCTCAATGTATGTAGCATAAAGCTTATTAACATTTGTTTACCCCTAAGAAGCAATAGCAGTCATTTTCAAACATGACATGAGTTCAGCTATGACATGACACCGAATGACTACAGGACTATTAAAAATCAATGTATATCAGTTTCTTCATTTTTACCATCCTCAGTCCTATCCACAGTCTGTTAAAATTCATATCACTGGACTGTGTTAATGCCCAGTCCTATTTCTTAATGCACTGTGCGTCACCTTCCCTGCCTCTTATTAGACTCTACACTCTGAAATGTAACTCAGCTCTTGTCAGTGTCAGACACGGACCATCTCTTACAGTCTTTCTAAACCTTCGTCTGTAGTAGGCCTAATTGGTTTGGCAGAATGGAGCGTGTAGGCAGTGCATTTCATTTTATGCTAAGAAATCCTCGTTGTCCGGGTGTCTGAGTCCTCTGGAACGTTTGTGTAATTATTGTTTGGCAAATAACGTCTTTGAAGCGTAGGATTATATGTTGAGGTGACCCCGTCATAACTCGTGTACAGGACAGAAGCTTTTGTGAGAAGAATCCCTGTCAGTAGCTGCTGGATAATCTCTTCACTCGTCTATGATGCTTACTCAGGGCTGGAGAAGGTAAGCAGCTTAGCCCTTGGAAAAAGTATACACAAAACATGCGCCTTAAATAATGCATATAAATGTGCTCTGAAGAGGGCAAATGTTTTTTCCTACATTTTGGATGATTTAGCAGGCAGCAAACAAACTTTCGGGAACAGGTGATTTTCAGTGCAGGGTCGGAAAAAGAAGATAATGAGCGATGCGTCAACACACTTTGCAGGGAATGGTGTCCTCTTTCACGCCGTTCCAAGTGCACAGTGTCACGGAATGTCTTCATTTTTAATGGTATTTTTACACTTTTGAAAGCATCGCAGCATCTAAAAATGCTATCAGTTAATGATTGGGGGAAGAGGGTGATGATGTAAAACTGGACAATATTAAAATTCAATATTACTGTACATTCTAGATGTTTATCATTAATAAATGTAATAGTCCTGTTAATCAATCTTATACACACCTAAGAGCTTCTTTTCATTTTAAAATGACACCAAAGAGAATCTAGCACAGTACTTACACTTTCAGCTGTGTATTTATTTAAGTAATTGTATTATTTGTATTCATTTTAGCTATTTTACGTAACCTATTGTTTATTATTCTATAATAAATGTCTTAGAAATTTGATTTAACTTTGAAGTATGATGAATTTGTAAATGATGTGATGAGTTTCACTTGGGGTGTGGCAAAGACAAATGTAATCCCTGTTTTAAGCGACTTCCATGGAGGCAAAGGTAGAACTGTTTATTAAACCCTTAATGCAGCAAGGCTTATTACACACTTATTATATTCAATAACTATTCCTTGGCCGGCAGGCCGTAGGTGTTTTAAAGGGGTTCATACCTTTAATGCCAATGAATACCCTAGAGGTGTGATTATCCTCTCTCAGAGTGATGGAAATGATTAGTGGTTGGTGTGGTGCAACAGATAACACCACCACCTACCGTTGCATTACAACAACACCATGTGGGAGACCAGGGTTTGATTCCCGGTCTGGGTGACTATGCTGCGCTACAACAATAAGAGTCCCTGGGCAAGACTCCTAACACTACATTGGCCCACCTCTGTAATACGAGTAACCTTGTAAGTCGCTCTGGATAAGAGCGTCTGCTAAATGCCATAAATGTAAATTTGTTGATACTGTTTTCTCATGTTTTTTATTAGCTTTAACACTAAAGTATTTAAAACTTTAATATGTAAAAGATAAAATGTGATGCTGGTTAGAGCAATAACAAAAACCAAAGTTTATTTACAATGCTGTAATTTTCCCTTTGAATAATACTGATTATGTGTTAAAGTTCTGCTGAAGTTGGTCTATATTAGTGTAGTGTAGCATAGTGTAGCTTTGTGTAGAGCTTTTGTTTTGAGCCAGGACTGTTACGTAACAGTTTTTTTTTTAATTGGCCCACAGCTCTATTAATAGCACCCAGCAAATATAGAACTACAAGTTTCTAGACACCCATACTGATTAGTAAACTTAGCTGCTATTACACCAGATATTTAACTGCACAATCACAGCTTGTTTAATTGGCATAGAAAAGCATTGCTAATAGAACAGGACTCTACAGAGCAGACTCACATTAGCCTAAGATCACGATGCTCAATGTCAAGTGCCAGCTAGAGAGTTTTCTAACACAGACACATCATATCAGACATGAAATCCATTTTGCTTTGCCCTTTACCCCATGATATCTATGTCTTTTTAATGCTGCTTACTGTACTCTTTGAACAGACCTCTTATAATAAGCCTCAGAAGGCTTATTATACAATACAATGAAGAATTTTTTTACTGCACTGCAAGTTAATCATGTATTAGAGAAAGAAAATTGCCAAATTGTTAAGGCAATAGTCCATAGGTTTCTGGAATTTGAGGGGTTTAGTGACCTCTCTGATGAGAATGTATAATTGCACTGAATACGTAGAAGAGTATCACTGAATCTGATCACAGCAAGTAAAGGTAAAGGTAAAGGTGCACGTATTTGTCACTGTACACTGTAGTTCAGAGTTTAGATTCATTTAAAGTATTCAGAGAGAGATCAGTCAAAACTGAGTGAAGGAGGATGTAAGATAATTGTATACGTTGTCTTTCGAATCAGAATAAAATTGTATATTGTAAATTTCAATACACATACATGTTACTGTCTACATGAAAAGAAGAATGTAACGCAATGTTTTAGCTGAATGAAAGCATTTTAACTACTAATGCAGTTTACTGTTACAATTGTTACAATTACCATGTGAAATTGTATTCTGTGTTTTGGAGTATATAGTTTTGTTTATTTATGATGAAACACTGTCACAGTGTAGAAAACAGGTACAACCAACAAACAGAATCCCTGAAGCCTTACTTTGAGGTCCAGTGATATGGAAATAAACAGTCACGTTCATTGAGCAACATATAAAACACTGGCTACAGCTGGTAGCATCCAAAGTCCAGCAGCAATATTAAGCATCCACTCAATCCACTCATCCAATCAATCTATTTAGCTGGTTGTATCGGTTGTGTTTACAAAACGGCAACAAGTACAGCACTTGGAATTTTCTGGGAATAGTGACTAGCTCTGTTTCAAACAACTGTGGCAAAAAACAGTATTAGCAAGATAACTGGCTAAGTTGCTGTACAGGTAGCTAATACAAAAGAACTGTACTGTAAGCTGTAACTTGGGTGAAGTATAGCATTTATGGTCCATACTTACTTTTGTTTTTAGTAGCATCTAAGCTTAGAGGTATATTTTGCCGATACAAACTAGCCATGTTTAAAAAAAAATAAATAAAATAAAAAATATATATATATATATATATGTGTGTATATTTATTTTATTTATTTATTATTTTTTTTACCTGCTCTGCCAGAAAAGGTCACAGAGCTCTCACCTCCTTAAAAAGTTAGCCACGCCACGGTTGATCAGGAATTCAGCAAACAATGCCAGATCCTCTTTCTAAAGCTGTGTATGTGACGCCAGTACGTAAAGACATGTATCCCGTGAAACACTGATACCATTTTTTTTGTTTGTTTTTTGTGGCCAAACATCATTCTGTCATATCACTGACATTCCATTTCCTGTTGTAGTTGTTTTTTCCCCAGTTGCCTCAAATTAAGCATTACACATCTACTGTCCCTTTGCCCTCAACTCACAGAACTCACACTTTGTGAATCTCGTCATGTAACCAGCGTAATCCCCTCTCTGTCTCTGTCAATACCCTGCAGCTGGGCTGCCATGGAGATCAGCTGTGTTTGGTCAGCATCTTGGCAGTCTGTGAGCTGATTTCTGGAAACTTTTGCACGTGAAGCGTTGCTGGGAATTAAAGAGCTGTGGCCTTCACGTGTAAGTTTTACAATCACGCTTTTGTCTCTTAGCAACAGCGTGTGTAGATTTGCGTACATGGAGGTTGAGGGTGAGGCTAATTGTGCAGCATGCATTCACCTTTCTGTTCCCTATTATCAGCTCTGTCCTCTCCCAGCCTTATTTAATGGGAATTCTCACGCTTCCTCTGGCCCTTAATGGCACATGCATCATTCTGTCAGAGAATCGATGCAAATATGTATATATGAGAGAGAGAGGGTGAGGGAGAGGGAGAGGGGGAGGAAGGAAGAGAGATATTGTTATAGAGGGTTAGTCTGAAAAAGCAGGGAATTAGTGTGCATTGCAGCAGGGTAGAGTGAAAAAATGGGTGTGAAAAGACTGACCAAAAATGAGAGAGACTGCAAGAGAGAGGGAGAGAGAGAGAGAGAGAGAGAGAGAGAATGTTAGTGTGCTGGATTGTTATGTACATTGATTGTAAATGTGGGCTGAGAAGGTGTCCTGCTGTGCTGTGTTGCTAATGAATGAGACTTGGAGTTGATTGAATAGGAGACTGAGACTGAACCGTACATACATTTACACCTCTTCTGATCTGACTTCTCTGTTCTGAGGCCTTTATTTAACATATAATTTATTGCAATAACAATATGGACGGTTCAGCAGCAGTCCTTCACTTAAGGCCTAAGTACACAATAACTTCTGTGGTAATTCAAAAGCTTATTATTTTACACGGTTTGAAATGCAGTACAGTTTTAACCATAGTTTGCAGCAAATCGCTCTGTGCATGTACTCTCCCGCATTTGCCTGCATTTTCTTTTCCGGTTATCTAAAACAGCAGAGATGAGTAGCAATGGAGAGTGGGGTAACCTGGTCTAACCAACCTGGTTATTAACAACCCTTCACTGAGTTGATAAAGCAGGAATGCCAAAATGAGCCTCCAGGACCGGGGTTGGGAAACTCTGAGCTAAAGCAGCACTGGCTAACGGCAGTCCTGGTTAGCCAGTGTCTAGTAGATCCAGTGGGAAACAGAATTATCCTGAAAAACACATTAAAACATTCCAAATTGTGGATCAGTGCATGCGTAGAGCCATTAATGGCACATATCAATGGGTAGGTAGGTAGCACTACTGAATTATATCTTGACGATACAAAGAAAAATGGTACAAAACAGTGCTCTGATGCACGCTCTTCACGCCTCTGGTAAAAACGTACACTCATACGTACATTCATATTCAGTTCTTGCTACACTCTTCACAGATGCCGTTAAAATGGCTGCTAAAAATCTAGGCAGGAAGTGCAGGTACCGGTATAACCAAAAGCAGAAATATGTCAAGGCTTCTCAAGCACAGAGTGAATTGTGTATAAGGCCAATTATGTTCATGTGTGCTGCATGGCGGATACCATAAACTGTTGAATGTATGCAGTAGTGGTGAGATGTGGCTCATCCCATGCCATTCTTCTGTTGGTGGCTTTTTAGACATGCATAGCCCATAAAGGCAGATGGTCACCTTTTCAACAAGTTCACCTTTACATGAATACCATGCATTGATCCATAAGAAAGACAAACTTCACATTCTGTTTTAATGAGCATTTGTTTGTGTGTGTGTGTGTGTGACAGCCATAATGACCCAGACAGATTAGTGACTCCCAAGAAACAACACAGCCCTATGTAGCTTGGTAAAAAAAGCAGAAAAAACAGTAGTGCCACATTAAGTGTTCTGACCCACCATATTCCAGTGCAGTGTGTAGACAAAAGTATTGGGACACCTGCTCATTCATTGTTTTTTTCGTAATCTGGGACATTACACTAACATAAACCCACTGTCTGTGGTGTGTAGTTATTGGTGTTCCGACGTGTCCTGCCACTTGTTTTCTCCCCTGTGTCTCATCTCCTTTAAGACAAGAGCAGCACCTCAGCGGCCAGCCTGGTTTGGACGTCTGGGGTAATTTCTAATCGATTGAGTATTGACCCGTGCAGCCGTGTAATCTGAACTGATGGATGGGGAGGCTGGATGCTCAGATGGCCGGCCAAGGCCTCGATGGCAGGGCTGAGACCTGCACTAACACACAGTGACTTACACAAGCACAAACACATAAAACAGCAACATGGTCAGAGACAGGACACTCTAATGATGCTTATTGATCAGCAGTGTGCTATATCTGTGCAGAAAGCCTGGAATCCGCATCACATTGGGTTACCATTTACACCTGGGACATGGATGGATTTTGACATTGTTGTGTACAGTTTCTTAGTGATCGTAATCATTTTATCAATAGAACTTAGTGTTTTTGTAGTAATAGTTCTGTGGAAAAAAACATATTTACATCATTCCCACTTTATCTCAAATGTGTGTAATCGAATATCCAGCTTTTCACTGAAGCTACAAGTCAAAGGATGGTTAGAGGTATTGGAAGCTCCTACCCCAGGACTTAACACTGTGTAAACTGCGATGATAAATTATCGCATGTAATCTTGAACAGGATCTTAGACTTTATTATGTGTGCATCTATAAACAGACACAGTTCAGAAACCGACCTTTGGCACCAAACTGTTGCTTTAAATCTGTCAAACCAAAGCGATGAATTCAGACACTTTGTGTTTTGTAACAGACTTTATTCTGATACCAATGTTGTTGGGTGGCGTGCATGTCCACTTATTCATTGTAAGAAAAAAAGCTTAGCATGGAATGGGAGCTTTCTGTGTGCTACCATATTTTCTGTCTCTGTAGAACTCCTAAAGTCATGTCTTACTATCATTGGCATCATGCCCATTATTACGAACTCTAGATTCAAGCTGAATTTCTGTAGAAAAAAAGCAAAGCAGTTTTCATTGTTTTACAAGTGGATTAAGGAGTCAGAATATAATCTCTATATAAATATAAAAACTATTTATATATACAGTGACTATAAAATTATTGACACACTGGGATGTTTCCCCCTCTTGTTGCTTTTGTAAATGAAATCATGGTCAATATAATTTATGAAAGGAATTTACAAACAAAAACAAAAGATGTCTACAAAGTAATGTCAATCAAATAAAAATGTATCATTTAGCAATAATACATGAGAGGCAACCTTGAGTTTTCTTAGTGCTGTTGATTTTTAGATTTTAAGATAAAGAGGACAAAGAAAAATGATATTTGTTTATCAGCATCCCGCTAGATACATAGGTCCATTCTATTGGTCACCCTATTATAGTCAAGGAACAGTTCAGAATTTCTCAAACAAAGTATTGAATTATAAATTCTCCCTTAAATGATCATGCTACCTCTGAGTGACTGAACTAATTACATGTCTCAAACCACAAAAAAATGCACTCCACCTACCTATCTACCTAGCAACACTTCGGATAACGATGTTCATTGCAGTGAAAGTGTCTCAAGTCATTGTAGTCTAAAGATAACTATCGGGAAGGTCCAGTCGCTGGTTAATCAGCATTCCTGGCTACAAATACACCATGAAGACGAAAGAACACTCCACACAACTCTGAGAAAAGGTTATTAAAGATTAGGATTAAGGAATATGGCAATCTGCCTCGAGCAGGTCGTCCTCACAAACTGAGTGACCATGCAGAAACTAGTGAGGGAGACCACCAAGTCACCTTAAGCAACATTTAGCAAAGCTTGGTGGTTTATCTGGCAGACTGTGTTGAGAATACCAGTCGCATAATGTTAATTCAGTGCCCAGCAGCTCTCAAAAGTTTGACTTTGACTCTAGCAACCTCATAATTCAAGGAAAAATAGATGGAAATACAAGTGTGCCATCTTTAACACAAGCTGCAGTAGCTGCATTTTTTTTTTTTTGGTAAATCTCAGCGATGATATATGCTAATGTGTTTTCATTTTCTTTCTCAATATAAAATAAAAATAAAATGACAAAAAAAAATATTGTTTACATTTTAAATAAACACAGCAATAGCACCGATGCAGCAAAGAGCAGCAAAAACATCAAACATCAGAAACATGCACTTGTTCTGTGTTTGCCCTAAAGGGTTAAACTTTGCAGTCGTGTTATATAACAGCAGTGCAATGTGGGGTTATGTGTACTGTGGCAAAAAGACTGTTATATGCAGTGCTATTAAAGGACTTAGTCAACATGCCTCATGCCCTCTATACAGTTTAAGCATCTACCCACAGGCACGCAGTGCGAAAGGCCTAACCCACTGAGCCACTGCTGCTCTGATTCATGTCACTGACTCATCCTTTGAAAGCTTGGATGGTTTTGAATGACCAGTGAAACGTGGGCGAGAGAGAAACCCTAGGCTGAGGATGTGGTCATAAAGGCGGAGCGGCGGGAGGATTCAGGTTAGTGGAGGATAATGTGCAGTGGCAGCTGTGTTAACACAATGACTCCAGCTTCCGTCTCATCCGCAGGTCAACAGAGAGCATAAGGAGCGAAGCAGTGCAATCACATTACGTTACATTACGGAGATGTACTGTATGTGCAATAGTCGGAAGACAAGTGTAACAGTCGAGCTGTATTAAAGGAGCTGTGATAGCTGTGTAATGAGTGGGAGAATGCTTGTGCGTGCATTATAGTCTCAGCCTCAGATGCTCTGCCCACCCGTACACAGAGTATCTCATCTGCGGTGCGTTAAGCTGGCCAAAAGTATAGGGATTTTCTGGTATCTATTCCCGAACAGCTCCGACCCCTTGAGGCATGGACTTTACAAGACATAGCCAGCATCTAGTGCTATGGTGATTCTTCTGTGGGATCGGACCAGACATGTTATCCTTCGCTCCACACGCAATTCAAAGAGCCTTGGGCAGTGTGTCGGTTGTCCTTTCTTGAGCCAGTTTTGATAGTGGTACTGACCTGACTGCATACCAGGAACAGCCCACAAGACCTGCCATGTTCTAATCCAGTCGTCTTGCCAATATTTCTGATTCCATTACATCAGCTGCTGACTGATACATGGGAGGAATTCACATTGCAATATTGTAGTATTTTGCAATATGCATTTAATGAAATTAAAAAAAAAGAAAGTTTTTTCACATGCAGCTGACGGTGCGATGTACAGCCTTTCCTGAATGTTCACAAACATTCATTTAACTGTAATAAGACATTAGATTGCTCACTGTTTAGTTTCCAGTTATGTTAATGTTGGTCTGTTTTTCTTTTCATTGTAGTTGATCAAAACTGGGCAGGTTGGCAAAGATGAAATTTCCATCAATGCTAACTACTTGATGACACACAGAAAAAAAAAAAAAAAAACTTCTGTTAACTTGCAACCATTGCTGACACAGATGTACACATGCACACATACAGCTTGTCTACTCCCCATTGAGAAGTATTGCCATTAGAATAGAATCAGACCCTCTGGAGCAGATAAACATGAACCTCTTGGAACCATGCCTAATGCCAGGTGTGGGCTAGAGGGGTATAAAGCCCCCCCAGCATTGAGCTGTAGAGCAGTTGAACTGTGTTCCCTGGAATGATGGTGCTCCATCCAGCACTTTTGGGATGTTGAGTTGACGAGCTGAGGATAAGACGGGGTGATCACACAACATACTGACCTTACTAATGCTCTTTGTTGCTGAATACAATCAAATCTTTAGAGCAATGCTTCAGAAATCTAGCAGAAAACCTTCAACTAGACAGTAGATATTGAAGTAGGGGTGTCAAACTGGGGTCTCTTTGGGACAGAGCTTTATAGAGGTTTGCCTTAGTTGCCTCATCAAACACACCTGATTCAGTTCAACTCTTCGGCTAACCAGTAAAATGATAAGATAAGTGGAAACACTGAACTTTTCGCTTCTCTAACCTGGAATGAACCCAGTGTTGATACTCATACTGCAAAGGCTGGTATTACAATACCAACTGAGACACAGCTCTTTGTGCAGCCTCAGTATGTGCTTGTGTACTGGTGTGAATAGGAGCGTGTTGTGTCGGTGTGTTTTAGCTCTTGGATGATTTGTATCAGTTTCTGGGTCCTGCGAGATTGGGTGTGTTAATGGAGGGTGGAGGGTGTGTGTGCGCGTGTGTGGGGAAGAGATCAACTGTATTAATGGAGGGTCGGTATGGAAGCCTCTGCCTGTGGAGCTCAGTGAAGTGAAAACTATTAGCATCTATCAGCGCTAGCGGCTAGCTGACACACAAGGACGTCACAGTCCAGTGTTTTCTCTCCCTCTCCCTTTCTCCCTGTCTCGCTTTTTCTGGCTCCCTCTCCTTTTTCACTTTCATCGGCTGGCAAAAGCTTTTTAATTCACACCTTTTCAATCAGCATTTAATTACCTTAAGGGTCCGTGCCGCTTAGACATTCGGCAAGTCGTCGCGTGTCAAGTGGCCTAATTTTGCACTCGCAATACTGCCGTAATGGAATGTTGTGATTGATTTGTGATATTGCGTTTTGCTCGCCCAATCAGATTTCACGCTCCTCATATTTGTGTGGATTAGGAAGTACAAGGGAGTCTTATCGCGACTCGATTTCTTATTATCTTTCACCTTCACTGAGTGATTTCTTCGGGGGCCCGGCCAGGCTGAGTAATTCCATAACCGTTTTTTAAAATCTTGGACTTTTATTAAAATTGCTGATTTGAAAAATAATTGAGCAGACAAGTTGAGAATGAATTCGAAGGAGAAAAGAAAGAGGGGGGATTAATCGAGTCGTCCGGCCTTGTCCATTTTCTCAGCGACTGCAGCCAGACTGAATTTCTCCTCATCGGGGGCGATAAATGTTGAATCATACCGAATAGGTGGGTTCACTGAAGGATTGGCATTTCAAATAAGTGTGAGCCAGCGATAATCAGCGAGGGCTCATAGGTGTGTGTGTGTGTGCCAGAGAGAGAGAGAGAGAGAGTGAGTGAGAGAGGCCCTTCAGTGTATGGCTTAATAAGAGCTCATTAAGGACCCGGCACAGAACTGATAAAGGCCCCTCCGGGACTCGCTAATTAAAAGTGAGCATGTCTGGGGATGAATTGGACCATTGCTGAGCGAAAGCCAAAGTTCAGGCACAAGACAAAGGATTTAGAGCTGCTCATTATTTGCTTTGTCCTGTATTACAAGAGTCATTGTCCCAAAATCTACTCTCAGACATTCAGTTACACTCTCAGCCGGGAGAGTCTGAAAATGCCCATTGCTCAGTGTGGGTTTTTTATGGATCCACCGAAAACCTGGCTCTGCTGTTTTTTAATTGTGCCTCCTAATGTCCTGAATTGGTAGGTAGGAAAAGCTGCAGCAATGTTGACTATCCATTTGGTGGCAGTAGAGATCTATCTGAGAAACAGGACATTCCGTATAAACCAAGAGGAATTGTGTTTTGTTTTTTTTTTCCTTCCACATTGTCCACGGATCACTCTAAAATGATGTTTCCAGGGTAAATGAGCATGGTGGAAGTGGCGTGTTCTCTCCCAGACGTTTGTTTGTATTAATCAGGCCAGTTAATCAGCTACTCGAGACTAGCCAGACCTGTTATTTACATAGTGCCATGTGAAATTATCCTCAAATAGAATCAGTATGGCTCAAACAAGCATGCATTATTGAGTCTCGGAGTGTGGGTGAGCGAGAGCAAAATTATTAATACTAACTTACTCTTAACTGTGCTCATCTGCTAGCGAACTGATAAGACGACGGACCGTTTGGGGTATTTCAGCAGCAGGAATCCGAGTTGAAATATATTTGGTGTATTGGAACACTGCAGTTTGTGTACGTATGAAAACGGTGGGGGTGGGACGGGAGGGGGGAGGAAGTGTCTGGCTGCTTCCTTATCAAACATTAAGAACCTTAAAGCTGCAAACATCACCAGAAAAAAAAAGCTGCTTTAGATTCCACACACATTTTACATGCACACAGCTAAAGAGATGGAGGGTTTTAAAAAGGTGCCGGTTCAAAAAGTCGACTTATTTAAGTTAGCAGGAGCTCATTAGCCTCCTATATAAAAGCACAAGGATGTCAGAAATGTTGGGGTTTCTTCCACGCAGACGAATAACGTCCTCAAAAGTGTGCTTTGCTTATTGATTTCATCGCCAGTGGTTCCACTGATGGCAGAGGCAAGGACTATCCATACACAAACCATTTCTCTTCTCAGCAAGATGGATTTAATGACAACATCCAGTGGCCACAATCGATGGCGCAGAAAGCAATGTGCATGATGAACAAGAGAAGACAGATAATGGAGGATCACTATGTCATTTCCACCCCACTGACAACATCCTTGAAATTAAATCTGTTATAATAGAGCCCTGCACAGAACGATGCACACTACAGAGAAAGACAGCGAGAGAGAGAGAGAGAGAGAGAGAGAGAGAGAGAGAGAGAGAGAATTCCACTGGAAACAGAGTGGATGCTTTCATTAGTTCGGTTTATGCTTTAACTTTTTGAGCTGGATCAAATGCTACAGGCAGCTCGGAATTCGGTTAGAGACGTTCCTGAACCACATCCGGTGCACATACACGAGTTATGGTAATGATCTGGCTCAAATTCTCGCAGTCACATTTGATCTCTCACAAATTAGTGTGTGTGTGTGTGTGTGCATGTTCTATTGAATTAGCTCACCAGCAATGTGTTCAACTTCTACACTAATAGTTTCAGAATGGTAGGAATTGAAAGGGTAGCTTAGTTGTCGTATTTGCTCTGCCACCCTTAAATGATTTACATAAGCATAAACCTTTCCAAAACATTCATTTCAGTGGTATAGAATCATTACATTGCACTTTGAAAACACAAAAGAGCTAGGATATGGCGGTATCCACTTTTTTCATCACATCATACTGTCTCACAATATGGCCCGTATTACTGGCGGTGAGATGTTCGGCTGTGATTTTCTAGCACTAAGCTAGCCTTTGTCTAGCTAGCTCAGCTACAGACTCAACAAGTATCAGACAGCCAAAAGCAGCTGCTGTTCTGATCTAATCCCTGAGCTACCGACACAAGTGTTGACGGTAAAAACGTGTCTCTGAGAGAGCAAAATCGAGCAACAGGTGTTGTGATTAACAGAAAAGAGAAGGTTCTGTCGTGGATGGACTCATACCTGCTCAGCTAGGCTTTAAAAAGTTAGCTAGTACAGACTGTGTTCCATCTAACTAAGGTTCAAATCCCACATGTTTAGAGGATAAAGCCTCATATCTGAGAACACAATGTTCAGAGAATGATCTTCATGACAATTACAGTGTTTTTCAACTGTTTTCAGATTCATTTAGTCGACTGGTTCATCCAGGTTGCAGACTTGTAACTACGGTGGGTTTTCCCCACCTGTTTTCGGAGTGTGATGTCACCAATCAGTGAGCTCCCACAGCGCCCCCATCCTGTGGCCATCCTAAAGGCTTATTTGGCCATGCACTAGACAGACGCAGAATAGAAATTTAACATATCAGACATGTCATCATTTTGTAACACCATCTTCCTTTGGTCAACCGTCAACATTTTTAACTACCACGGTATACGGGACCACTGTTATACTGCCCAGACAATAAAAATAGTTGTAATTCTGGTATTTTTGTAAAGTTTAAACAACCACTGAATGTAAAGGTTCTACATTAAGTCTTGCAGAGCTTGTAAAGTGTAAAATTTTGTGATTGACCAAAGACTAAAAAGACATATATATAAAGACAGTACATGTAAAGACATTAGGCTGATGGGTTTCAAATTACTGCTGTCATTTCTGGTGGGGTTAGGAAGCTTTGTGGTGGGCCAAACCAAGCATCCCCATGAGCCAGCTTTAGCCCAGGGGTCTCACTTTGGGCTGCCCTGTTCTGTAGTAAGTAAAGGTTTTCCCTGGAACTGTACATCAAAGCCAAGATCCATTGAGCAACGTTTGATTTTACCAGTTTATATACACTCCTAAAATACAGGCGCTACAAACTGTTCTTTAAGTGATGCCATAGAAGAAGCACTGTTCCATAAAGAACCATTCAGTAAAAGAGATGAAGATAAAGAACCGTTCTTCAAGTCATTTGTAGCACCATTATTGTTAGTGTAGAAGAGTGTTTTTTACATTCGCATACTTCATTTCCAAAAATAGTTCATTAAAGAATCATTGGTTGAAAGATTCCTTCAAAAGGAACCAGTGGTTGTTCTATGGCATCTCTCTAAAAACTGTAATAGAAGTTTAAGTGTTTCATCTGGTCCTGAAGGGGCAAAGTCCGGCACAGTGATAGTGATGTTCTTGCTCAAACAAACATCATGTAGCTTATCTGTTAACTGCCAGATGTAGTGGCTGTGTATGAGCAGGAAAATCTGGAAGTCAGGAAGTGACCAGGTCTGGAAGTGACCAGCTCTGGTGTAGATGCATGTTTTCTGGCACGGTAGTTAGTGAGCTCATGAAACAGTGTGTTGAGCTGATTGTTCTATGGCTGTGTTACAATACATGTCAACGCCTTTGTCTTGAATACTCTGAGTCATGTTTCATGAGTTTATTCACCTCCCCCTCCTCCCAATGCTTCCTTGTAAGCCATCATTGCTAACACATTCTGCAACACAATGAGCTGCTTAAGCAGCTTCTAAAGCAGATTTTTGTGATTTTGCAGTGCAAGATGATTAAAGCCACTTCTCTAACCTTAATGAACACCCTATGATTTTGATTTTAATTTTTTTTTTTTCTCTGTGCACATTAATGAAAGCTGTTTTCTGATATTACAGAGAGCACACAAGCTCTCAAGAGAAATAACGGCATGCTATAGTGCCACGAAAAGCTGTGCTGGGTCCAGCAGCCTCAGAACAATCTGAAGTGTGAGACTTGAGGGCACAGAGAGGCCCGTTATTGCGCCTCTTACAGTCTCACCACGGGAGCAGCTTATCTGTTATCTCTGAAGCCGGTGGCCGCGCTCGCTGCAACAGCTGGCTAATGTTTAATGAAGTGTCTTGGCAGAGTATCGCTAGCGATAGTTTGCATGCTGTCGGCTAGTTTGAGGCCCGACGTGCTCACACTGGGCTGCTGTTCTGCAGCGGGGCCCGGCGAGAGCTAACGCAGCCCTGCGGTATGCAGGAGTGAGAGAGATAATGCCATCCTGCCGTCCGGCTTCATTAGCAGCGGATGAGCTCCCTGGCAGCAGCAGGAGAGAATGCAGCCTGCACCCAGCCAGACAGCCAGACAGGCCTGTGATAGCGGAATGAGCTGACAGTGCAGAACCTTTAAGGAGGCTGTGTTTGTGTGTGTGAAAAGCGTATGTGTGTGTGTGTGTGTGTGTGTGTGTGTGGTTGTGAATATATATGTGTGTCCTTCTTGGGCTTAAGTTGTTTAGAACTCATATGTGAGGTCTGAACGGCATTAGAACTATTTAAACGGCATCAGAACTATTTAAACGGCATCAGAACTATTTACTGTTGTAATGGATCAGACCTATTATTCTTCTTTCTATGAGATTTTGGGGCGTTGCCGTGAGGATTTGATTGCATGTTGGATGATCAAATCCACCTCATCCTCAACTCCCCAACTCAAAAGTCTCAAATGGAGCACCATCATTCCAGTGAACACAGTTCCACTACTCCACTGCTCAATACCCCACTATGTATTAATCCCTATATATATATATATATATATATATATATATATATGATAAAGAGAGTCCTATTCTACTGGTAATACTTCTCTACAGGGGCTAGACAAGCTGTGTGTGTGCATTTGCACATCAGTGTCAACAATGGGGTGCAATTAAAGTAGTTGGATGCGTTCTTTAGAAGGGTTGTCTACAAACCTTTGGACATATAGTGTATATATACAATTCAAGAAAGTGTGTTTGGATTTTGTAATTGCGCTGGGGTGGTTGGGTTGATTCTGCAGTGATGGCCTGCTGTTTGTGGGTGTGTGTTTGTGTGTTAGATTTATTCTTCTACTGTTTGTGCCCTACATGCTCCAGGCCCACCTCTTTACTGCCATCTCCAATCTCTCACTCTATTAGCATCAGGAATCAGACACAGCACCTGCACCTGCAGGCCCCAACAAGGTACAGCTGAATATTGAAGGGGACAAAGATTTGGCTTGACTGACAATGTGCCACAAACTCGAACTTTTCACAGTCAAGTATAGGCTATACAGGCGAAGGTGGTTTTTAAGAACCCTGTGCAGCCATATGTATATATTTTATTGGAAATGTATATTATTATTTAAAAACACATTTGTATGTCTTTAAGGTCTGCAGCAGCTTTTTATTATTATTATTTATTTATTGTATGTTTTTACCAGTTGTTTCTCCCCAATTTTGGAGAGCCAATTTCCCAAACCACACATACTCTACTACTATGATGCTATTTCAAACTGTCGCTGATGCAGTGTCACCGGCCAGCATTAAGCTGAAGTGATGTGGCCATCTGCGCTCCCCCCCAGAGACAGCATTGTGCTCTCTCAGACTCCGGCTGCTGATGGCAGGCAGCATGACCCAGGACTCAAACCAGCGATCCTCAGGTCATAGTGGCAGCACCTTTTGAATAAAAGATATTGAACTGGCTAGTTTGAATAAATACAAATACCATAAATACAGGACATATTTTGGATGCTGATGTGTTTGTTTAAGCCATTTCAAACCTCTCCTCCTGGCACAGCAGTATTAATTGTAGTTATCTTCGAGTGCCAATCAATGCTTCATTAAATCAGGTGTGCTGCTGTAAGTGGATTTGAACAAATCAATGTAATAGCTGGAGGCCTTGAATAGGAATTTAGACCCAAAGCTTTGTACTTTCTCAGGCGCTTTGACTCTTAGGACTACTATTTCAAAGAAACAAGAAGCTCATGATATGTTTTATTACATTAGTGTTTGTTTGCCTTTAGTGTTGCCTTTAGTGACCGATATAAACATTATTGGTATTGGCAGCTGAGAACACTGCTACAAAGATACAGTAGTGAAAATGCCCACTGTAAAATCTGCCAGAGGGCTGACTGTCCCGGAAATGCCTGTTTACATGACAACACCAATATGTACAAACCAGATGGAACAGACAATTCTGCATGGTGGAAAGTTGGCTTGAACGAACTTCATATCATGTCATATCAGAATATTATGATACTCCCCCGCCCAAATTTGGAATGGCCCATTATGTCAGCTCCACCTACCATATAGGAGCACTTTATAGTCAATACAGACTGTAGTCTGCAGTCTGTTTATCTGCTTACTTTGTTAGCCTCCTTTCACCCTGTTCTTCAATGGTCTTCAATGATGGGTCATTCTCAGCACTGCAGTGACACCAACATGGTGGCGGTGTGTTAGTGTATGTTGCGTTGGTATGAGTGGATCACACACACCAAGCCTGCTAGAGTTCACCCCTCTCGAGAAGGACACTTACATGCTTTTCTGGGCAGACTGAGAGATACAGATCAGCCACTGAAAGTGAAAGAAGCACATGAACTGAGGTAGTAGAGTAATATTATAGGATTTTACACAAATATGTTTCCCTGCTCGCTTCACCAGAATTACACCATGCAGTTAGCGGCATGCTGAGCGCGGAGTAGCAATGATAGAGACGCTATTCTCCCTGTTACTATTAAGTCAATGAAGCATCACAATAATGTTGCTACTTAATATTGCTTTAGAACATTTCAAATACAGTTTATATTTAGACAGCTCTTGGGTAAATGTAATCTGCTCATTTCGTCAGTGCCTTTTTCACAAAGCCAGGAGTTCATGTAGCTTGAGTGTCATTAAAGAGAAAGTAAGACCTTCCAAATTTATGTAAATATTATGTTTTCTCTCAATTTATCACTCACATAGTTAAGCTGATCACATCACTTGTCATGCAAAATATTGTACTAAAAAGTCTCTAGTGACTTTTTAAAATCGCATTGTGTACATTGTGTTGCGTAATCATGATTGCAATACTGAGCAATCTGTTTTCTTTACCTTGAAATGTCCATCCTTTGTGAGGCTGAGTACTGTATGTAACTTTAATCCTGCTCTTCTGTATTAAAAATATAGCAGATGGCTTGTTTGTTTTCACAAAAAGAACAAAAATCTGCTCATTGACTTCATCACAGTCAAGCACATCTCACCCAGTTCTGTGTTCCAGATTCCTAATAAGTAATTAGCAGACAGCCTGGGAGACTTTTCCATACTTTGTAGAATCAGTTGTCTCAACACTTTGCCAGTTTGTTTATTTATTTGTTTGTTTTACTTTAAAAGCTTTGTGTGCAAGGCCTGAGAATTCACAATGGGTTTCTCATTCACTGACAGTTTTCTGCAGCATTATTCTGTTAGTCCTTCTTCAGTATGAGTATCTCATGCACACTTGCGAGGAACGAGAGCATAATTATTAAAAAAAATTAATCAGGTGAGAACTTCTACTCCATCTAAGTAATTAGTCTTGTTTTAATTCACTGTCTCTCACTTTCACACACACACACACACACATGGACACAAATTATGTCCTCAAACCACAAATATGTTGGAAATGCTGCAGCTCTGTCCCCTTTTTCACTAAGAGTGACAAAAATATCATCCATGTTCTCGTGAGATTCAGACTTGTGACCTTTTCCATTTGTCTAATTTCTGCTGTCCGTCTGAGTGAAGCGCTGCAGGCTCTCCAACTGCACCCATCACATTAGAGCAATTAGAGAGGTGGACTTTTCTGCTTGGAGAAATACACACACTCAGTTTCTCACACACACTCACACACTCGAACTCACATACTAGGGAGTATATCACTGCTGGTATAAGAAAGCACTGTATCTCAACCACAGTAACTTCACATTAGGAAACCATTTTAACCTGAAAATGCCAATATCACGGAAAAACTAATTTTTTTACTATCTTGGAAAACCAGATTTTCTAATATGGAAGCCAATATTTACCTAATAAGTTACAATTTGGTAACAAGCTTATTAAATTAGATAAATGCTTACAATAATAAAAATAAATTTATTGATCTATGTATTTATTTGTGTATGTACTTATTTATTTGTTTGTTATTATGTTATTTATATGTTAAATTAAACACAAGTAAAATGTTTTTTTAGCCTAGTAAGAGCAACAAAATGTACATGGATAAGGGTTCCCAAACTCACATATAACATTGCTTCACCCCATCAACCTACAGCAGTTTAGTCTTGCCATGGGTTGTAACAAAACCACAGTTTTGATTAGGATACCAATACCAATTGTAGTACACTGGGACCCAGGTGCAGGCTTATTGAAAAAGAGTATTAAACATATTTTGCAATATTGAACTCTATGGCGGGTATAGGTGTGAACGACATGGTAAAAAAAATATTTTATCACGATATTTAAAGACATTTTCATGATACACGATATTAAGTTCAATATACAGACAAAATGCATCAGTAGCCACATATTCTTAAAAACTACCTTTCAAATACTCTACATTCTGAATACAGTCATTTTTATTTAAAATGTGCTGCACTTCATCCAATTAACCAGTCGAATTACATTGTGTGTAATGAAACGTGCAGTTGATCAGTGATCTTTAAGGACTGATGATATCCTCGATATACTTATAAGCATATTGTGTACCACAATAACCAAATTTATCACAATATGATAAAATTTTGTCATATTGCCCAGCCCTGTACAGGCCTTTTTGTGCATTTCTGTGAGATAGACACACTACTGAGAGGGTATATCAGTCTTTTACATGAATTTGTAACAAGAACAGTCTTAGGAAGTCAAAGGAATGGAGAAAGCTTGGGAAATGGTTATATAAAATCAGTTATGACAACATTATGACAATGTTGAACTGTTGGTCTTGTAATGCTTAAACAACCTAAATACAGCAGTAAAAGACAGGTTTCGACCTGCCAGTGGCTGTGTTGAATGTATGAAGGCGAAGTAATGACCACTGAGGTAGCCTAATGGTAGCCTACAATTATCCCCAGGAGACAGAGGAGGTAGAAATGAGTGTCTTGGTGTCTTAGCTCTATTTATGTGATGTGTGATGGATTTGGTAATAGAAAGGCCACAAAGTGGCTTTGGTGTCATCAGCGTCAGCTTGAGCTTGTCATTCTGTCACCGTTCATCAGCGCAGTACATTGATGACACAAGCAGAATGGTTTCTCTCTATTACATCACCTCGTCGGAGGGCCGAGATGGCCGTTTGAAAGAACGTCTCGCATCAGTGTGAAAGTGTGGACGACACACAGGCCGGCTCACTTATAGCGTGAACCACAAAAGCTGTGGTCAGAGTCGGCGGGAGAAAGTCTTTCTTTGGCTTTAGGAACGGCATCAAAGAGTGTTTTGAAGCTTTGTGGTCTTTCTGTTTTTTCCAAAGTGGTCTCTTGTCACCCACCTCTTCGGGAGGAAGATTCAGCAAAGTATGCAAATGCAGGCTACCATTAAGAGGCTTGTGTAGCCATTGTTTAGAGCGCTGTTGTATTTTTTCAGTTTTTTGTGTTGCTGTTCTGCATTTTGATAAGGTACCACTTTACCAAGGTTCTTCTGAGAGCAGCGACAGAAAAGTTTTTATCTTTTTTTTTTCCTCCTCTTTCTCTCTCTCTCTCTCTCTCTCTCTATCTATCTCTCTCTCTCTCTCTCTGTTTCTCTCCATATATCTCTTTCTCCTTTCCTTTCCTTCCTCTTTCTCTCTCTCCCTCTTCCTCTCTTCCTCTCCCTTCCTTTCTCACTCTCTCCTTCTCTGCATGTGCTCATCTCTTCATGAATATCCTAGGTTTGTGTGTATTCGGTCTGTGTGTGTGTGTGTCTGTGTGTGACAGATTATGCATCATGGTTTTTAATTGATCCCTCTGGGGTGGTGGATTCTGTGTTTTTGCGGGATTCAGGAACAGCACGGTTTTGAACTCGGCGTTCTTGATTCTAGCAGCAAACACTGTGCCGGAATTCTCATCCTACCTGCCTCGCGCCGCCTTCATTAGCCGTACAGTATGTATACCGTCCACATTCCTCCGTTCTTCCCCAGGAGAACTTCAGGGGCTGTGAAAGTGAACTGTGCAGCGCAGGCCCGTGTGTTAAGCGCTTAAGTGAAGTCGTGGGAGAGAGAGAACGAGAGCGAGAGAGAGAGAGGCTTTAGGCAGTGTGCATTACTCTTAGCAGGCCAGCTCGCTCACTCACCCCTCCCTCACGCAAGGTTCTAATCTGGAGCAAATGAAGCGCTTTGTGAAGACACAGAGGCTTAATCTGCTATTGATACTGAGCTGCATGCTAACGAACAAGAATGGCACTAGGGGGAGGAGCGGTGCATTCTGGGAGCTCCTGTGTTCCCCTTCTTTGTGAATAATGTCTGAGACTCACTATTTCTCATTTTGTCTAACTGCGCCGTGTCTTTTTACACACTTTGGAATTGTGTGCTGAATCAACAGAGGTTGTTTTAGACGGGTAGATAATCGAATATAACTGGACTGAAGTCTTGAGTATCTCTGGACTTTTGAGTGGCACAGCGATCTAAGTGCTGGCTCATCATCATCAGTATAATTGGCCTTGGCATCTCTGGTTTGGAGGTATGGTTTTTTCTCCCCATTATGCAGCATGCTATCTGTTAGCTTATGGAGGGTTCTCCTCCAAGCGTGTTTAGCTGCCTAATGACATTTAATCAGCAGCCGTTTTAAACAAAATGGAGGTTGGCTTTATGTGTTGTGGAGATAACACATACTAGTTTTCACCCTCCCAGTGCTGTTGGTCTTGTGTGATGGGCATGTCCTAGCTAGTGGGTGGGAATAGTATATACAATATTTATCACAATACATATAATCCCAGACTGAATACATCAGTAGCCACAGACTCTTAAAAACTACTATTCAGATACTCTCATGTATTGAATACAGTGATTTTATTCAATTTACTTTTTTTTAAGCACAACAATATCCTTGATACACTTGAAATATATTGTGTATCATGATAACACATTTCATCTTGATACGCTAAAATATCATCATATTGCCTAGCTCTAGGTAGGAATTGTATATGACTACATTCAACCATTGCTAATACCCATACATAAAAAAACAATCATTGCTCTTCAGCAAAATTCATCTTTTTTGAATGCTAAATATGCTGTTAATGTGAATGGTGTGATCATTTCTATTTTTTCCATTTTGAAGGGGGTGAGATGTGTACTACCAGCAGAGAATTCACTTTTATGGGAAATAAAGTAATGTGAATAAAATGTGAATTCAGGAATTGGTCTTACTTTCTTCAATTTAATTTACTTCAGTTCAATTCAATTCAAATGTATTTATATAGAGCTTTTCACAACGAATGAGATCCAAGTCCAAGCCTCCTTTGAGCAAGCATAGGGCAACAGTGGCAAGGATAAACTTTTTCAGATTGAAAGGAAAAAACCTTGAAAGGAACCAAGATTCTAAAGATCCATTCAATAGCTTTCAATCATTTAGGGAAACAAAAACGTTAATACACCAATCAGCCCTTTGAGGCATGGACTCCACAAGACCTCTAAAGGTGTTCTGCCTGACTCAGAGGTGTTTTATCTGGCACCAAGACGTCAGGAGCAGACAATTTGACTTGTCAAAGTCAGATCCTTAACTCACCTGTTTTTCCGTGATCCAGCACATCAACTCCAGCACAAGAACGGACTGTTCACTTGCTGCCTAATATGTGTATCTCTCCCTTTGACAGGTAGCTAAATAAGGTAACTAGATAACTAGTGATTTGGCTGACTGGTGTATGTCTGAGTTATTATCATTAGCAACCAAGATAATTGGCTTCAGTTTAGCTGGAACACTTCGATTTCTATGGTTTTACCTAGAGCTTAGCCACACAAAACGGCTAATGTTTTTTGAGTGACTTCTATTTATAATAAATGTGGGCTTTCAAAAGCAATTACACGTTGATGTTTTGTCCCAATTGCAGAGTAAGCAATAGATTCCAAGTCAGCAGTTTTTGGACATGTCTTGTGTTAGTTTTTTCACTCAAAGAAATCTTTCACTCCAAAGCAATGACCCCTGGTTTTACCTTACTGTAATGTGTTTCAGCTAATATTTATTTATTTACTTGGTCTTTTCCATTTTCCCCACCAATCTCCAACCTAGCTCAATACTGATACCTGGTGACGGATGAGTGCCATCTACACTTGGGACATTGGACACCAGAAAAAAACATGTGCTAGTTGCCAACACATACCCTGGACTGTATTGGTCCAAGTTGTGATGAATGAACTAATAAAAATGCTCCATGTTTTACTTGGAATACAGTCTTCGACCATGACCTCCATGGCAAGTTTAGAGGTATTTTTCATTTCCCTGTACATTTGCCATTCAAGAGATGCAGTTTTTTTTTGTGTGAGACAACAACGGCATGCATCTCCGTAGAGAAGGTACCAAATGACAAATATCTCTAACGTCAGCTGCTGATTCTGTAATACAGTACCACACACAATTATGCAGATGTTTCGTGAATGTCCAAAAGAAGTAGATCTACGAGGCCAGCAGCACAGATATGCTATCTAATTTACTGGATATCAGCATTCCATTAAAGCCTCATTTATGTCTGATTCAGTCTCTCAGTTTTCTCTGACTCAGCGAAAGATGCTAATGACAGATTTTACAGCCACCACAAAAGCTGGCATTCGACTTTGGATCTCCCTGCAGTTGTCACTTTTAAAGTTCAAAATATATTTCACACGGAATATCTCACAGCCAGGCTCAACAAAACAAAACAGCCAAATATTGGGAATTGGGAGAATTTATATGATTCCTGTAAAGAACTGCAGTGTTCACCTGTACTTTGTTATTTTCATGCTGTTTGTATTGTTTATACCTGACCTGTATGTACATCTAACATTGTTTATCACCATCCTGCCTCCCCTACACCCTCTCCTTATGGTGAAATAGAAGTTGATCACAGTTTACAGGTGCCATATAATGCATATTGCATACTGCATATTTTAAGTTGATGTGTTTTTGGCTGGAGTTGCTTGTTTTTCTTTCGGCTTACAGCACTATAACTATCACAGATAGCATTGGTGTCCTCTCTTTGTGTCCTGTCAGCGCAATGTGCTGTTAGCAAGCTGAAGAGTTATAGCCAGGTTAGCTTTTAGCCTAGCCCCTACTTCTCCTTCTGACATGTGTGTAATTCCAGTTTGGTAGTCAGCTGAGGTAGTTCAGTTTGTTTCCTAGGAATGGATGTGGTACAGCCACAAAAAAATGTGCTCCCGGGTTTGAGCTCCCGAACTCTCCATCCCATCTTAAAAAGTGCTGCAGTTACACTGTGTTCATTTCAACAAGCAGAACGTAACTGCTTCATTATTTAAGGTGGAAAACTTTAGCGTCGAGTGAGCTTAGTGCCTTACTGTAAATGTGATACAGCAAACAAGAAACGGCACACAGAACAGCAGTTAAAGAGTTTGTGAATTAATATGGCAAATGAGGATGATTTAAACCACTCTTCCATAAAATGTTCCATGCTGCCAAAACCACCCAGTTTGGTTGTTGTTGTGTGAAGACAAAGTTATTTTAATCCATTTTATCTATTTGGGAAAATTAGTTAGAAACCAAGCTATGGTGGAAATGCTCTGTTCTACCAGCGAGAGAACCACATTCCTTTATTTGGTTCTAAACTGGCTCTGAACTGTGCATTTATAACCTAGGATGAGGCAAATGCACACACACACATTAAGTGATTAGACTGTAAAGTTGTAAAGAAACTAGGAGCTGAATGGTCAGGTAGGTAAGACTGAACTGTAATGTGTTGAACACCACAGAGTTTAATAGTCATTAAAAAAAAGTCATATTAGAATTAAGTGATTATAGAAACTGTTAACTATTAATAAATAATGATAATACTGCCGTTTACTTTTGTGTATTAGCATATCTTACCTAAGTTGTGGGGCTTGATTGGATTGAGGGCTAAAAAACCTTAATTTAATTCAGTGTTTCAGTTTTTCTCTACACAAACACTGCGAGAACACAAGAGGACACTTCAACTGCAGTGAGAAATGATTGATAACAACTGAAGTTTTTTTTTTTTTTTTTTACTTTCCTGCTGTTAACCAAAGATTTGTTTGTTAACTCTTAGAAATACTTGCATATAAAAATGAGGTACCGTGCATATAATTGGTAACGATTTGGCATGCAACACACCATTGCCGATGCAATTAATCACTATAAGCTGCAGGACTGCGGTGTTACTGGCTTCATCATAAAGCAAAAGAAGTGGCAGTTTAATCCATCTGCTTTGCCTGTGTAAGAATGAGGTAACAGTATTAAGAACCGTTAATCACTCCTAGGAAACAGTGAGAAGGACATGGACATAAATAAAACAGCTGATGGTGCTAGGTTTACATGCATCGTCGCCTCAATATGAAATCAGAGTTTGTAAATTGAACTTGATGTTATTAAGCCTAATGAGTTTATGCAGAGTGCTTTCCAAGTGCACAGTGTATCGCTATCATGATGCTGTGAATTGCCTTGTTTGATGAGAGCTGTGGGGATAAACATGGTAAATTGCAGCGAGCATATACAGCCTCCTAGATGGGTTTGCATACTATGGGAAGCTCTTTCAAATCAGCAGAAGCTTGTTCCTGAGGTAATGCAAGGTGTGACCAGGTTTAGGCCATGTTTAGAATGTGCATTGTGAGCATATATTGTTTTGCAGATTGCAGACGCCTGGCTATGAAAGAGACTTGATGAGTCAGACATATGGATGAAAGGAGGTGATCGGAACCTAATCAACGGCTTCGAGAGCCACTTCGTACCAAGGGCAAACATGTCACATTGTGCTGTCTGAATTTCAAGCAGTGCATTGCGCGTTAATAATGTATGTCACCTGTGTGTGTGCCTCAGTCACGACACTCCGAGGCAATATAATGAGAATTTAATAAATTAAGGCCTTTTGCACTGAGCAGGAAGCCAGCATAGATGTCATCTATTAGCGTCCATTTGCTAACCACCCGTGTTTTATTTAGTCTTGACTTGGCCAGGAAAACCCCATTGACCTAATATGAACCATGCACATAAATGAGCCAAACAAGACGTTAAACAATTCAAAAGCCTCCTGTAAATTACAGGAGTTAGCAGCCAGTTGGTAGAAAAGGCGCATTCAGAGATTAAAGGGGCCACGTGCGGGGCTAATTGAGTGGTCTTTTGTGTCCAGAGTGGGCCATTGTTGTTCATAATACGAGATAAATAATTCACTTATGAATGTTTGAGCTTGTTAGATCACCCTTAATTGTCCAATCAGTGCACCTGCTGGATTCGGGTTCCTGCTAGTGGCACAAAGCTGATTTAAAAAGAATGGGTTTTAGGCTGTTTTGGGAACAGTCAGAGATTGAACCCAGTCCAGCAAGAGCATAGAGTTATGAATTCTAATAGAAGAGTTAGTCGCATAGCTTTAGTTGCAATATGATTCATTAATTCAGTATCTTACATCGTTCTGTGATGTATAAATAGTAAGTATGTTACTTTGGTCAGGGTGCAAAATGCTCAGAGGTGGTTCTACAGGCCTATGTACAACCCTGTTAATTTGTCTCCAAATGAGACATGCTGATTTTCCTTTTTTATGGTGGGCTTGTGAAACATGTTAACTAGCTGAAGAGACTATAGCTGGTTTAGCTTCTTACTGAAGTCTTACTGAAAAAAATATGAAAAAAGTCTGCACATTCCCTCCTCATATGTGTTTAGCTCCGGGTTAGAGGCTTTTAAGGCAGCAGACATTGAACAGAAGAAATGCTAAAAGCCACTCAGCTAACTTGAAGTTTTATCTTGGATACCCAGTTGCTTTTAAAGGAGGCCACAACAGTGTTTGAGGTTCATGGTATGTCAGTTCCTTGTATCGAACTCCCATTATTCAACTTTCCCAAAGTAAATACAGTATTCCATTCTAGGGCAACTCCATGAACTCTTCAACTCCTGTATGGCCCGCTGGTACTTCAGTTGTGTCTTGCCCACAGCCACACCCCCCCCCCTCCAACTTTGCTTACCTGCAGCTATTCTCAAGTCACCCACAAATGCACTCCTCTGTTTCTCTCTGAGAATTGTGGAGTCTTACTTATTCTTGCTAGCATTGCCTAGCCTTGTTTCTTGTTCTTCCATGTTCCTAGATGTAGTATTTCTGTGTACTACCTCTGCCTGCCAGTTCCTGTTTCATGATTATGGAGCTCCCTGGGATAATCCTGTCTGTCTGTATTTTTGACCGTTCTGCTCGCATTGACCATGACACCTGGAAAAGTAGGCTTCGTAAAGCAGCTCAGCACATGTTGTAGCCTGCTGCCTACAGCTCCCAGACATGACGCCGGTGTAACCACAGTAAAATGTCTGGAAAACAGCGGAGAACAGAGTTCTAGTTCAGCAGAACAAAATCCAATACAATGAAAGAGCACAAAAAAGGTTGAGCTCGCAATTTGTATGCAGCAAATAAAATATTCCTAATTGATTTTATATGCCCTGTGGTTGCACACAGTGAGGAGCGTAGTGGTGTAGTGATGATGAACGCCTTCTACCTACACAGAGAGAGAGAGAGAGAACAGTGCAGAATACAGCATTGATCCCTCATTATGTGACCTGGCGCTGGTGTTACACCGAAACACTCCATTCCTGCTCGTTTTCACTAATCCTTCCTTCATCTTTCGAAAACTACCCCAGAGATAGAGACAGCGAGAAAAGAGGGGGAGAAGGAAAGAGAGATAACCAGGATGAAATACTCTCCACCATCTGCTTCGTGCAGCTAATAAAAGCAAATGTCATCTCCCTGTTAAATTATGCCTTTTAATGATTTCGATTTGAGACTGAACGGTCTCTGGCGTAGTCAGCCCTGTTTTGGCTCTCTCTTTCACTAAGCTTTACCTGTCGCTCTCTCACACTTTGAGAGATCATGCTTGGCTAACCGCAGAGTTTGGTGTATTATATTGGGTTGACCGAGCAACAGCATGCCATCTCCAACTTTCGCCTACATTTTGCATTGAAGGATGCACACTTCAGAGCTGGATGACCTACCTTTATGGTTTTGAATATCAAAGGTAGCAGTTATGTTTACAAACCCGCCAAAACCACTCTCCATGGATTTTAACCTTATGTTGCTTTCAAGTTGAAGGTTTATTCCAGTTCTCCAAGTAGGCCATCCACTGATGCCACTGATGCACTTTATATTTCTGGAAAACTTTCTAAGCTACCTGACCTACCTGATCTTAACCATGGATGCAAAATATTGCTGGAAAAAATGGACAACAGTTGTTCAGACTGTCTGACTGTATGCCTTTTAAGTTTAATATTGTATTGCAAACATGCACATGCAAAAGTTGTTCAGATATGTATCGGTATTGACTGATTTTCAGCCAAGATATGCATTCGGTGATCAGCCATTATTTCTATATAGTCCAGATATTCCTCTCGATCCAGAGAGCTGATCTAATCACATCAGCGATTTTAGGATTACAGCAGCTCAGTGCGAGGCTTCTTGGTCACAGCATGCTGCAGTTCTTGCTTAACCACTAGAATTACAGTGCTTACGCAAGGCTGGAGAAGCCCATTAGGGCCAGCGTTAGCACTCTGCTTTGTGTGCTGGCTCCTCTCCTTTAATTTGCATTTTGCATTTGTTTTTTTCTTTAACATATCTGACTAAAACCCACTTTTTTCATGAATGCGTAAAACTAGCTCTGGGTTTGTGAAATTGTCCAGATGGTTGTTTTACGAGAGAAGTTTATTGTCAGGAGTGCATAGTACTTGGTACAGTAAATAGAAGCTGACCTGGACAGATCACCCAGTAAAGAAGTTCTGTAGGGCCTCATGAATTAAGTGACGTGTACCCACTACTGATGCACACAGAGACTGCTGCATTTTCAGGGCTGTGGTGTAGAATAGCTAAGAGCCATTTCAGTGTATAGAAAAAGACCACTAACTGGTTACACACTGGGAATCCTTCACTGAACTCAGCCAGTAAAGTAAGTATCAGAACACAGCAGAGCTAACAAACTCCGCCAACCACAGTAAACAGCAGAGCTCCACAGAGCAGTTTTGCACAGGAATTCACAGGCTCTCACGGCTGGGGCCCAGAGTTCCTGAATGTTTAAAATGTGGCTGATTTGCCTGGAAAGGCTAATATACCATCCTGTCCTTGATCGGTATCGCCGATCAACCGATTGTACTGAATGATATTCCGCTTTCAGTGTCTGCCTCAGAAACACTGAAATGGCTCGTAGCTATTCTGCACTACAGCCCTGAAAATCCAGCAGTCTCTGTGCACATCAGTAGTGGATACATGCCACTTAATTCATGAGGCCCTACAGAACTTCTTTACTGGGTGAACTGTTCAGGTCAGCTTCTGTTTACCGTTCCAAGTACTATGCACTCAGCTTCCTGACAATAAAAGACAACTTCTCTCGTAAAACAACCATCTGGACAATTTCACAAACCCCTGGGAGTCCTCCTAGTGAACCATGTGGCAGAATCATTCCGGTACTGTAGTTCAGTCCACTGTAAAAAACATTTTTTGACAAGCAGGCATTCTCGATGTTTGGATAGTGATGTCTCTGAGCCCATGCAATTTTCTCATCCAGAATAGCCAGTGGAAGCGTGCCAACAGGTATTACCTGTGGAAAAGGTTTGGAAAGACCACTTTTTATTTTGCTAATAATGCACAATTAACTGCCTCTAAAACAGTGCATTCCTAAAGGGAACTAGCAAATAAGTTAGCTCCAAAATGTAGGGCATAAACCCTTAATATTTTTCACTCAGTGTTCTCCACAGCTCAGTTCTTGCCAGTTTCACCTGCTAGTTAAGTCTCCCTATCACAAACAACACATACCAATTGCTATCATTGAGACATACTTCTCCAGAAATCAGCACAATAAGTGCTAGCTTTTTCCGTACATCCCTTTTTCGTTCCCATATTGCTGTGTTTAAAGATCTACTTTTGTTGCTTTACAAAAATCAAAAACCAAATGCAAATGACTTGCAGTTCAGATGCAGATTTCTTTTGCAGAGTACCCTGGGTGTGTGAACCTAACACTGTATATTTAAAGCAAGGAACCCAAGTCAGCGTCTATGACAGAACTGATATGCCTTTTTTATAATCAAACAAACTGTCTACACCAGTTGGGGGAGCATGATCACAGCGAAAGCTTCAAATACTGCGGTTAAACCAGTTGCCTTTCATTAAAACAGAGTTAAACTAGACAAAAACGGAAGAAACCGTTTACTATCCATCTCCTGTTAACTATACATATTGTATATGTGCAAAAAGTAGATACCTGCTTCTCCAGAGTTGCTTTTGAATTCAAGGCTGATAATGGGTCTATTAGAATCTGTTTTACTTTTGCTGCAGTACAGCCTCTTCTGCACAGACCTCACACTACATTTTGGAACATTGCAGTGAGAATCCGGTGGCATTCGGTTGTGAAAGCATTGGTGAGGTCAGATACTGATACTGAACGATTAGTTATAGATCGAAAATGGGAATTTCCCCACTGCGGGACTAATAAAGGACTATCTTATCTTATCTTAAATGTCACTTAAACTTGTTTCAGAAGTATTGACCAGAGATCTAGCACACTAGACAAGTCAGTTCCACTGCTCCTCTGCCTAGTGCTTGGGGGCTTTATATCCCTCTATCTATGGTGATTAAACATGGTGTGCATGCTAAATTATAACTAAATGTTTGTGCACCATACAGTAGCTGAACTTACTCATTAAGAGGAGTGTCTGGATACTTATGTATGTATGGTGGATCCTGTTCTTAAAAATGGGTTTTCAGTGAAGATAAGACCCACTTTCTATATTTTATGGCTTTACCACAAAAGGCAGTATTCATTTAAAATGTTCAATTGCTGTTAGGACAAAGTGTTAGACTCCTGGCTACATATGGCTATGGAATTCCTTGGGCTCAAACTCATGATTTCTTGATGCTAAGGCTAGCACTTAGACTGTTGTGCCACTCAGGAGCTTCAAGCACATCTATGAATACTTTAAAATCCTCAGTATGAAAAAGTGTGACAACAAGGTCAACATATCTTTCAGGTTAGAATCTGCACTGCTGGGTCCTCAGCGGTAGCTCTACAGTGAATCAACAGTCAATCCATCCAAATTGATGGATGACATTGTAGTCTATGCTAAATATAACTCAATCACCCCACACATGAAATATTGCAAGTTCTATACCACCACTACACTGATAAGACTCATTGAAGAAGGCGCATTGTAAGATACTCTGGATGCTTTATGCGAGTAAATCTCAGCTCAGCATACCAGCTAAGTTTTATATTGACTGCTGTAGATGCTTCAACATATGGTCATTGCCCAATGTCCATGTATCTCCAAAAGAAGGCAAAAATGCTCTGAACTGACTGAATGAAAGTCAATAAAGTAATTTAGAGCATTTCTATTGGTCCATTCATCCAGAATGATTGACACAGTGTACAGAAGCAGCTACAGAATTCAAACCATGGAGAAAATGAAAAATGGAGATACATGTTTTTCATTGGACAGCAGCGATATATTAATGCCAGTATCATTCAAAGAGATCCAGCGGCCAGAGAAGGAGAATAGTCCTTTTTTTTGGTCACTGTGTACTATCACTAGCATCTTGCTTTTGTCAATGTCCCGACTTCTGAAAGTGCTCCACTTTATCTAGGCCCTGATCAGTATGAACATTTTGTGCCCGAAAATCAGGTAACTGACCAGGTGATGTGAATATGGTCAAAATTGAATATAGCTATTACTTTAAAGTTGTGTTTTTTTTTCCCTGAACACGTCAAGTGGATTGCACATCTCAAAATCATCCATATAGCATATCAAAGAAACAACCAAGCCAAGTTAAAAAGTAATGGATTCTCTTTGAAACTGATTCCATCACACGTCCGTGACTTGCTGCCCATTGTACACTGGCCGTCCACTCTCTTCTTGTGAAGCTATTTGATTTCATAAAATATATTACTTCATCAAGGATAACATTCCCGTTCAAATGCGGATATTATTTTGTAGTTTAATGTATATAAAAGAGGTGTCTTTTAATTTAGTAGTGCTGAATAGCTCTTGTGGTAACCTTATGACTGGATGAATGGCCTTGCTTCTGTTAAGTACAAAAGCCGACCACAATCTCCAATTGCAGCGTACAACAGATTAATCTATTTGACAAATGTGATGCTGCCAAATAGATTAATCTGTGTAACAGTGTTCCATGCAATAGGGATAGGTAAAAAAAATGATGTAATTGCTTTAAATTGATCTTTTTCACAAGACCTCTAAAGCTGCTCTGTGATTTCTGGCCCCAAGCCGGTAGCAGCACATTCTTTAGGTCCTGTAAGTCGCGAGGAGGAGGCGTTGAAGATCGGACTTGTTGTTTAGGTAGGTGGTACGTGTCAAATTGATGTCCCAAGGTTTCCCAGCAGAACATTGCTCAGAGCATTACACTCCCTACACCGACTTGTCTTCTTCCCACAGTGCATCTTGGTGGCATCACTTCTCACAGACCCCTGTCATAGCTGCTCGGGTCTTCACACTTGTCCGTTTCTCCTACATCCGACACATCATCCGCAAGAACCGACTGTTCAGTTGCTTTCTAACATATATCTCAGACCTTGACAATGTGCCATTGTTGCCAGATAATTAGTGGGGTTCGCTTCATCTGTGAATGGTCAGCATATTTTGGTTCCTCAATGTATAGTTGGGGCTGCAGCTCATAAAAAAGATCATCATCAGCTATAGGCAACAAATATACAGAGAAATATGTTCTCCTTCAACAACACTAGACAAGTTTTACTTCCATATCATTCAGCAGGTCTTTTTTATATATTCTTTGTCACAAGCAGAGCTTGACAGCTCGTCACAGGCTACCTCCTTAACTTCTAAAGTGTCAACAGTTTCATAAGAAGACTAGTCTGGAGCCTATTATATCAACAGTGCTAGACCTGTAGTGTTTTACTGCTCTCTGTCATTGTCATACATACAGTTACACATGAAGAATCCAAAAAGCTACAGCTGACAGTCTCATGGTTTTGAAGGTCTATTAATGTGCTAAAAAGCACTCTCTCTGAAAAAGAGATCGTAGTTGCAAATGTGGCTTTTGTGTAGAACTGTTTCTACTTCTTGAGAAGGGTTCTACGTCAAGATGTGATGATTGGTGATGTGCTAATGATGTGCTTGTCTTATTGGGACACCTTCTCTTTCATTGTTTCCTCAGACATCCAAGGTATTATAAAAGTTTATCCTGCTTCTGTTGGAGTAACTGTCTCTACTGTCCAGGAAAAGCTTTCTATTAGATTTTGGAGCATTGCTGTAAAGATTTGATTGTTTTCAGTAACAATGATCCCCAACTCATCCCAGTAGAATTGGATGGAGCACCATCCACAGTTCCACCGCTCCACAGCTCCACAGCTCAAAGCTGAGCAGCTTTATGCCCCTTTAGCCCAAATCTGATTCATTTGCAGGGGTGTCCACAAACATTTGGACATATAGTGTATGTAAGAAATATCATATCACATCAGAACATTTGTAAAAAACA
This sequence comes from Salminus brasiliensis, assembly GCF_030463535.1. Lineage (NCBI taxonomy): Eukaryota > Metazoa > Chordata > Actinopteri > Characiformes > Bryconidae > Salminus > Salminus brasiliensis. Next base: position 23,140,269 of record NC_132893.1, on the reverse strand, counting down.
AAAAATGAACGTGGGGTTAAAATAATTTAGAACACATTTTACACTATGTTCAAAACTAAGATGAAATACTGGTTCTTATCATATTTCACAAATGAATGTATTCATTGTGTCAAGTTTACTATTTACAGATGAAAATTAAGAGTGGATGGAAAATCTTTGTCAGTGCTCTCTTTTTCCAAAAAATACCTTGCAAGTAACACAATTCCATGCATTCTTAGGCTAGATTAATTAAATGAAAGGCAGCTGCCTCAATGCCTTGCTGCCCATTGCTGTCTCATACACTAATACCTTAGAAGACAGCATTGGGATAAAGGTACCTACAAAAGAATCACATTTGAGATGCACTTTGAAGGCAGCAAAAGGTCATGACGTTGCCAGGATACCGATAACTCCTGTCAGCTGGTGGCATAACTAATAGACCATTATCACACTTCCGCGTTCATTAACGCAGAAGAGTTAATAGTGGTTAAATGGCTTCCGGCCGTGTTGTAATCAATGAACAGTTTTTTGTGACATCACAAACAGCAAAGAATTTAAAACAAGCTTACTTCCCTTTTAACGCAGCGAATGGAAGATTTCTGAAGCAGAGTTTTCATATGGCATAACGCTCTAATGACGTGAGGGAAATGTGGTTTTCCATGATATGAGCCCTTTAAAACTATTTCTGCCTAAACCTTGAAAGTAATTCTGATAAACTAGCGCTGTAATTGGTAAATAATTGGTTTTGCACCAAACCTGCTGCTGAAGTATGAACTTCCCAGGACGTTCCCTTTCATGGCTATTTCTCGCAGGGTCCAGATTTCAAATGCAAAATGGATTTTGGGTTTGAAATTTTGTACTCCCCACCCTTGATGTGCACCCTGGGAAACCACACTGTTCTGCACAAACAGTCTCTCGCACAGAAGATGGATGTGTGTGAAGAGTGTATGCAGGCCTCTACATGCTGTGCTGCAGGAACATGCACCTGTGGGGGGCTAGGGGGGTGGTTGGGCGTTCCTTGCCAACGGGTTGCCCATGGTGGCCCCCACAGCTTTTGTATGTCTGTTTCATCTCACAAATACATCAGCCAGGCAGTGTGTGCGTGACTGGTGCCATCACCTCCCATCCGTCAAGGCCTGTCACAGGTCCATCAAACCCTGGAGATGAGCCCTCAGCTCAGGGATCCCATTAATCCCAGCATCCAGCCAGGCTGCACCTTGTACTGGCATGGAGGAGATAATAAAATCATATTGGCAAATCAGAGAAGCTCTCCCAAGCTGCCGCAGTACTAAAGCCATATTGACTGACTTTATTTTTTCTTTGCAATCCTTTTGGGCTTCAGTCTTGAATGAAATATGTGCACTTCTCGCTTTTCATCTTCATCCTCGCCTCCTTCTCCAGTCACTCCATGTGTAGGATTCCCTCACGGTAAAGTGTTGGAATAGTACTTCTCAGCCCCTTCTGGCGGTATTGACTCTGTACATTTCTAATGTGACTGGATTTGGAACTGATATAGCCAGTGTTTCTTGAGTCAGACGATCGAAACAACAGACGTCCTCGGAATATGTAGTCGATACATTAACCGTGGTGTTTATCAGTCGAACGTGTGGAATGGAGGTCCAGCCTGCAGCAAGAGAGCTTGTTGCTAGATGTCCATACAACATGCAAGCAGAATTTCATAACTGCCGTGGATCCTGCAGTGGATGACTATAGGCTGTATACAGAATACTCCTGACAGAAAGGAACAGGTATCACGTTATACCAGCCCTTGTTGTTTTTTTTTTCTTCAGCAAAAATGCTGTTATTCAGTGGAACATCTTATACAAAAACGATCAAGGAGGCACCGAGTTGAATTGAGGATGCTGGACTGCACTTGGGTATCCTCTAAGAGCGTCTATGTCTACCCTCTTAGAGCAGGCAAAAAAGAGGCTCTTTCCAGGGATGTTGACACGAATGAATATTCCACCCACCCTCCCACCAGCTGTCCTCCTCCGCTGCCCACGGTGATGGGATTATAGGCCGCCGCTGCTCCTTTTCGGTCCCTTGGCCCCTCCGGGAGCAGAGTGGGGCGCGCCTCCATTCAGAGTTCGCCGCACGCCGTTTTGAGGAGGGACAGGAGATGAACGGTGTTGTCGCGTCTTCCGAAATGGCATTGCTGCCTCCTCTTAATCCCTCAAATGGACCCGCGAGCAGTCGATTTGCAGCCGGCTGACCGTGAAGACCAGTAATGATGGCTTATTGACCTGTTTACCGTTTGGGCGACAGAGCCGGCAGCAAACGCAAGAGTTCCTATTTCTCACATGTCAGGAGCATAATGTCAGCCCTCCCAACCCTGTTAAACACTTACGTAAATTCCAGTCGCGGGTGATGACTTCAGACCTATAAAGCCAGGGCAACCATCACATTAGAGCCAGTCTCCCATGCGATATCCTCACATCTTCTGACCATTAATGACCCACGATTAATGGGTAACATATGGATTTAATCTCTGAGGTTATTTAGCTACAAACGTTACATTTTTATCTGATTTTTTTGTAGGACGATCAAATCCATACTATTGAATAAGGGTGTAACGGTACACAAAAGTCATGGTTCAGTTCGCACCATTGGACGCTGCGGTTCAGTATGAGGATGGTGCAACAGAGAGGGGGTAGAAAAACATAAAACTAAACCAGGTTTCTTTTCATTTAATTTGAACAGATAGTTGTGCAAGTTACAGCTTATTACAACTAGTGTTGTATAATGCCCCCCCCCGAGTTAGTTACAGCCTGTAATGTGTTAATTAAGCAGTGAAGTAAAAACATTAGCAGGTTTAATGTGTTTCCACACAGACACACACACACACACACACGCACACACAAAATGAGTTAATGATGTTAAAAGCCAGAATATCAAATTACCTGTTTATTTTCAGCCAATTCAAATCCAAAGGTGAGAACAGTAAGAGGTAAAGAATAAAGAGAGATAAAAACAAGCGCCTGAGTCACTCTCACTACACGCAACAGCAACAGCTAGAGAGCAGGTAGAGAGAGACTACATAACTACAGTTACCATAGCAATACTCCTAAAGTACCACAGTCCCCACAATACTATGCAAATTTTGTGGTTTACAGCATGAAGTTGGCAGGTGGCACACACGCTTGTGAAATTACTGTATTTACCCTAATAGCTCGTACCATGTATTTTCCATGCGGTAGCATGCACTGAACCATGACCCTGGTACCCGAGTTACATGTATTGATACACACCTACTATTGAAATATTCATGTGCTATTATGCATAATTAAGGTACCCAGAGGTAAACAGGCAAAAGTCAAACTTGAAACAGAGCACCAAAGTTTAATACTGTACTCTTTTCCGAAGGTCCCTTGTTTACTGTCAGGGATTCACTGTCAGTGATCTGAACAAAGCATCTATGTGCATCCTATCAGAGTAAAGTTGGTGGGGTTGGGCAGGGGGGCTTATGTTATTTGAGCAAGGATGCATGAATGATTGGCCATTTTATGTGTCAGTTCTAAGGATTGTGATTTAAAAAAAAAAAAGAAATAGGTAAAATTTACGGCAGGCATTGAATTGAATCTTTCCAATTGAATCTTCACTTCAGATTTCAACATTGTATTGAACATAAATGTACCATATGAGAATGTAGTGCCCAAAGCATGTATATTCGTATGATGCACATATTAACGTTAGCACCTTCCCATTAACACAAGGCATTTAATTGCAAAAACATACCATATTGTACTGAACAGAATGTTGAATTACTGTGTTTTGTTAAGCCCCTCTTTTTCTACCATGGCTAATTTGAATGACCTCATCTGGCAACCCGAGAAATAGCCCTTGCAATAGCTTTTTAGTAAAACAATGGCATCTAGCAAAGTAAACTCTGTCAACTTTTGCTGGAAGTGCCTTTTTGTGTTAGTTGTGGACTGTCCTGTACTGACTGTGAGCAATCATGTGTCTGTGTCCCTTAAAAGCTGCTTCCCAATGTTGCATTTCACAATGCTTTGCTAAGAAGCCATTCAATTAAAAGACATAAAGCTGTTACTTATCTGCTAACGGAATTACAGAAATTGTGCACAAGCATGCCGTGACATCTGTTAGACGAATTTAGATCCATTTGGAACAATTTACCAATTACTGCAGGGAGTTGGAGGGGGGAGCTTGGGTAACTTTGTGATTAATCATTTTCCCAATAAGCCTCAGGCCATTCCTTGTTTGTCTAAGGGTGGTCCTTCTCAATTTTGTCCAAGATCCCCCCACCCTACCTCTACCCTATTCTCGATTTTATCTCACTCTATTTATTCAGCCCAGTGAGTCTTAGTCTGAGCTGAAGTAGACTCAGGTCATCTCACTGTTGTCTCTTATCATTGTCTGGGAGAAGGAGCAGTGAATGCGGTTTGAACAGCACTGCGGCACTGCCTAGAGCCTTCTGGGTTACATACAGAGTCATGTGGGGATGTGTGTGTGTGTGTGTGTGTGTGTGTTTGTATATCTGGGTGTGCATGAATCCCCTGTGGGATTACTGGTCACATTTTCTGTTGGCAGAGGCTCTTTGTAGTCGTCTTCAGCGTGCTCTTCCCTTCAAGCCCTTTTCAAATCAGAATTCCTTCCTCCTGCTGGAAGCTCATAAAAAGGAGCAGTTTATATACCACACACACACATCAGCAGCGTTTTGCCCCCGAGAGCTGGTGAAGTGGGCTGGCCAGGAAGCTATTTCCTCGACCCATTTTTCTTATTTTTTTCTCTGTTTTTCTTTTTAGACTGTGAGTGGGGGTCAAAGACAGTCCAATGAAATGTACAGCTTCCATACGTTCCACGTCTGGATTTGACAGGAACGTCTGGATTTAGTGGCTAGCTTTGAGGCAGTTGAAGCTTAGGAAAGAGCGGGGAGCAAATTGGCCGATTGGTAATGACTCAGTCACCCTGAGGCTAGAATAAATCTACGCGAGCGGGTAGGCAGAGCCGTGCACGACACACACTTACCACAGAGACCCACATTAGAGGAAAGTCTTATCCTTGGATAACACAGGATAACTTCATTTCTGAGAAACAAGAGCACATCTATAATTTCTCCACTACCGAGAAGCGTTGTGTGTTTGTACTTTGGAGGAAGGATGTTCGTCTGGAATAACGGAGTAATGGCTCTGTAAAATCATATTCTTGCTGTAATGTACTGTGTTTTAACGGTGATGGAAAACACCCTGGAAGTGGCAGTGGGAATGGGGAGAGATGAGTGTAAAGTCAGTCAAATCTTTTTGTACTCATTCACTGTGGTGCTGGATGTCTTGCTGTATCTGGTGTGTCAGGTTTCTGTGGTGTTCTATTAACAAACTGTTTAAAGCTGTTTACCAGAACATGCGCTGGAAATTGAATCCCTGCCCCAGTTTGGAGCAGAGTGTGTATAATTGGGTGATTCGCTTGAATAAGATAACGGACAAGTATGTTAATTGCAGTCTCTCCTCCCTTCAGCAGGGCTGTTCCAGAGTCCTCAGCAGTCCCTCAGGAGTGCGGTAAAAGCCCGGGCAATACACTTATCACCCAATTTCAATCAAGGGCACTCACAACTCAGCCCATGCCCTCCAGCTATGCTTAAGATACCTGGTCACCTTGGCAAAGTTCTGCAATACTAATTTGGACCACTGCTGATTTGGATCAAAGGAGCTTCCAGGGTGGCAAAGAAACTGCACTAGAGTCAATTTTGAACGTCGTCGGAGCAGCAGGCGGACGAGCCGTCAGTGCATTAGCCTGGCTGAGCGTTTTGCACCGCTTCTGCTCTGAACTCTGCAGGTCTCCAGGCCTGAGGGTGCTAGTGCAGAAGGGCTCTAATGGCCATTGATTAAGCACTTTGAGACTGAGTGGTCTCGCCATCACTCGCACTCCGTCAGAAGTCACTAACATTCGCTTGCCTTTCAAGCCTCACTGTCGGAGTGCATGCCGTCATCTACAGCTTGACCATTTACATAGCAGTACCTCTGTTACATATCTGCACACACATATACACACAATATATGGACAAAAGTATTGGGACACCTGCTAATTCAATGTTGTTGTTTTTTTTTTATAAGTTTATCCTGCTTTTGTTGCTTTTTGTTGTTTTGTAGGCTTTCTACCCGATTTTGGAGCATTGCTGTGAGGATTTAATTGCATTCAGCAACAAGAGCATTAGTGATACCAGAATGTTGGATGATCACCACACATCATAACCAACTCACCAACTCATAACCAACGCACCATCATTCCACAATCCCACTGTTTCTTATCCCTCTAGCCCACGCCTGGCATGAGAACCAGTAGGTTAATGTTTATGGGACTAAACAAGCCTTGTGTGTGTGTGTGTGTGTGTGTGTGTGTGTGCATTTGCACATAGGTGTAAGACGTGGGTGCAACTCAAAGTAGCTGAATGCATTTATTACAATGGGTGTCCACAAAAAAAGTGTGGTCTCTGTCTTTATGTGTCCAAATATTTGTGGACACACAGACAGAGACCACACTTTTTCATCTCCCCAGAAAACAGCCATTAAATACAGCTTATTTATGTTAAATTATTGGCCAGAACATCTGTTCTTCTCAGGAGACTCACTTTCAAGTGGGTGATTTTCCTAAAGTCTTAAAAGTTGGAGCACTTTCTGTTTCTCACCATCCAAATAATCCCAAACACATTCAGTGATGTTGGGGTTTATCAGGTCATGTATGGTTATTAATAGTTTAATAATGTATAAATTTGTGTTTTATGTGCATCAGCTTTGGGGGGGGGGGGGTTCTCTCTAATTTTACTTGGACATTCTCCTTTCTTATGTAAGAGGAGCATGTCTTTGGAGGTATTGGCTAAAAAGTAACTTTATGTCTAGCTAGTTGGTTTGACTGGAAAGGAAATAATGAAGGCTTGTCTCACAGGCTTTTGCACAGTACAGTTCAGACGTGTACAGTTCTGAAGCTGTTAGCAGCAGCACTGTGTACCTTTGCATTCAGAGTGTCAGAATACATGTGTCAATCATTACAAGGCCAGTAATTAGCACTGCTCAGCTGCACTATTTAAATGTAATTACATGATCAGGTGCCATGATTCATTTGACTCAAGTGAGAGGTAGTTCAGTGGCTAGAGTGCTGATTGATCACAGGGTTGTGGGCTCGATACCTGTGTCTGCTGAGCTGCCACTGTTGGGCCCTTGAGCAAGGCCCTTGACCTACTTAAGGGATGCTGTAGCACGGCTAAACCCAAGTTTTTTTCTTTGGTTGTTATTGGGGCGGCCATGGCCTAAAGGTTAGAAAAGCTGCCTTGGGACCAGAGGGTCAATGGTTCAATAGCTGAAGTGCCTCTCAATAGAGGGTTGGGGGACAATTAACCCTTAATCAGCCAACATTTGATTTACACACCAACAGATTTGATCAGCTAGCCTGCGTTTTCTGCTTTTTTTTTGATGAACAATTATCTAAACGAAACATGGCAAAAATGTAATGTACCCTATGTCTAAGACTGTGCCCTACACCAGTAACTTTTCTTCAAATCCAAATCATAATAAAATATCTCCTCTTTTTTCTTGCAGACACGAAAGTGGCATCGATTGAAAGTTTAGAATCCATGCTTGCAACGGAGTTTCACATACTTTTGTTATCGCCAGCAATAACCTAGACATCTAAGAACTGGGATGTGAGGATGTCATTGATTGAAGTGTGAATCTGAGAGGAGCACAGGAGCAGTGTGTGAGTGAATGGCAGGTGGAGTACTTGGCGAAGGAGACAGTACTCCTGCCCAGAGATTAAGACTCCACTGCAGTGCTAGTGTACGTGGCACGGGGCCAGTTAGGTGTAAGAAGCAGTGTAAAGGAGAGACGTCTGCTTTAAGACTGCTCCTCCATTGTGCCTGTTCAGCTGAAACTCAGCACGACTTCTACGGTTCAGCCAATTACACTCACTGAGCATGATGGTAAATTCGCTTTTAGAGAATACTACATACACACACATACCCACACACACATACCCACACACTGGCTGTTAGAATGCTTGTTTTGGGGGAAAGTGTAACTGCTCTTAGAGCAATTAGAGCACATTTGCCTACTATTACAAAGATGCCTTAGAAAAATACTAGAATGTATAAGGTTGCAGGGAGCTGTATTACGCTATGTATGACCTGCTCAGAATTCTGGCTTAAGAATACATCGACAGAGCTAGTTGATAAATAGGGGACTAAAAAAGAAGGGATCACTCTGAATAAACAGATTCTAAATACACTATATGGACAAAATGCTTTCAACTCTATACTAATAGACAGGGGAGGCCTAAGGTTTTACAACTGTCCCACAAACTCATGCTGTAAGAATAAAGCAAGAATAAGTAAGAATAAAGCACATTTTACTGGATTTGAATAAGATGCATTCGAATGCATCTGCAGCAACAGGGCAAACAGGGTTTTCCAGATAAACTACACAGCCGCCAACAGATTAGTCTTTGTCTCTAGACGACATCTTTGCATATGCATGCCTAAAGAGGACAACACCAAAGGGGCCTGTGCAAAACTTTGAGACTTAGTAACACCCCATTTTACAGAAATTATTGGAATTTTTGTTAGTGGGGGACCTGCTCATTCATTGTTTTTTAGGAAATAATGGGTATTAAAAAAAGAGTTTATCCAGCTTTTGTTGGAGTAACTGTCCCCACTCTTTAGGGAAGAAGACTTTCTACTAGATTGTGGAGCATCGTCGCGAGGATTTGATTGCATTCAGTAACAAGAGCGTTAGTCAGGATGTTGGACAATCAGAATATGGCGCATAACTTGGCTGTTTGGTGGTGGTTGATTTTAAAATATATTACACCATACTTATATTTGAAATCTAAATAAAATAATGATACATGTTTAGACCAGTAGCTTCCATTTTTGCAGTGTTTTGGTCACACTTGTTCTCTGGATGCTACTCTTAGATCTGTCAAAATACAAGCCTTTCCAACATATTTATTATTTATTTGTTATTATTTATTTGTTATCTTTTACACATCAAGTCTATACATAAAGCTTTACTTAAAAGTGCTGTGGAATACCCTGGAATTCTGCATTAATTACAAAAAAATGCAGACTGATTGTTATCTAAGTCACAATTTTAGATATACACAATCTAGCTAAACTAAAGTCACACAAACAAGTATACTGCCAGTGCTTTCTAATAAGCACATTATGCAAACATCCACAATTCAGGCTAGAAGAAAGTAAGTGAAGCCTTTGGAATTACCTGGATTTCTGCATTGATTGCAAATAAAATGTGGTCTGATCATTATCTAAGTCACAATTATAGATAAACACAATCTAACTAAGCGCACACAGACTGTTCATTTCTTTTATTGAGCACAGTGCAGGCTAGAAAAAGTAAGTTAGTGCATCTTTGTGTTAATGACTGAATGTAAGTCATATGGATTTCAATTAAGGAGATTACATTGGAAGTGTAGGTTTCACAAGTGCTTTGTCCATTAAATAAAGGCACACAAACCCTGGTCACTGGCATATCTGTTAACAAAGATTGGTTAGTGTGTTAGAAATTCAGCATACAGGAGTCAAATTCAGGAGTTAGGAGACTGGATCTTTAGCACTGGAGTTTTTTCATGTGCAGCCAGAAAATCATTCACAGGCACAGCTTAGTTGATCACGGTCAGTCTAGTCCAGTCTGATTAAGTCCAGTCCAATCGAGTCCAAAGAATGCATAGACTGTCAGGGTTTAAGTACGCTTAGGTGAGGGTGAGGAGGAGTTTAAGGAGGGGTTGGTGGGGGGATGAAGGTGAGGGTACCTGGTGTATCAACATTGGTGGTGGGGGGGGGTGTTTGTATCAACTTATGGTTAAGACTTCAAAGGATCATACAAACAATTGGGGAAGACGTAGTAGTCTCTGAAAAAGTGGGAGACCGTCAACACTTTTCAGGGGGGTGATGGTATCACCATACAGTTGGCAGGCAAATGGTCAGAGAAAGCTTTTCAGGTCTACAGACGAAGCATAATCTCCATAGAAACAAATGAGTAAGATGACTAGTTGTTAAGATTGTATCTGGCTAAGACAATAAGAAAGTGATGTTAGAAAGGGGCTTTGATGCAAACAGCATTCAGAAGGCATATCACAGAGATGCTTAAAGCTGAAAAACCTTATAGACATCCTAAAGATGTCTAAAGATGATCCTAAAAACAAACCCCTGAGCAGTATGGTTTTGTTTGCGTCCTGCCTTTGAGCCATACAATCCGATGCTTGCTCACCTAGTGTGCTTTAAACAGGCCTCTAAACAGCACTTACTGGACAAAATCCTGTCAATTTGTTTCCCATTTATTAAATTATGAAATTTTTAATGAAATATCCAAATCTTGAGGCACTCTGCATGCTGCACCCTGATGAGGACTCTCCAATTTGTGACGGTTCGTGAGAAGAGTGTCAGTGAGTTTCGGAAGGCTCTCTGGCTGGAACCGAGGGATAATTGTGCTGCTGAGAACGGGATGCTTGTGAAATGTTCAGTGTGGCTGCAGCTTAAGTGGCTTGTACAGTATTTCCTGTAATGCACTTAAAGAGATTCACTTTGATCGTATCAGAATGTCTTCATCTGTGATGCACACTGGTGTGTGTGTAAGAGAGAAAACGGGAGAGAGAGAGAGAGAGAGAGAGAGAGAGAGAGAGAAAGACTAAAAAAACGAACAGCTGTTACCGTCATAAGGTGGATAAGATGAAAACCCCTGACTAACGAGACCTGTGGACTTGATCCAAGAGAAATCAATTCTTTATGTGGAATATTTTTAGAAATGATTAATTCTGTCACTCCGAGAAAGAGAGAGAGAGAGAGAGAAAGAGAGTGAGACAGACAGAGAGCGAGACCACAGGCATGCCGTCAGATTTATAGTGCACTTCCTCAGCATCAGGCCTATAGCAGCCCACGGCTGATGTATAATTTAACTGCGCTGTTCTTCACCTTGAATTGACTTTGTTTTTGCGGGTTTATTGTTCCAGAATTGCCCCGGCCTGCATTTTTTTTTAATTGAACATCATCTGACCTTGGTCACCCCTCTCTCACTCCAAGAGGCAGCAAGCCAAGAGAAAGACATGAAATAGGTCAAGGTTGTGGGAAGTGGTTCACTTTTAGAATATTGCAAGTGCAGATCTTTCATTTCCTACCTCAGTTTTCTTCCCCCACCTCACCAGAGATGCAGAGGAGAGCGGGTGGATCATTACTTTAAAGATTATTAGTTATGCTTGGAGAAAAGTACCTCAAAACAGAAAGACATTTCTTATTGGTTTGCTTTCTATAGACGTCTGACCTTTTTATAGATTGTACTTTTTTCAGAGGCAGGTCCAGTTCAGGACCTTTACCTTTCTGAGATGCTCTTAAACATTACTTAAAACCATCTGGAATAGAAACTTACAAACGCAATTTATATGTTAGTTTTAATTTAAAATTTAAAAAACTTTGTCTGTATTGATCATATCTGAATATGACGCTTCTAAAGGTGTAACAAGTCAGGAAAATCTGCACTCACGTAACATGATTCGTAGAATGTTCAACATTATGAAAGTCCAAATTGTATATAATAATAATAATAATAATAATAATAGTAATAATAGTAATAATAATAATAATAGTAATGCAGGAGCCACAAGCTAATGGAGTGTGGTCTTCCTCCCTGTTTTGGGTTTTAAGGTTTAGAGAACTTCATGCTGCCCTTTTATTGCTCAAATGTAGATCTCCGATGTCTCAGGAGGCTTTGTTGTGATCTCACTCACATTTCATTTAGAGATCAACTTTGGCAGAGATTAGGGGAAATAGCATTCGACCAAAAGCAGACGTGAGTTTTCTTCCTTGTGTTGATTTAATCCTTTTCAAGACTCTTTTTTTCAAGACTATTTTATTCTTTTAGAATGAACAGAAAGTCAGTAAAGCAATGAAAAAGCTGTATAATCATTCAGAAGTTAAATTCAAGGCCTAAAGCTTTTTACCCTAATTAAACACGTTTAAGCTGTCCAATCAGCTAATCAGCTTAGCTTTACCTTTTCTTCTACAACCTTTTATTTCTTGTACAGAAATAAATCATTTTCATAATTAAAAAAAATACATATGAATTGTGATCCTCTATTATATGTATATAATATATGATGTTTTTTTCTCATAATGTGTGCAAAATGAGAGAGCTTCAGTTTTGTTATCTGGTATTCTAGGGAGGATGATTTATTTGATCAAGGATCAAGGAAACTGCAAAATTGCTGGTTCATAATAATAGGTGAATTCATATATGTGTTAGAGGTTCAGCCGCTGAGATGAATAAAACAGAATATTTCACAACATTCTAACTGAAAAGGCTCTTAGTCCTGATTGAGAACTGGGTAAGTTCATAATGTCTTCAGTAAATGAGTATTCACGTTTGAGCAGCAGGAGACTTACGCTAAAGTCTTCTTTTTCTTTACATCTGATCTCACTGTTGTTGTCGAGGAGAAACTACAGAGATATTAAGGATATCAGTGTTACAGTGAGCACTTTATTTACTCCAGTCTCCAGAATCTCCACACATTTTGACAAATTTCTGCATTTTCCCCAAGTGACATCATCATTAAGTCCTAAACAAACTAACTCAGAGTGATTTGCCGTGAAATTCCCCATTCTAGAGTGACTTTCTGTGCCGGAATTCGTTACAGTGGTTGTGATAGAAAGCAGACATCTGAAGCCTTTTTTTTCGCAAGGCGGTATTAACCCTGTGTGCGAATACACTGCTTGGTGACTTATACATTGTTTGACCTGAGATATTTTACAAATACATTTCTTATGGAGAGTTGCAGGTCATAGTATGGCAAAATACTGACATTTATGTGTATATTTGTTTTTCATTTATTACACCATAAACAGTGATTTGTCATTTTTTTCTTTTGTTTTTTTTTTATTTTGAATGAAAACAAATACAGTAACAAGCATCAAATCATTCAAGTCATTTATTTACTGCTTATTACCACATGAAGTTTTGTTTTTTTTTTTAAAGGAAAAACACAGGGCTATGATTAGTAGTAGTCGTTTTTTAGTTTGTTATTATTGTTTTTTAATTATATATATATGAAATTTTTGATTGATTTATTTATTTAATTTTTTCCCAGAACATCAGTTTTACCATCATCGACATTACATATAAACACGTAGAAGACTCATGTTTGTTCACCAGTCAATTTGGCTAATGATAAAAATCTCTATTTGTTGCATTGTAGACCTTGTGGCCCCTGTTTCCTGTCAACACCACTGCAATCAGCATCAGTACATTTCTCTACAATTCAATTTTTCAATTCAATTTAAATTCAGTTTTATTTACATAGGCTTTTTACAACAGCTTTACAGAGATCCGGGTCTGAGCCTCTTTTGAGCAAGCTAGTGGCAACAGTGGCAATGGAAAACTCCCTCAGGTTGAGAGGAAGAAACCTTGAGAGGAACCAAGACTCAAAAGGGGAACCCATCCTCCTCAGGTCGAGCTCCTCAGCAGTGAACCTCTACAGTGAACCATTTCACCGATCCATTCGGAATGTTTAAAAATTGCTCCTTTTAGTTCAAATGTCCATTTTTATCTTTCCCCTACAAAGACACCTTTTCAGAAGTACAAGGTCTTCTCATGACAGCGAAGATAAGCAACGTAATATGGTCTTCCTTTAATGCTGCTGTTTGGTGCAGAGGAATTTCTAGAGAAGCAGCAGCAGCAGCACCACATATTGAGCATCAGCCGGTGTACGGCTCTGTTCCGTTTATTTTTGGACATCAGGGGGAAAGTAGATCATGCGTGAGCGTGGCACATAGCAGGATATTTTATGCACAGTGGTTGGATATTTATATTCCCGATTGAAATGGTTCTCCTGGAGAGCAGGGTGAAAAGAATCCGCGGCTCCTTCCAAGCACTTCCTCGCGTCCTCGCTCGAGCAGGAAACTTTTTGGCCGTGCCCTTTCGAGTGGCAAAATTGCATAATTGCTTGCCTGAGGAGGTCGTAATGGTGTAACACATTGTAAAGTTGTCACTTGTCATGATGTGTTTCCTTTCTAAAAGGCTTCGCTCTTTGATGTGAGTTGAGACACTTATGTGTGTTCGGAGAGAATGGCTGCCCCGGCGTTCAATAGCAGAGCTGACAGAGTTGAGTGCCAGTTGCACATGCAATGCAAATGGGAGTACTGCAGAGCCTGCCTTTCTCAGTCTCTCTCTCTCTCTCTCTCTCTCTCTCTCTCTCTGTGCCTCTCTCTATATATCTGTCTCTGTCCTTCTCTCTCGCTCTCTCTCACTCTCCTTGCTCTCCTCAGTCCCTCTGTATCAGTTCTCAGCAGATGCAGCTGTATACGCTAAGGCTTGTCTGCGTCTGCCAGCAGTGTGGTCCCCCTATCCGGCATGTTGGTCTGACATCAGAGAGGGGGCCATCACTGCAGGCTGCAGCTTTGTATGTAGGCCATTCAGCGCCTTTACACATGGCAGATGACATCACAAAATCCAGCCATACAGAATTGACCCCGCAGGCTCACCATGGGATAAATAATTAAATAATGAGTAACACAGGTGTTTTTATCTTATTTATTTACCCAATAAGTCAAAGCAACCACATAGCAACACCAAATCAACCTCCTGGAAAACTATCGCAACACCACAGCAATCACATGTGATCACCAAAGCAACATCACCATAGCAACTACCTAGAAAACACCAATGCAAACATTTGGGATACCATAGGAACCACTTAGCCATATCATAACAACCACCTAGCAATCACATAGCAACACCATAATGACTACCCAGCAACCAGTTTGGATACCATGGCCACCACATAACAACACCATAGAAACCACCTAGCAACAACTTTGCAACACCATAGCAACTGTCTGGAATAGTACCAGCTACTTAGCAACATCATAGCAATCACTCTGAAACACTGCAGTATCCACCTAGCAACACCATAGCAACCACCTAGAATACTGTCGCAACCAATTAGCAACATCAAAACAACCACTATAGCAACCACCTGGGATACTATAGCAACAATCTAGAAACACCATAACAACCACCTAGCAACTCCATAGCAACCACCTAGAATACTGTTGCAACCAATTAGCAACATCAAAGCAACCACTATAGCAACCACCTGGGATACTATAGCAACAATCTAGAAACACCATAACAACCACCTAGCAACACTAAAGCACCCATTCTGTGTTTCCTTTAGGAAAGTCACTTTAGTTTCTTTTCTTTTTTTTCTCTAAACAACAATTAAAATCAAATTAGTTCTGAATTGATTGCTCTATTTCTTCCAACACAGAATTCAGTGAGCAGTTGATCAGCCATCCACTAACAGCCTCAACAGAAGAATTATCAGAGCATGTCAAAGCGATCAGTAACTTACTTTTAATGACACTCGTAAACATATAACTGATGCAGAGGGTTCTTTGGGTGATGCCTTAGAAGAACCAATTTTGATTCCATAAATGCGTGTTTTTACAGTTTAAAGAAGTGAAGGTAATATTTATCAGTTTAAGGTTCTTCACATTTACATGTCTTTTACAAATATAGATTTTTATGGAACCAAGAGTGGTTCTTCTATGGCGCCCTCAGAGAATCCTTTGTAGCACCTTTAGTTTGAAGACTGTGTTACAACAGCCTATATATCCAAGTGCGCATACATTTTCACAAACCCTTGAAATGTATTCTGGCATAAATGACTAACCAAGAAACAGATTATAAATAAACAAAACAACAAAGCTATTTTGGCAGACAAGCCAAGGCTTTATTGAGTGTTCAAACAATAATCCCATGTTGTTGATATAAGCAGCAGTTAACTCCATCCTCAGAATTACTCAGGCTTTCACTCACCATCTGTTTCACAACGGCAAAAATTAGGCCCTCTTTTGACAAACCCATCCCACGACCCCCCAAAATGACTCTATATGTCACTTAATGAGCTACAAGGACAAATCTTACCGGCACACACATTCTCTCTTACACATACACACACATCTGTTTACTCTATCAGCTAGCATTTTCTTTAAGCATTTTAAACCCCCATTTTAATACAGTTGACAAGGACACACAGTGTCAGTAATGCAAAGTATCAAAAGCTATGTAAGCACTAACAGCGCCACCTTTGTATGTGAGTGAGTTGCAAGCCAGGCCTATCGTTGTATCTAAACATGGGTAAAATAGACGTTATTGTGAAACTACCAGCAAAAAGTATTTCTCTAGTAAAACTATTAGCAATACTGTATATTGATAATATTAAGGTTGCTAAACCAGATGCTGTTTGACATTGCCTTGGCTTAATGACTGAGTACTCTGGTACTGCGGCCATGTATAGAAACATGGCCATCAATATGGCACCAGAGCTGCACCATAATACAATTTCAAGTTCTTGTTTGCCTCAAGAGATTTACACTGGACAAATTATTAAGGAAGATATTAGTCATATTGATATCAGCAGACAATTGCTTTAAAAATCTGCATCGGCCAAGCGTTTCATTTTTAACCAATGACCTATTTTTACACCTTTTTTTTTTACTTTCAGAATGGGCTTGAGCAGATATCGGACATCGGCCCACAGTCCACATTTCGGTGCTTCCCTCCTTTTTTCCAATATACAGCTCAGATATTAGATAGACATTTTTACCTTAAAATAGCTGCTTCAAAATCATGTTGATGCTCCCCTGACTTAAAAGAGTAAAAGGGTTGCTACTCCGGGCTTGGCACGCTGATAGGTACACTATGTAACTTGGTGTATGGTGAAGTGGGCAGGACAACGCTTGTGAGAACTGTGTAATGCTGGAAAGTCCTGTAATATTACTCAACCACCTCGGTCCACATGCTTCTTTCACTTTCAGCGATGGTTCTGTATCTCTCAGCTTGTCCAGAAATGCATATCTTTTAGGGGTGGTTTAAAGCATGAATTACACTCAACATGCCCTACTGGAATACCTGATCAAGTATGCAGATCAAGAGTTCCGATGTCCATGTATTTGAATAAACATGCTCGTCTCTGCTGTAGAGCAGATGTAAAATAGTAGTAGAAGACTTAAGTAGATGGAACCTCATTCCATTAAGAGTGCTTTTGAAATCAGGCTTAAAATGGACAATGTTTGCTTTTTCATCAGCCTGCCAAATCCCCATCAATAAAGACGATGGCCCAAAGCAACAGAGTCGCTTTCAGTAACGGTGTGAGTAAGGGTGTGTGTATGTGTGTATGTGTAATAGTCCAGACAGCAAGCACATCTTTTCTCCCTTGCATTACGAGCATCATTACAGGCCTCTCCAACAGCACGGCAGACAGCACCTCGGCCTGCAAGGGAGCGAGGTCTGCCTAAGCTGGAGCAAATGCCAGCCTGTAAAGTGGGGTGCTTTCACCAGCTCCGCTTCAGCTTCTCTTTGAGAGGTTGCCCTTTCTCTCCTCCTTTTAGTTCAGAAATGAAAGGCTCGAAATGCCCCCACACATCCCCTCGCCATACCGCAAAGGAGAGGGGGCTCTGAGAAAAAATAACACGTCTGTCCTGCGAGCGATTGTCAGAGAATAACATGCTGGCCGCAAAGGCAGATCAAACCTGCCTGACAGATAAAGGCTGCGCGGGAGTTATTTGTATTTCATGTGAACAAACAGAACCTATTACAGCTGTATGTAGAACTTTTAGTACAGTGATCCACAGAAAATAAAAACTCATAGGTTAAACTAATAAAATACTGTAACATTTTGTTATATTAGTACGCTTTAGAAGCTTTGTAGATACTTAACTTACCTTCATCTATGAAATTCACTTGTAATTTCTCATTCTAATCTCAACCTTTAAGATTATAATTTCAAGACCTTAGCTTAGTGGTTAGTGTAGTGAAGTGGCTAAAAGAGTCTAAAAGATACTACATTCGCCTGCACTCTTAAACTTTTCACGAGCTAGTTCTGGCTATCTGTAATGGTCTGCCCAGAGTGAGATCTTTAAGCACAAGCACATTTGCAGTTCTGTAATATTCTGTAACTTCTGCATCAGAGAAGTTGAGGTGGAACAGAAAATTGCTGCATTTTATGGATGTGCTGTATGTTGTGGGAAGACTTATCAGTGGACATATTTAATAATTCAGTAGATTGCTAAATTAAAGCAGATTGTTCATCATGCAGTATATGGACAAAAATATTGGTTTTGAAGCATTGGCAAAAGGATTTAATTATATTCACTGATGAGCGTTAGTGAGATCAGATTGTTGGATGATCACCACCCCACCTCATCCCCAACTCTCCCAAAATTATTCCACTGAACACAGCTTAGCTGTTCCACACCATAATACCCCCTCTTGTCCACGCCTGGCATTAGGCATAGTTCCAATAGGTTTTTGTTAACCTGCTTCAGAGAGTCAAGCAGAACAGACAGGAACCAAACAAGCTAAGCTAACAAAAGAAACAAAGACTAAACAGGCCAAGCAAACAAACAGTGAACTGCTATGAACGCACATACACATGAATAAGACCAGTCCAGGAACACTGGAACACAGACCAACATGGAACACTTGAGATGTACAAGATGGCAGTGCTACAGATGAGGAACAGGTGGGAACACTAATGACAAGGCAGGGCTAGGGCGGAGACAAGAAACAAACATAAACAGAGCCATGTGCTGATGTGTACATGGCAGGGCAAAACAGAGACACAGACCTAAACATAGGCCTGGTCTTAACCCTAACAAGAAAGATCCACCAGTTAATATCTGTACAAAAAAGTAAAGGCTGTATATGTCACATCATGTAGACATGTGTTTCATCTAGAATCATGACCTTCATACTTGTAAAAACAATTTTACTGGCTGTACGAGTGCAATTTACAAGGGGTACAAATGAGATTTCCAAGTTTCCAACACCAGTTCTTGGGCACAGTCCTTGGGCTTTACTAGCCACTTTCCTTAACCTGTGCTCAAAGCTGCCTTTATATTTCGACACTGGCAGGGGAGGCGTGGTGGTGATGGTTACCCATTTTTCACCTAAATTTAGTCCTGTTCAATTCCACCCACCTCTTTCTAGGACTCCCCCATCACAAAGTGCACAGCAATATCAGAGTTCATTCCAGCACTTTAAAAGTGTCTATATGGGTCCATTCCCCAGAGTCTCTTTTAACACTTTTTAGAGCGTTGACATTTTCACACTCTAGTAATGTTAATTTTGACTCTTTGGAGAGTTGAAATGTTACACTACTTCACAATAATCAGTGTCACATTTCCTCAACACTAGAGTGCAGTGTTAACAATGAACTCTCACATGGTGTAATTTCATGTTCACACTTTATACAATTTTTAATGAACCTGTACATCACTTTTAAAGGTTCATAAAAAAAGCACAATAAAGGAAAACCATATAGACCATTTAATATAGTGTTAGAAGACCAACACATACTAGTATCAGTCATTTCTTGTGTTAGTTTCTAAGAGTAAATTCCCCCATCATTTACTCAGTTTCATTAACATTGCCAAGCTCTGCAGAGACTACGCGCAATCTGCCTCAAAGCTGCTCCCAGGTTGTGCTAATACTATTGCTCTCGAGTATGCAGTGTTTTAAACTGAAGCATCTAAGGAAAGTATTATAACTAAGTGCGTGTAAGATTTTGAATCTTAATCTTCGCTGTCGAAGCCTCTGCGCCACCTGTGCAGAGCTCTTCATTTCTCCTCTTCTCTGTAGTCTAAATGACTCACGCCTGCCAGCTCTGCAGGAGCTTTTTTAAAAACGAAGGTGACAAAGTCAGGAAGCCAGCATTAACCTCCGGCCTCACTGTTTATGTGAGTGCATGTTCACGTTGGAGTGAGTATGTGTGTCTGTACGGTGTGTGTGCGAGTGGATGAGAGTGGGTGAATATCTCGGAGCCTGATTAGACTGTAGATCATGCCGTCTCCAGCTTGATCAATTCCTGCAGACCCGATGTTCTCTGGGCCAGAGTCTTCGCTCCTCTTATCTGGCGAGCCCACTGGAGCAAAACTGCTGGAGCTGACCCCATAGCTCAACACAGACATTAAATCAGCCTCCAAATACTCCTTTCTCTTCAGAATGGAGTGGATGGTGAGAGCAGCAGCAGCAGCAGGTCGAGGCATTTTTTTTGGTTGAGGTGTAATGGAGATAGTCCTGCATACACTGGAAATATAAAATAGGGCTTAGAATTCAGCTCATTTGTAATTATTTGCACATGAGTAAAAATACTGTGCATTAACACAACTGATGTCTTTACTGGACCAAATATCCAAATATTGTGGACACCCCTTCTAATGAATGCATTTGACGGCTTTAAATTTCACCCATTGCTGACACAGATGTGCAAATGCACACACACACAGCTTGTCTAGTCCCTGTAGATTAAGATTCTCTTTAGAAGATTATAATGAACCTATTGGCACCATGCCTAGTGCCAGGCGTGGGCTAAAGGGGTATAACGCCCCCCAGCATTGAACAGCAGTGGAACTGTGTTCTCTGGAATGATGGTGCTTCATCCAATACATTTGGGAGGAGTGGGGGAAGACGTGGGGTGGTGATCATCCAACATCCTGACATTACTAACGCTTACATGCTAAATGCAATTAGATAATCTCAGCCATGCTACACAATCTAGTAGAAAATCTAGCCTTACCTGGATAGTAGAGACAGTAACTCTGAAAAAATTAATAAGCTGGTGACCCAATATTTTTGTCCATATAGGAGCCTGAATCCACTATATTGTTCATTGCACTATTCTGCTGCCAGTATTTGTTTTAAACTGGTCAGCACTCTGTATGCTAATAATGATGATTATTTCACTAATGTTGATTGAATTATTGATTAATTTCATCTCTCATTTACATTTTAATCTACTATTTAACCAGCCACGGGCCTCAACACATATGCTGTTAACTTGCTAATCCATTTAAGCCTGGTGTAATCACGTAGGCCGTCCTTATCACATAAGCTTAAGCTGTAGTGCATGAGCAACATCTAATGATAGCAGGTATAAGCAAACAGAGGACAAGAGCAAAGTATGAACTCAGGCTCACTGCCCAATATATCACTCCTTAATCACTATGGCTACATTATCACCTTCGTTTATTACTTACCGTAGATCAGCCAAGTCTGATTGCACACACTGAGAACATGCATGTGCAGATACACACACACACACACACACACAGCTTGTCTAGTCCCAGTAGAGAAGTATTGGCAATAAAATAGGACTCTATGGAGCAAATAAACATGAACCAACATTGCGTGTGAAGCAGTGGAACTGTGTTCTCTGGAATGTTGATGCTACAACCAATACCTTTAGAATGACTTGGGGAGTCAATATTAGGTGATTAGGTGGGGTCATTAGGTGGGGTGGGCTCTTGTCTGTCACTGAAAACAATCAAATTCTTACAGCAGTGCTCCAAAATTTAGTAGAAAGCCGTCCCTAGACAGTAGAGACAGTTACTTCAACAAGAGCGGAATAAACTTTTCTTTATACCCTAAATTCTGGAAGAAACAATGAATAAGCAGGTGTCCCGATACTTTTTTCTATATCATGTTGATAACTAGGGAGTGTGTAAATAAAAGTGTTTTGATATCCACCCAGGTCCCAAACAGTGTTGGTACTAGTGTTTGGCAGTGTGTCAATTCTTGTATGACTCTGGGATAGAAGCTGTTCTTAAGTCTGTTTGTCTGGGATGTGAGACCTGAAGTCTCTACCAGAAGGCAGTAGATCAAACAGTTGATGTCTAAGGTGGGATGGGTCGTTAAGTATGTTGGCTGCTTTACTAAGGCAGCAAGAGCTGAAAAGGTCCTCCAAAGAGGGCATGAAGCAGTCAGTGATCTTCTGGGCGGTATCGATGACCCTCTGAAGAGCTCTCCTGCCCACTGCTGAGTAGCTGGCACACCACACTGAGATGCAGTACATCAACACACTCTCGACGGAGCAGCAGTAGTGGGACACCAGCAGCTTTTCCTGTGGGTTGTTTTTCCTGAGGATCCTCAGGAAGTAGAGTTGCTGCTGTGCCTTTTGCACTACTGCAGTGGCATTAGTGGTCCAGGAGAGGTTGTCAGCAATGTGAGATACCCAGGAACCTGGAAACAGAGACCCCTTCTTCACTATCCCAATTGCTAAACAGTGAATCAGGGTCTGCACAAGTCTATTGCAAAGCTTAGGGTGAGAAACCCACATTGCCAGTCTTTGGACTTTATTCCTGCAGGTTGCCTTTTCTTCTCTTGAGATAAGTCTTATCACAGTTGTGTTTCCACAAATTTGATGATAAGGTCTGGGGATGCTGTCATGAGTGAGGAGGGCGTGTACAAAGGGGATTTAACAAGCAGCCTGTGGGTCATAGGTGCTGAGCATTCTTTAGTTTATAACATAGGATGCTAATTTAAAGTTGCTTACAAACACTGCACTTACACTGTCACCAGTCTCATCTTGTGAAAATACATGTATTTATTTGCTTAGAAAAGTTTTAAGTTTTAAAAATGATACTATATGTTCACATTTTTGGACACCCCTTCAATTAATGCATTCAGCTACTATAAGTTGCACCCATTGGTGAAATGTAAGATGTGCAAATGCACACACACACAGATTGCCTAGTTCCTGTAGAAATGTGTTGCCTGTAGTATAGGACTCTCTGGAGCAGATCAACAAAAACCTAGGTGTGGGTTAGAGTGGGTTAGGCATTTAGGAACTGTGAAGAAATTATCATTCTCCGAATGATGGTGGTCCATCCAATACTTCTGGGATGAGTTGAGCAGTTGGGGATGAGGTGTGGTGGTGATCATCCAATATCCTGATCTCACTAAAGCTGTTGTCACTGAATGCAATCAAACCCCCACATCAATGCTTCAAGTTCTAGTAGAAAGCCTTTCTTGGACAGTAGGGACAGTTGGAAGTTGGAAGAAATGATAAATGAGCAAGTGTCCCAGTACTGAATTTAGTAACATAGCATGGACAGACCTTATTTAAACATTTAAGCTAAAATGTGATTTCCTGGCACCACTTTTGGAAGGTATTAACCACTGCATACCAGGAACACCCAACAAGACCTGTCATTTTGGAGTTGTTGTGACCCTGTCATCCAGCCTTCAGAGTGGCTCAGATCCTTAGGCTTCACCATTTTTCCTGCTTTCAACACATCAACTTCCAGATCTGGCGGTTAATTTACGGCCTAATATATCCCACCACTTGACAGATACTATAGTAACATGATAATTGACTTCATCTTCATGGTTTTAATGTTATGGTGTGATTTGTAATGTAATGTAGTGCATACAATGGAATGTTGCTCAACATCACTGGAATATAGTATTTTGTCTTAACCACACAAGACTTTTAATATTATGGCATTACTGCCTTAATTCCCACTCTGAGAAGACCTTTCCAGTGCAGGAGAGATATGAAGATCTATTTGGGAATTGTTTATGGAGTAAATTGTGCCTTTTTTTTCATCTTTAATATCCAAATATTTCTCCCAAAACCCAAAAATGTGACCCCCCCTCCAACATGACCACCATCGATTCCCCCTTCAGTTGGTCTATTGTATTGACTGTATCCGGCAGGGTGTGCATATTTTTAAACCGCAAAGAAGTGGAGATTCAGTAGGCCTGTCAACATCTGGCTGGACACAAACGCTGAGCTTTTCCGTTTCCATGCCGTGACTGGGAGCTGTTATTTTGATGTTGTTCCAAGGAGCTGCTGATTTGCTGCACAGTCTGGTGGAGAGATGACAAGCATTTCACTCAAACAGGACGGCGCCGAAGTCAAGCTAAATTATAACAACCCAGCAATATATGTCCATCCTTTCTATTTGTTTTGGAAACCCGCTGATTTCCAGCACAACAACCTGAAATTGCTCGTGGACATTTTAATTGGTATGGCTTGTTCACCGCTGCGTTTTTAAGTGCTCTTATTTTCTCGTGACGGCAGACGGCATGTGGCCTCATCTTCCCTGTGCTGCACCTGTAGCACAGATGAGGTGTCTGAGCAAGGTTAACCTCCCAGGCACTAACGCACACTCTCCTCGGACTGGTAATAAGGAGGCTGGGGAAGCGACTTGCCGCCCAGACGATGCCCTTGCACCCTCAAATCAAGGTTGCGTCCTAATGGTTGCTTTGTGCGTCGTCATAAAGCTGACCCCGTGGGGCAGGTCATCCGATGAGGCCCAGGAGCTGAGGTCAGGCGCACTGCGGCTCACACAGAATTACATATTCATACTCTTACGCTTAGGGACAGAACTACAAGGGGCTTACATGAACAGGGACAAGACAATCCACAAGTGGCCGTAGCTGCACAATGCAGCCTTTCTTTTTTCTATTACACATTTCAGCCATGAGTGCCAAGGAGAAGATGAATGTGCAGAGCTTAAGCAACGAGGTGTTCTGGTTGTTCCGGTGTGCAGGACACTGTGTACAGCGTTTGTTAGAGGGCCTCTTTAGGGGTATAAAAATAAATAAAATATAAATAAATAAATATATAGATGGAGAGAAAAAGTATATATATATATATATATATATATTCTGTGATTAATTATGATTCATCACAAGTTAAAATGGTAGATAGCACATTCTTGAATTGTTGGTTGTAGTTTTGAGAACTTTAGCCTCAAACATGACGAAGCTCAGACACAGAAGCTATAAAAGAGAAAAGACTTCAACAACTTTTAAGTGATAAATGGAAGATCAGTCTATGGATGGATCAGTCAGAGAGAGCGAGAGAGATGAGGGAGGGGTAAGAGAATGAGAGTTAGTAATAAGATTTAAGCTAAATGCATTTTAATTTATTATTATTATTATTATTATTATTATTATTATTAGTGAAATAGAGTAAACTAATATAATTTATTGGTTTTGGTAACCAAATGCTTTCTGTTGTTGAAGACATCAGATTATTACAGTCAAATTATTTTTATGTATGTTTTATTGTATTATTTATTTGTATTATATTGTACTATTTACTTAATTTTAGTTTTTTATTAACTTGTAGTATTGTTGTTTTATTTTTGTATGTTTGTTGTTGTTTTTTTTATTCTGTCAAAATTATAAGAGGAATGGACCAATAGGAATGTTCCAAAAATAAAACCTTTGACATTGACTTTCATTGGAAATTAAGAAGGTTTTTCCTAGTCTGTAAAATAAAATAAAAAAGTCTTCCAGTTCCAGTAAACTGCAGTCTGACTCTGATTAGGAGAACCTGATTTTTTGTTATCAGATGACACACACACAGTTTTGGTTTGGCTGCCCAACCTGGCTGTTTTGTTAGGAGTTTAATATCACCTTCTACAGAGCATCAGAATGGACTAACAGAGTTGGCCAGTCTGTTGTGTTATTAGACGAGGGCTGAGATTGCTTTTAAAGTGAACGGTCTCATTTTCGTTCCCGGCAACAGCACCTACGATTTTTACATCCGTCCATTAAAAACATTGGAAAGCTGGAGCAGATGAGTGGAGTTGCCTTGGAGAAGTGTTCAGTGATTAAGCAATCAATACAAATCTTATTCTCTTTCTGAACTGCTTCGATTGTATTCTGAGATGTTCTAGGGCTTCCAGAGTTGTGTCCAAACAAGCTCTGCTTACAATCCGCCGTATTCTCATCATTTGGCTGAAACAGAGAAGGAGAAATGATATGAAGATGATTTAATCAGGCCCTCAGTGAAGGTGTAGCCTAGCGTGCTGAACCACTCTCTGTGGGAGCACAGTCTGGATTCTTTGTTTTATTTCTCCCTCTATAATTGAACCCCACTGGTACGTGAGACGTGCGCACCCTGAAAAACCTACCCATTCCGGCTCATTTGCATAGCAAGAGGCCTTGGTCTGTCTGCTCGTAGAAAACAGTTGTAGCATGCTGATGGACAGAATCAGCCAATTAGCATTACAGACACAAATACTAATAAGTCTAGTTTAAAAACAGCATCATCGCAACCAGCGCAAGGCGTTCGGTGCTCTCCGGCTTCCGCGCCTCACGCTGGCACTTTTAAAGTGCGACTTTGAGCCTTTTGCTCTGTGTGGCTTGTAGCTTGCTGCTGCTGCAGTAGCGAAACAACATGGCCAGTCAAGGACATAATAGCTGCGCCTTTCCAAGGCAAGCATTTGCGATCAGTCAGCATTTGTGTATTCACATCTATGTGGTGAATGTGCTGTTATGCTCCGGCAATAGAAGCCCACACACAGTAATAGCTGATGGTCTGCAGCCAAAACCGGATGTAAGCCACTCATTCAACTCCGCCACTCTATTCAGGCAGAAAATTATTTGGTTGAACTGAAAGAAAGACGAGGGGGGAAAAAAATAAAAAAAATACCTAACAAAGCCACAAAAGGAGACCACCGCTACATAGCGACAAATTAATGGACCAGTCACTAAAGATCTCAATTACAATGCTGCAAATAAAGGAAGCCTGTGCTGCATACAATACGGAGCGAAGGTAGAGAAAACCCGATTGAAATGCAGGAGGAGTGAGAATCTGATTGAACTCGTTTAAAATACAAATGTGAATTATAGAGCTGGTATTGATTGTGTTGTATTGTATGAGTTGTATAGGCCATTGATGATTTTAGCAATCACATGCTTTCAGTAGAAATCAGCCCCGCAATTACTTGCATAACAAAACTTGATTTGTTAATTAACTATTATGTGAGGATACGGAACCGGGGTGCAAATCCAGCCGCTAAAGTCGCAGTCTTACTGCAGTTTAACCCAACGGCCAAGGGAAGCGCGTTGATAGGGTGGGAGCTGAGACATTTCCAAGAAAGTCTAGCCTGTCTGCTGCTCTGCGAAGACAGGATTGGACTCTGGAGATTAGCACAGGTAGTTCAGCTGTGGGTCAGTGTTAATTACAATAACAGAAGGGAGAATGTGATATCCTCCATTGTCTTCTTCACATAATAACCAGGTACGGTTTACAGATCAGTATGATAAAGCAGATATGAAAATGTATTTAGGTGCTTGGATAGGTGCGCCTCCAATTATTCAGGGTTTGTGTGATATTTGCAGAATTATAATCAGGTATGTAATTCAATCGTGAGATTATAATCAGATTGAAATGTCCTCATAGAGATGGGTGGGGGGGACAAAAACAGAGCGGAACCTAAATGGGAAATGAAATTTAATATATCGGAATGAATCACGCGGCGTTTGATCCGAAGGTGATATTAGAGGTCCCCGGCTCGCCTTATTACCGGTCCCCCTTGGACTGGCAGAGTGAAATAAACAGTGCTGACAGTTTTAGTACTGCAGAGCCTGGGCATTCCTGCCTGACCTCAATGTGCTATTGCTGAGGGAATATGAGAAATGCTACACTGGAGTCGGTGGCAGGAGCAGCCTGCAGTATTTAGATTCGCTGTTGTCCCCGCAGCGAAGGACACCAGGCTGTGATGTATTTTCTGGGCCATGCCGGAGCGTGCGGCGCGACTGGAGCAGGTCTGCTGAACAAACCTGAGTCTGCACACACACTGCACAAAAACAAAGAGCGGGGAGAGTGGATCCCAGCGACACTGCCGTGACAAATACTCTACAGAGAGAGAGAGAGAGAGAGAGAGAGAGAGACTAAACAGAGAGAGATTGAGAGAGAAGGTGGACAGAAAGACAGAGATTGAGAGAGAATGTAGAGAAAAAAGGCAGAGATTGAGAGAGAAGATGGAGAGAAAGACAGATGGGGACGACAGAGAGAGGGAGAATATGGGAGAAGGAGGAGAGACCAAACAGAGGAACAGACATGGTAGAGTGAGGAGGTGGAGAGAGGGGCACAGGTATGGGGAAGAGGGACAGGGAGAGAGAGAGAGAGAGATATGCAGGATTAGAGAAAGACAGAAGAGACAGAGCGAGCGAAAGAAACAAGTGAGAACAGAGACAGGCTGAGAGAAAAAGTGATGGAGAATGATGGAAAGAGACAGAAACAGAGAACACATGGAAGAGAGAGAGGGAGAGATTTCAGTAGTATTTATATCAAGCATCCGTGTTTATCACTTTGGCAAATATTTGAATTTGAATCTTAATATGAATATGAGACATATGGAGAGAGAGAGAACGGAAGGGAGAGAGAGAAAACAAGTGAACAACAGAAGGAGAATGAGATGGAAAACAGTTAAATCAAATGGGCCTCTGAGTGTGTGTGTGTGTGTGTGTATGTGTATGTGTGTTTGTGTGTGTTTGTGGGTTTCCTAAGCCAAACAGGTTATTCTAGCCTGCGTGTAATTCACCCCACAGATGAAGCTTTTTACTGCCTGCTCGCTGTATTCTGTCCAGCGAGGATCAGTAAATCTGTCAGCGAGAGGAAACCTCATTTCAGGCCTGTAATCTCATTTGCCTGTGGTGGCGGTGGTGCGTCGCACGCTGCGGCTTTCTTCCTCGTGGCATCAGCGGCTGCCGCCACTGCCAGCCAGAGCCACCTACCCCGCATGAGCCACTCAATCAAGCACCAAAAAAAAAAAAGCTCCAGCCTCCATCCCGGAATGTTTTCATATCCACTATCTGGAAATGTTTTTTTAAGTCGGTTATCTGGGAATGTTTTAAGGGCCTAATAGAGTCCTTATCTCCATTTTGCACTGGGAAAACGAAATTATGTGTGGCGGTAAAAGTTGTGCGGCGGTGGGAGAGCACATTTACATGCTGTATCTGGGCTCTAAAGGAGTGAGGAAATGCTTTTGGAAATGTTTTCCGGCCCAGGCCATCCGCCGGGTGCCTGGTGGAATGATGGGCAGCCAGGCATGCATTACTGTGAGCTCACTCAAAATGCACACTAGCACCGGGGCCTATCAGCTAAGAGTGATATGGCTGCAGAAACACAGACATCTTAATGTTTAATGCTTAATGTTCTTCACATGGGGAATTGGATCATGATGTTTTTTAAGCTATTTGTTTTCCTCTGTGTGTGAAGTGAGCTTTTTAGAGCTTGGGCCCTTGGGTCCAATGGGGGAATCGCAAATCACAAGAGGCTCTCTGTATTACTTACGTAGTCTTGCATGCAGGGTAGGACATGATTATTTATAAGGGGCATTTTTTTATTCCTCACTGGCTGAAATTCAGTGATATTTCATATACAAATGGAAGTACTGCAAAATAATAATAATAATAATAATAATAATAATAATAGTAAAATAAAAAAATATTGATAATGTAATTAAAATGTGTTGATCTAGACAATATCAGATACTGACTTTTAAAGGGCTCTTATCATGAAAAACCAACAGTATATAGCTGCAAAAACAAAAAAGAAAACATTTTGAGTGAATTGCTTTCTATAGTGTCACCACAAAAAAGCACTATATGGACAAAAGTATTGGGACACCGCCTCATTTTAATTGTTTCTTCCAAAATCAAGGGTATTAAAAATAGTTTATGCCACTTTTGTTGGAGTTGCTGCCTCTATTATCATACCCCTCTAGCCCATGTCTGGCATTAGACATGGTGCCAAGAGAGTCATTAGGGTCAATAGGGTTTATCTCTTCTATTGGCAGTACTTCTCCACAGGGACTAGACAAGCTGGACATGTTGTTATATTAAAGCTCTGACAGAGACTGTATGTATAGCTGAAAGTGAGTGTTAGTCAACCACTGTCAGATGTTTTTTTTTTTTAATCAGTTGATGAATGTCAGTCATTCAGCCACTTTTCCACTTGTACACTTTAGCCAAAATGTGCTAATTACACTATCACCTATTAGAAAAGGAATACACTTGAGATTGGACTGTGTATAAAGTGGCCAATTATGTTAAATGAGTTTGCCACCCTAGTTCTAAGGGTTTAAAAATGGTAAAAGATGCTCATGCAAAAAGAAGGACTACTTTTACTGATACATAAAACTAGGGGTGGGCATCCATCCATCTATTTTCCTTTGCACTTTCTGGTCAGGGTCACGGTGGGTCCAGAGCCTACCCAAAATCATTGGGCACAAGGCAGGAATACTCCCTGGATTACAGGCTACCTCACACAAGCATCCATTCACACACTCACACCTAGGGGCAATTTAGCATGGAGGGTCATTTTGGGAGGCGGGAGGAAACCGGAGTACCTGGAGGAAAACTGCACTTACATGGGGAGAACAGAAACCGGAGTGGGGAGCCTTACCCCCAGGCCCCTGGAGCTGCGTGATACCAGACTACTTGTGCTGTAGAGGTGGGCATTATGACAATATTTTACTGTCATAATGATAATTCACTGTTTTTGTGGAATATATCTTTGCTATCTTCAGAGAAACCACTGCTGCATATTGATTATAAAGACAGCACATTATAATTTGTCCTCCTCTTGATCTGGATTTAGAATATGTGATGCACTGAACAAGCATCACTGTAATATGGATTGTATGTTAAGAAACAAAAATATTGCCATATTGCCCACCCCTCTTTAAACTCTTCTTTAAAATGTTGCATTTTTTATATTTTATATATATATATATATTAAATGTTTAATGTCACTGTGAGCCTTCTTGCTTCTTCTTGTTTGAGAGGCAAACTTGCTGAATGCAGTAGGGTGGCATAATTATTTTACCTGGTTATTCTTGATGCTGTAGTGTACTTGCAAACAATAGTATGTAAACCTCTCGGCACGTCAGTGTTTACATTTCCGATTTTGTGCTACAGTTTCTGTGTCAAGCCCTGTAGAGTACCTTAGTCTCAGTTTCATGCGCTCCCACCCCCCATCCTTTTGCATGTTGTTGAGAGTTGTGCAGAATAAATACTCCTCAAGCAATTGCTTGCAAGAGCGAAAAGAGATAATTACGGCTGGTATTTGTCAAGACAAAGCAGGAGTGTGTTGGGTTTTTAATATGTCTGCAGGCGTATCTAACATGACAAGTCTATTTAAGTAGCTGCTGTGAATTCAACAGGAACAGCTCATTACGGAGTAACATTCGCTCCTCCACTGTAGAGGATCTCCATGGCGATTAGAGAAGCAGGAGATAGTCGCAGAGAAAGCACGGCGGAGCGGGGGCGTTATTTTATAGCGAAATGTCGTCTACTAGGTAATTTAGTCCACTTTAAGTCAGTTCCCCTTCAAAATCTGCATCAGGAATGATCCCCGTGCATCTATATTTAGACTGATAACAATAAACAAAGAGCTTTATCCGAACAAAGAAAGAAATATATATCATTGCATGTTTAGCATATAATTTTCTTCGCTGCTTCGACAAACATTTCCACATGACCTCAGCAGTGTACTAAACAGTGCTGTTTGAACAATTTTCTTTTCCTCAGTGTGAGTCTACTTTTTGGCGCACATGTGTCTGTTATCACATGAAGTACCTCATCTATTCTCCATCTGTAAAAGCCCAGGTGGCTGTTTACAATCGCACATAGAAATCTTTCACATCTTACGGGACACTTTAAGCAATGTTTTGTCACAGTACAAGGGCCTGAATAGGCTTCCATCCAGGGCCAAAATATGTCCCTCATAAGACTGTGAATGCAGTGATTTCAGTAGGATAACAGCTCTAAATCAAATCCTAAATCAAGTTGTCCACCTGCTGCAGTCATCCTTGTCATCCTTGAACTCTCTGTTACTCCTCATTTGAAGGCTACCTACACAGGGACTTCATGACACTTCATGAGCACTGAATCACATATTGGAAATCCCATGCTTGAATATTTATTAATAGCTTATGCCACTATTCACAGGATGACATTGGATTTGTTATCAAGGAAATGACTTATGAACTTGTTAGTGCTGATCTGTGAACCTTAATAGGCTCAGCTGACGTCCTGCGAAATGAAGTTTGCAAGCGTTGCATGAAGCTGAAAAGACTTTCATAAGCTTACAAGGTCAAATACTTTGGGTGGTTTCGTTTTGTCTGTCACTTTCCCTGTAGTGCGACGTCTGCAGTTGTTAGTTTTCTACATAGTTACGTCATTGTTTGCCAAAACTAGGCAGACGTAGTCTCCGCAAGAAGTATGCTGAGTCCATAATACTGAAGTGGTGGAAATTTGTTCCATTTTTAACACTTTTATGAAGCATCATTGCCAAGTTATAAAACAGATATATCTATTTTATGAAAGCTTATAATGCCCTTAAACTAAAACTCACATGATAAAAAAACACTTGGGCTTGGACTTGTAACTCACTCATTCACTCACATTTACCAGGCTGAGGATTCACCACAAGGGGGTGCAATTAATGCTCAAAACATTTGGTGCTGCACATTATTGACATTGTGTATTTACACTTTCATAGAGCTCCTCATTCATAACATCTTGTGTCATTTAGCTGTTTATGGATATTATTCTTCTTATTATTCTTCTTGTATTATTATTATTATTATTATTATCATATTTTTGCATCAACTTTCTGTCCAGATGGTTTTTAAATAAAGGGTTATCATTCTAAATATATGGGTAATAATGCAAAGCAGATGGCCATATGTAATGCAGTTCTCAAGCTAATGACATTTCAGGAACAACCAAGGATGTGGATTATAATTGGTCAATGGACGGTAAGTTGTGTGCTTAGAATTGAAAACACATTAATGGGTTTGTGTCAGCTTGGATATTGACACGGGTTAATGAAAATCAGTGGCTATATGGTTTAATTAGCTCCCACAGTCTTAAATGGCACTTGATTAATGACAGAACGCTGAAATATTTAGTCTTTTTTTCTCCTGATGGAAAAAAGGCTCTATGCTTTTGTTCATTATAAAACGTGCACATACCAGTGAAATCAGTAATGGCTGAGATGTTCTTGTGGATTAAAAACAGTAGACCTTTTGAAACACTCTGCTCTTTACACTGAATGAATGAATGTTTCTTGTACATAATTTATTCATATATTTATTCATTTTATTTATTTAGTCAGTTATTTATTATTTCACACATTTGTTTTCCATTTACAGCACTAAAACACTGCATATATGCCTGTACTGAACTCATCCACAAATATCATGTTGCTTTCAGTTGAGATTTGTTGTTTGAGAAGGCAGTGGTTCATGGTTTATATCATTTGTCATGCTCAACAAATTATCCAGTCACAATTTGTGCCCTGCAGATGTAGGGGTCTGTTGTTGAGCCTGGAGTTTAAGGATTGATTCAAATAGCTGGACATGCAAATGTTGGCTATGATATGTAGGCTACTGTGTACTTTAGGCCCTTGTATTGATTTGAATTGAAATGAGAGTCTAATGCCAATTATTATGTACCACAATGGATCCCATTGTATTTTCAATGGAAAGATTCGGTTTGGTCAATGCAATACAATGCAGAATTAATCTGAACTTTATGTAAATTAATAATTTAATTAAACATTTACCCTGTTGAAAGGCAATATATTTTTTAGCCATCAGGTCCACCCATGACAACATGAGAACAGCAGTGAAGAAGCTCACAATGTTTTCGCTTTAAAAGTGTAAATCCATGTAAGAAGAGATTTGCTTGAATGTTAATATGCTAAAACCTCATGACCACAGGTGCCTAATCAGTTTTGACATCTGCCCTCAAACCAGACTCTGTTCAATTTTAACTCAATAAATATTTTGGAAAATATTTAATTATACATACTTTAAATTCTATACATTTGTGATTAGCAGGGCCTTATTTTGGGCAGCACAGTGGAACAGCATCTCTCAGTGTTCTTCAAATGTC